>NC_064850.1:22835575-23185158 GCF_024139225.1 Suncus etruscus
CTTGCCTGCGCTAGCCTTGGATGGACCGCGGTTCCATCCCCTGGTGTCCCATATGGTCCCCCAAGCCAGGAGCAACTTCTGAGCACATAGCCAGGAGTAACCCCTGAGCGTTACCGGATGTGGCCCAAAAACCAAAAAAAAAAAAAAAAAAAAAGACTCAGATCATATTGTGAATATAATTATTGTTGCTGTTGATATAATACTGTTGATATCATATGTAATGGTTACTGACACAATTTATAACATAGCACCCATTTATAAATGGCTGCTCTTTGGCTCAAAGGTAATCAATAATCGTTAAGATGCCCCCCCCCCCCAACCTTCTTTTTCTATTATCTATATACTCTGGTTGTAATGCAGCTGAATGGGGCAAGGACAGTGGAACTCAGGGTTGATGTGAGAACTCCAATAAATCCTAGATTGATTGCTGCTAAAAAGACGGTGTGTGGAATTAGGCAAATCCCATGGCTTCTCTGAGCCTTGAGCTTTGAGTTTTGAGGCTGTAAATGCAGATGACAATGACTTACTATCTATCAAGAATTTAAATGATAAGTGGTGCAAATGGAAACTCAACACAGTGTACCCCCTCAGAGACAGCCCTATGAAGGTGCAACTCAGCCTGTTTGCCTCATAGAGGTACTTCTTTGGTGTCCTCTCTTGGATCAGAAATTCTGGAACTGTGCTTATAGGCTCATTTTCTCATCATGCTGTTGAATGTGCCTAATCAACACAAATATAAAATAAATCAGCTAAGAGCAAGTTGATATTCATCATAGAAAATGCTGGAGGGAAAGACACAAATACTCAACAACTCCACAAACTGCCTCTATTATGACTGGAGAAGGCACAATAGAGGGTGGAATGCAGTGTTTTGGCTGTCCTTTCTACTTGGAAATCTGGTGCATTCTGAGAAGAGCTGGTATGTGCCAAGTATTCAGAAAAATGCCTGTTTGAAGACTGTAGACTCATGGAAGAACCTGTAAGTGTGGGCCTGCCAACTAGGACTCTGAGAGAAGGCTGTGTAGCCATAGGTGAGCAGGAGGCCCTAAGGAGCTCCCCCATCCCTGCGAGCAACACATAGAAAGGCTTTCTGAACATCTGCCATCCTGCAGGAGATTTAAAAAAGAAGACTTAAAAAAAGAACTCCCAGTTAGTCTTTTCTCCTTTATTCCAACCTTCTCCCAGCTCCTTCTTTATTCTGTTGAAGTCTGCCTTTCCCAGGAAATCACCAAGGTCTTCTGTCTTCAGGATCTCTCTCCCATTTGACCTCTTAACTGAGATTCAGTTGTACCAACTTGTTAGATGTATTTGTTTAAGGTGGTATCTTATTTCCTACCAAACATCTGAAGGGGGCCCAGCATCTTGAGGACCAGAGCAAGGTCTCATTAATACAGGTTCTGTTCTTGGGCCTGGATGTACAAGGAATTATGCCATTGGGGTTTGCTACTTGCAGCAGGAGTTTGCTCTAGGTTATTTTTCTTAGTGACCTGCCAAATGTGCCTTTTCACTGTGTTCTTCTCCCAAGAGTATGACCTATGGATATGCTTTTCTCATATCTGCTTCCAGTTCCCTGGGTCCACCCTCCTCTCCTGTAAAATGCAGCAGCTGAATTTCATATTTTCTTGGTCTCATCAAATGAGTTGAGGGAATTGGGAGCATAACAGTTTCTTATGCAATGAAGGGATGTTCTGAGCAGTGCCTTTTAAAGACATTATGGATATAGAAACATTTTCTTTCTATAGCAGTAGAGACTCAGGGACCCAGAGCAAGACCATTTCTAAAGGGCAATTTAAGGTTGTCTTTATCAGGAGTGAAAAAATCTACATTTAAGAACAGAATGGAAAGCTTGGCAGGGTTTGGGGAGCAAGAATGAACAGTTCTTCTATGGACTGTGGATAAAAAACTGGGAGTAGAACAAAACGGAGCCTAGTGACTGTAAGCAAAGGTGGAACCTTCTGGATCCAAGAACAAATGACAAGAGAGGAATGTTCAAGACTCTGGTTTTAATTAGCTTTCTGTGATATTGGACATTTGTTTATCAACAGGACATATTTGTGAAAAATGGAAGAGAGAAAGAGAAGAAAAATGTCTGCCCTGGAGGCAGGAGGGGTGAGGGCTGGGGAAAAACAGGGGACATTGATGATGGGAACTGCACTGCTGAAGGGTGTTGGACATTGTACGACTGAAACTCAATTATGAACAACCTTGTAACTTTGTATCTCATGGTTATTCAGTTAAAGAATTTATTTATTACAAAGAAAAGAAAAGATTGCTTCTCAGAGGGAGGGAGCAGTGTTCTCCAGACTCCCTTCCATTTATCAGGTCAAGAGGGCAAAGGGAGAAGTACGGCCTGTTGGGTCAGTTGCTATGGTGAGCAGAGACTTCCTGCTGAAAAGCTACCCAACCATGGGATAGTGTAGCATAGTGTCTCAAATTCCAGGGTGCACACACACTGCACTGGAGATCCTGTGGATGGGCACAGAGATAGGTTGGCACCAGCTTCCAGATGCTGCTGTTCTAAAATTATGGTTGGAATGACAAGGTGGGAGCAGACATGGAGGGGAAAGCAGTAGAGCCAAGTGCCCACCATAGCACAGCAGACCTATGTGGGGCTCTCAGGTAAGTAAGTGATGGAGTGGCCAGGGCACTGTGACAGAAACATTCTGAGAGAACTGGGACTTCTGCTTACTATTCCTTAGAGCCTTTTGTGACTCCTGTGTCTTGCTTCATAAACATATTATTTTTTTTTCATTTTTTCTTTTTTTTGCTTTTTGGGCCACACCCGGTGATGCTCAGGGGTTACTCTTGGCTATGTGCTCAGAAATCGCTCCTGACTTGGGGGACCATATGGGACGCCTGGGGATCAAACTGCTGTCCGTCCTAGGTCAGCACATGCAAGGCAGGTGCCCTACAGCCTGTGCGACTGCTCTGGCCCCATGAAGATTTTCTTGCTTGATTTACTACAGGGTGTTAGGCAAGCCCCAGCCCCTGCCCAGGGCCCTTGGTGTTCCATTAAAAGAAAAGAGATAATTCAGTGACCCCTGGCCTATCTCTTTTTCTCTGTTTCAGAAGTGGCTTCCCTCCCCTCCCTAGCTATACCTTTGGATTCCTGCTCTGACCTCTAGAATCCTCACCCTTCTCCTGGTCTGGGAGGTCCCCCTGCACCTTGCAGAAGGCTTCAGATGTCTGGGTCCATTTCTCCAAGGCGAGATGTCCAGTTTGTTCACTATAACAATAGCTGCCAGGCCTATTATGGTTATGTAATAGGTTTCTTTTTTTAACCAGGCCTTGAAAATGTGTGCATTATCCTTTAGGTAATAACATGAAATAAAAAAGGCTGAAAATAAATCAGCTTTGCAAAGTGGGGCCGATGCTTTTCTACTAACTGCACCTTCTTTGTCTCATTTTGGGGTTACTTTTTCAGGTGACTTCTTTTTAGTCCATTTAAAGGACCTACCATATGTTGCCACTATGAGTTAATGAGACTATAAATAGCAAAGAGAAGCCCCCAGATGGTTGTTTTGAGATTGTTGGGGAGGGGACACAAATGAGGCTAGAAAACATTACTCTGTGCTCCAGGCTCATTTCCTCCCCGCCATTATGTCTTCCAAAAATCCCTCTCTAAGTTGCATTTTTGTTGTGCTAAAGAAAAACATGTCTTGGGGACCGGAAAGATAGCATGGAGGTTAGGCGTTTGCCTTTCATGCAGAAGGATGGTGGTTTAAATCCTAGCATCCCATATGGTCCCCTGTGCCTGCCAGGGGCTATTTTTGAGTGTAGAACCATGAGTAACCCTTGAGCACTGCCAGCTGTGACCCCACCCCCCCCCCAAAAAAAAGAAAAGAAAAACATGTCTTCCTGCCTAGATTTATCTACAGTGAGCTGAAAGGGAAGAGATAGTGGCAGTGGTCATAGCCGGAACCACATTTCTTTTTTCTTCATTCTCTGGTTAGAGATCCTACACTTGGCCTGGCATCAAAACTCCCAAGATGGGCTTTGGTGAGGAGTCTTCTAGACCACTAGCTCTCTGCATTATCTCTTAGCCTACTAAACCACCATCTCAATGCAGGAATCTTTGGATGGTGCTTTGACTGTAGCAGCTGTCATTACAGATTCTGCAGTATGCTTTGGGGTAGGCAGACCTGTTGTTCTATTCTGTCTTTCTGATGGATGGTTGGTTCTCTGAGATTCCTCTTCTGAGCCTGCAGTGTGATGGCAGGGATTAGACTGGACAGGGTGATACCCAAAGTGGAATCCTTGACCCAGAGATGGCTGGCAGAGGCAGTGCTGTTAACGGATTCAGGCAGTTTGGGAGGTGCTGGCAGAGATGCCCTCTTGGTTTTCAGAGTCAAAAGGAAAACGATGCTCTGCTCCTTCTTGATATCCACAGACGTGACATGCAGAGAGGTTTTGGGTCTTTGGATTTCTCTCCTCATTAGCATTTCTCCTCTGTATTCTGGGGCCATCCCACCCGCCTCTGTGCACGGAAAGCTGTTAACAATACATGCACGTGGCCCGTCTGCGGAGCCATTATTGCTGCCGGATAGCTGTGTTTGTGTAAAATATTGAACGTCCTGCAAAGATTTATAATGGTTCCTGCCTAGTTCCCTAGCCACCCTCCTCCCACCCCACTTTTCTCTATTTAAAGATATATTCACATTTCTGGATCTATCTGAAGGGGAAAAGCAACCATCGAAGTGAGACCGCAGGAAGATAAAATGCCCCTTCCTGAGCATCTCCCATGGGAAAGCATGGAAGCTATCTAAGAAACAGGGCGTGGTGCTGCCTCTGCTCTCATGTTGTCACTGGAGAGTCCTGAGGTTGTATTTCAGTCCTGGGTGTCAGTAGTCTGGGGCTTTAGGCAGGAAGTAGTGCAATAATCCTAGTTACCAGCTCACAAGGTTGGGTGCTGGTTAAAGGGTTTCACAGACCCGTTCTGGAGCAAATTTTGAGGGTAAGTGGAGCCGAGGTGCCTCTACTTAGCTCCCGTCACCCTCCTCTGCCCTCTCTCTGTCTCTGTTCCCAATAGAGAGGGGACCAGACCTGTAGCTCATCGCTTCCCAACTTCCGGGGATGCTGATACCACATGGATGGTAGAGGACGGTGGGTACACTGACCCCCAATTGCCCTCAGTCTTCTGCCCTCTCCTACCTTGTGCAGAACCCATGTTTGCATCAGGCAGTGACAGCACAGAGTATGAAGAAACAAATTCTGTGGATGAGGGGTGCATGTGTGCTGAGTGGGAGCACACCCATTGACTGACAGTTTGATCATGGGGTACAGTCTAAATGTGGGAGCAGCCAGGACAGCATCTGGATGTGCTAAGTCACACTGAAGGGCAAAATCTGGCAGGGTTCTCAGGTGGGGCATCCCCTGTTATATTGGGGTTTCCTCCTGAACCCACAGCAGGTCTGAAGAGCTGAAGCTCTGTTCTTCCTTTGGCCTCTCTTAGTTGGGGGGTGGAGGGCAAAGGAGCATGAAACTGGGCTTTTCCTGGCCAGGGAGGAATATTCAAGTTGAAAGTTTTGAGAAGTTAATGACAGTGCTGTGTCACGTGAGAAGGGGCAGAGCTTGTTCTGAGTTACTGCAGTTTTGTGTAGTCATAGCAATGTCACTGTTCCTTTCCCATACACTCTTGATTTTGCCAGGATGCCAAGTGACAGTTCTTTGTGGGTGGAAAATCGGGAAGGCAACTGGAGCAAACTCATCTTTAGTTAACCCAAAACTTTTCTCTAAAGGAATCCTAGTAGTATCTTTTTATGCCTGTTTTGATCCAGACACCTTGCTCTTTTGAGCCCTCATAAAAACCACGGGAAGGGGTTAATAATAATTCTTACTGAATATGAAAACTGATATTCAAAGAGATAAGAAAATTATATCAAGAATGTTCGTCCAGGAAGAGATAAGACACAAATTTCACTCTTAACGAGAGAGATGGGCTTTTAGGCATCTGAGTTTTACTAGAAGTTTCTCTAAAGCAAAAATGGAGTGGGGGTAGAGGAGAAAAACCTAAGGAATAGACCACATATTGCAATATTATGGGCTCACCAGAGAGCATTTTGCACCCCTTGGGGACAATTGGTAACATCTGGGGATATTTTTATTTGTAATTTGGTCGGTGAGGTGGGTAGGGATTACTACTGACATCTAGTGGGCAGACTTTAAACCTGCTGGGATGCACTGGGCAGATTCCCCCAACAAAGAATGTCATCCAATAGTGCCAGCTGAGTTTAAGAGGTTCCAGGTTCAAGTCCGAAGAGTTGATACTTTTCTGACATAGCAGCCCTATAACTCCAGATACATATCTAAAACCACAGTGGAAATCTGATAGGCCATTAGGGTGGTGCTTCCCTCCCCGCAATCTCTTGGACATTTTAGGGGTTGATAAAGATGGAAGAGAAAGGGCACACTCTTAGAGCTAGTGTGGTATTGCAATAGTCGTGTGGCCCACGAGAGGCATTTAACACTGTGCTGTTTTCTTACCATCTCTAATGAAGGTGTTTGTAACCACTGCAGGTTTGTTGTGGGAATTCCATGAGCAAGCAGACAGGATGAGCTTTTAGGAAAGTACTATATAAATGTTTTAACTATCTTCATACCAATAATAAAAGGCAACCATTATTATTCTGCCCTGACAACAACCAATTTGCAAAATCATTAGAATTCCGAGCTTTATAGTCTTAAAGCACTCTAAAGAGAGTTGTAAGGGACCTCAAGATTTCATTCATTAAAAACAGCCCTTGATGTGCCTGGGGAATTCCTAAAGCAAGGAGGTTAGATGTAGTTTCTTATCCAGTTACTCCCACTTCCTGTGTATATTTCTTTATATCATCATAACCAAGGGATGTTATGTGGAAACTTCATTAACAAAGTTACTCTCCTCTCATGACTATCAGTGGGGAGGTGGAAAAAGGGAAGGGGAGTGTTTAGTAAACAGAGTAATTAATTAATGGCAACAAAAAGAAAATGGCCCAATTTAAAAAAAAATGTTAACTGTTAGAGGGAAAGAATGGAGTTGTCCACATTTTCTGCTCTGAAGGATCTAGAAGAGACTGAGAATCACAGCTCAACCATCGTCTGAGCCAGGCCAGTCAACACATTGCTGATCTAGTTTGTGTGAAGAGGGAGTGGGCTTGAACGATGTAACAGAGTTAGGATCCACCTGATAACAAGGGCTGAGAAAATGGGTTGTGGAGTGAGCTGACTTCAGAAATATGTAAATAAGCCTCCTACATATAAATATCCAACTGTTCACTAGGGTCTGACATACCTGTAAGAGGAAATAAGTCTCTTCCTTCTATAATTAAAAGTAAGAGTCTACTTTATCTAAGCAGATAATATTGTCTTAAATTGTCTTAAATGTATTCTCTTTGGTTTGGGTGTTTTTGGAGGGAAGCCACAGCCGGGAGCGCTTAGGGGTTAAACCTGGCTCTGCACTCAGAAATCAATCCTGACAGGTTTGAGGGATTACTGTGTCTGTCCTGGGTCAGCTGCATGTAAGGCAAACGCCCTACCACTATACTACACTCTGGCCCTTTAAGTGTATTCTTGAGTCCTAATGTGATTACAGAATTTAAAAAAATCCTTTTCCTGATGTCAGTGTTTGGATACTGGTGCTAAGGAAGGTTGGCTTAAGTGAAGTGTGTGTATTTGCTAAAATTTTAAGTTATCCAGATGTCCCTGGTCAGTATATTTCTCCTGATTACTTTTCCATTTCTGGGTAGACATCAGAATCTGGTCATATAAAACCTTTTCTTTCATTCCCCATTCCATTTTCTACCTAAATCTTTTATTGTGTTTCTCAAAGAGCCTCCACAGGGGGACTTCACAGATGTAGAGCAAAGAACCCCCAGGAATTAAGTGACCCTAGAGGTGGACTTAACTCCCTCTGTCATTAAATAGTTTGACCTTGAAAAGGGCAAAATCTAGGGCTTAGTTCTCTCCACAAAATATCAGGACTAGATTTATTATCTTCAGGACCTGTTCTCACTGTAAGATTATGGTGAAGGATGACTTAGCTTCTTTCCATCTTTTCCCCAACAAAGTCTTTCCTTCATCACCCTCCTAAGTCACGCTCATTCTTTTCTCATCTATCTGAGTGAGGGGTAGTTATGTGTTACGGAGATGAAAAGGGAAGCAAAATGTGGTTATGGCTCAGGGGCTTCAAGAAGGTCCATGAAGGTCCATGAAGGTTGCAGGCCTGTCCATGGTCAAAATAAGGCAATAGTGTCCAAGAAGCCAGAGGACACAAGCGGTGCCAATGTTGATCTCTCTGCGCAGTTGTTGCCATCACAAAACAACCTAGGTAGTGGGTTACAAATGCTGACTTCAGTAGACTGAGAAGCTGAAAGATTTAAAAACTTGCCCAGAATACAAAGAACTGAAAAGGTCACTGGTTCACAAATATGGGCCAATTTGAATACACAAGTGAAGAAAGTAAAACAAAACCCAAATCCTTAAAAAGCAGCTGAATTCTTTCTTGTGTTGGGTAATTACCTTAGGTTTCAATTTGAGGAAGATGGCAGTGAATCGGTGCACAATTTACTCTTTCAGGCGAAGATGGAACCAGAATCCATAAAGTGCATGTGCCTCTGTTGCCCTCTAGTGGCCGGAACGGAGTAGCATCGCCAACAATTCCCTGTACATTTGGATTTTCTGTTGACTTTGGGAAGGCCTTAGTGCAGAACTAAGACAGGAACTAAGATTCAGAGCGACATTCCGGAACAGAGAGCACCGAGGGAATTCAGGGGTGCCTTTTAATCCACCTTCTTACCTGGCATGGTGCAAAGGTGCATCAGCCCCATTTTTAAGGTTCATATCTGTAACACAGAAAGATTTTTGCCAACAATTGTAAAGCACTGCAACTGGGCCATGGAAGTAAAAATGTCAGGGGCTTGTTAAGCCACTTGAAATTCAGTGTTGCCGTAGCACATCCACCCCAGTTAGGTATTGCATGTAGCAGACAGATTTTATAATGGGGTTTTCCTGTTAACACTCACTGTGGGGAGCTGAGGCTTGTGAATATTTGGCGTTGGGGAGAGGGTTGTGTGCAGCTGTAGCAAAAGCCAACCTCTTAGTGATTGGAAATGGTTTGCAGCAGAGCAGTGCAGTTTGGAGATACTTGGTGTCACAGGAACCCTAGAATCTGCAGTGGTTCCAATTTAAATAAAAATTCTGGGTCAACTACGAGGATATATTTCACTCTTTCTTGTTTTGTTTTTTGTTTTGTTTTTGGGCCACACCCGGTAACGCTCAGGGGTTACTCCTGGCTATGTGCTCAGAAGTTGCTCCTGGCTTGGGGGACCATATGGGACACCGGGGGATGGAACCGCGGTCCGTCCAAGGCTAGCGCAGGCAAGGCAGGCACCTTACCTTTAGCGCCACCGCCCGGCCCTATTTCACTCTTTCTAACCTTCTGTCATAAGTTCTTGGGTTTTTATTTTTTTATATTTTTTGTTTTGTTTTTCTTTGTTTGTTTGTTTGTTTTTTTTTGGTCACACAGCACTCAGGGGTTACTCCTGGCTCCACGCTCAGAAATCGTTCTTGGCAGGTGTCATAAGTTCTTATGTAGATGTCCTCAGAGGTTTTTTTGCCCATCCTCTATGGATGATCTCTTTGTGGCTTTCACATCCTTAATGGACTACACTTAGAAACACTCTCCTCACTGCCACATCAGCTTACTTGAGCCTCAGGGACATCTGGCTTCCGTCTCTATGCTTCTTCAGGGCTTTGCTTCCTGCTCGTTGCTTCTGAATTGCTTGTACTCTTGAAGGTTCTGTCCTTGGCCTCCCCTTTCTTCTGCACCATCACAACCATCACCTTTATGCTAATGAGTCACAAAATTATAGTGTCAGCTTGGAGGGCTCTCTTGTACTGTAGACCTTAGTTTTCAGTTTTTTGTTCTACGTCCATCTATGTCTCATGTATCCCTCATCCTCAGCACCTAGGACCTGCTTTTCCTTTACTTCTCATTCAAGAGTGAAAGTAGAGAAAGCAGAAGACATCTATTTTATTCATATTTTCCCCATAACTAACCCTAATTTATTCAGCTATTTCATTCATTCTTGTTCATTCATTCTTGGAGAGAATTTGCTTTTTTCAGCTGAGCTGGGTTCCCCATAACCATGCCCGTTGGTGTTGGGGGTGGGAAATCATATTCTGCTAGGGATTGAACCCAAGAACTTGTAAAAAACAGGGGAGGCTCTGTTGCCCTTCAGATACATGTTTTCCCTACTGTTCCATTTTTACTTTTTTGTTTTATTTTAGACAATGTGATTTACATTATTGATAATGGTAGAATTTCATGCATAAAACATTCTAACACCACAGCCTCCACCACTAGTCTTAATATTCATTCTACCAATTGGTGTAAATTAGATGGTAATAATGTTTAAACTGCACATTCAATTTTATCTAATTACCTCATTCTTAAATTTATATTTCTCACCTTGATTTTCTTCTTGACAATTGCAATCCTCTCAGAAAACTGGAATGCCAATAGTTACAATGAAGACCTTTGCCGACTTGGGATGAACACAAAGTTAAGTGATGCTGTTCTCCTTGAATCATGATAAAGTTGCTGAGATGTGCTATTTGGAAGAAATTTCCAGGTCTTCTGTCCTCCTCTTTTCAAACACTCATAGTAATTAATTCACTGAAATCACGCCTGGGGCTATCAGAAAGCAATTTTCTCTCTTGAATACATGCCGGATATAAGACTTCTTCCTGGATAAAGTTTGGTTTTTCTTATTAACTAACTTGAAAATACATTCTAGGGAAATTTACCTCTCAAAGCAACTATGAGTTTTCCTTCTAAGTGAGCCAGGCTTTGGATTTCAAAACCTGACTCACCATTTTGCCATCCACCTGTCCTTGACTAAGGTCACATGGCTTCCTCCCTTGTTACTGATGGTTAGCAAGGACAGATGCCCTGAGTGAGCAAAGAATGATGATACACAGAAGAAAGCAAACAGCGGCATTTTCTTTCCATTATTTTTGACCACACCCATTGGTTTTCAGAGCTTACTCCTGGCTCTGCACTCAGGAATCACTCATGGTGTGGTTCAAGGGATGATATGGGATGCCAGAGATCAAACTCATTTGACTTGCATGCAAGGTAAGCTCCCTACCCCTGTACTATAACTCCTATTTGCAAACAGGAACTTTCTCTAATCTGATGTATCACTGTGTGATCTAGGATAATTTTAGTTGAAAGAGTGGTGGATTGAGAAGCAATTCATCCAGTCCATCCAGCCTGCTGATAACTTAGACATCTCTAGTATCAGGGAAATCATTTCTGGTCTGGGGTCCCATTAACACATCCCAACTCTGCTTTCTCAGGTCCCTTGAGCCACTGGTTAGGGCTATGAGTGGTGATTGCCATTCTAAATCAGCCTGGTGTCATTGGACTTTTTAATGAAAAATACCTAGGGATAAGTCATGTCTTCTAAGCTCACTTTGTACTGCAGAATGTTCTAGTCACAGAAAAGAGTAAAATAGCTGTATCTCTTTCTCCATGGCCTTTCAGTGTATACAGAGGGCCCAGAGGGATATTAGGGTGCTGACAGCATAGAAGTGTCTGCATCCAGCATGGACTTAGAGGGTATATGTAGACACCCTAAGGTTACTTGATCTAAAATTCAACCATCAGTATATGGGTATTTTTTGATTTGGGAAGAGAAAGTGGCAATATAATGAAAAATAAAATATATACAAAATTAACGAATTCCTTACTTCCCACTGCCTATACAATTCTTTTCCTTGATCCAATTTTTTAGAATATTTTTGGGGGTGGACTATACCTGGTGGCACTCAGGGGTTACTCCTGGCTCTGTACTCAGAAATTGCTCCTGGCAGGCTCGGGGAACCATATTGGATACTAGGGATCCAACCTGCAATATTCCTGGGCAGTTCTTGTGCAAGTCAGACATCCACAAATAAATTTTTATTTTGGGACTATAGCCTGAAGTGCTCAAGGCTTACTTCTGCCTCTTTGCTCAGGGTTCATTCTGTTAGTCTGAGTGAGCATATGCAGTACTTGAGATCAAACTTGGGTCATCTGCATGCAAGGCAAGAGCCCTACGCACTGTACTATCACTACAGACCCCTCTAGAAAAACTGACTAATCCCAATCTGCTCCCTACTTAGTTCTGAAATTTCTTCATACCTTTGCCTCTGCCCAGGGCAATCAAAGTCTTTCTCCATTTCCCTATTGCTCTCCCTCTGTCCCCCACTTTGCTTTTATGCCATTAAAATCGCTGACTGCTTATGTCACAAAGACCCTCCTTTCTTTATATACCAGGCTTTGAGTTTTCTTTTAGTATTGAGGTTTGTTATCAAGAGCCCTTTAACTGGAATTCCAGCCTGCCCCAGCTGTGGGGGTTCTCAGCCAAGTGTCTTGTCCTCTGAAAAATGTTTCCTTTGACAAGCGCCACTTGTGAAAGAAACAGAGTAAGTGGTGAGGATCTTACAGGTCATTCAGAATGTGAGAGGAGTTATTGGTGGGTGGTAGACAAGGCCAGGGAATGAATCGATATTTTTTCTTTAACACTTGGCATGTTCTCCTCAATTATGTTCCTTGAGAGACCTCTAAACAGTCATAATTAGGAATTATGATAATCACCACTGTTGCCTTACACATGTTCATTTTACTGCCTGCCTTCATGTGACTGCAGCCTGTGATTCATACCAAGCAGCTTTGCTGGGCCAAGTTCTCTCTTTATTTTCTAGACATGTTTTAACTTTGGAAGGTCTGTATAGAGGTCAGGGCATCTAGAATGAGCCCCATGAACTCAAACAAGTAATCTTCCTAAACAGAGCGAAGTCATAAGAAATGAAGCTGTTGGCAAGGTCCATCTTGGCTATGAGAAAAATTTTATTTGACTGTCAAATTGTATACACTCTTCTTGTCATTGTCATGTGTGTGCATGTTTGCATGCACAAACATTATTCATATGTTTATTTCTGTGCAGAGAAGGACCTATCCCTCTATGTATGTAATACCCTACAGAGGATGTGTAAAAAGAGATCCCCTTGATCAAGTCTAAGTACTCACAGCTAAAAATCATCTTTTACATGTCTTTAGATTTTTTTTTATTGATTGGGATTCTGTAGGTTATACTATTTTTCATAATGGTTTCTTATGCACAAAATTCTATGTTTAATATTTCTGAGATCTGTTCTCTCCTTGAATGAGAATGAGAAAATTTGAGAACTAGATTCCTGCTAACAAAACTGCTCGTTGACACTGAGCATGATATGAGATTCTCTCTCTCTCTCTCTCTCTCTCTCTCTCTCTCTCTCTCTCTCTCTCTCTTGTGTTTATTTTATTGGGTGGAAAAGTAAGAATAGAGGCATTGACAGTTTCACTGAGCAAAAACGGCACAGTTCCTCATGTTCAGAACTACAACTGGCCATTTCTTTGTGGACATTTCTAAAAGGAAACTTCTTTATTCTTTTGGCTGTTTAATCTCAGACAAGAATATTGTTTTGTGCTATTGTTTGCTTGATTTTTATTGTTGTTTCCAGGGGCTGGCACAGGGAGAAATGGAACATTAGTGTGCTTTTGCTTTGCTTTGTGGCACTAGGTGCTAGGTTATCGTATATGAAAGATATAAGCTGTATTACAGAAATATGAGGAGCAAAAGTGATGCATGTTTTCAAAGGCAGCAGCACTGTTTTCAGTAGCAGCCATCTAACATGGGTGTTATAACAGATCAGAGTTGAAATACTTTGTATTACTTTTTGAGTTGATCTCAGAGAAGAATCAAGACCAGATTCAGAAAATAGATGGTTGTAAATTTAGGACATCTACATTCAAAAAGACTGAGTATTTTTCTAGATGTATGGTTCTATAGTGATATAGCCTTTGGCAAAGGACACAGAGTATTGATTTTCCTTCATCTCCCACCCCACAAGTCAACTGGCAAATGTCTTTGATTCTGTTGAGCTGGACGTCTTCATCTTTCTAGGTACTGGAGAAAGTCTGCTGTATTCCGATGAGATGAGTCACCTCTCATGTAGTTCTCCCTTTCTAAGAATGGAGCCATTATCTTGACATCTAATTGTCAGAGTGAAAGCTCTTCCTGAGAGCTCAGAGGGCAAAAATGAACTCCAGCACACAAATTCTACTGGAGACAACTGTGCCCTATAAAAGAAAAGAAAGAGCTTCTATTTGGAATACACCACTGGAATGTTAAAAGAAATTCAGACATGAAAAATCAAGTGAATATTATATATTGGTTCTCTATCATCTAACTTGGCATTCAGGTCAGATCAAACCTAACCCTGTGAGAGCTTAGAATTTAATGTTACATATAAATGCTACTGGGTAAAGAGCTTTATCATAACTGTCATAGAAAATATGGGAGGCCCCATCTCTGGGTATTTTTCTATCAAATATTTACCCATTTCACGCTCTATACAATCATGAGTCAAAAACACTATATTTATACTTCTACATTTGTTGGGATTTCTTACAAAAAAACAAACAATAAGTATCACAATTTATACGTTAAGTGTTGTAATAATAAAGCATATTTAAGAAGTTAAGAAAGTCTTGTTTTCAGTGGTGTTCAAAATGTCTTTGTGTAAATATTAGAACCTCTTTGCAAGTGCAATTAGCTTACTTAAAATGATTATCAGGGTTGGAGTGATAGTACAGTGGGTAGAATGCTTGCCTTTCATATAGCTAGGTTCAATCCCTGTCACTCCACATGGTCTCCTGATATTACTCAGAGTGATCCCTGAGCAGAGCCAAAAGTAAGTCCTGCGCACTGTCAGGTGTGGCCAAAAAATAAATAAAAATTCTAATAATGCAATTTGACATATGAAATCTTCATGTGAATCTAAGAGAAAGGAGATTTATGTATGTATGTGTGTGATAAGTATGTGTGTGCATGAGTATGTTTCTACATATTTCTAATTTCTTAGGATTAACAAAAATGAAAAAAATGTGTGAAAGAAGATAGAAGACTGCTATTTTAAGCAATACAGAAATATGAGAGGTGATAGAAAGTGAAAAGGAAAAAAAAAGATCAAGCAGGAAAAGGGACACAAGGTATTAAGCTATAAAAAAGACTAATTTCTTTAAACTCCTAAAATCAAAGCAATGTTTTTCCTTCAGGGCAATAACCACATTTTTTCCTAGAGCTTTACACATTAACACCTACAACATAGATTTATGCTATAAATACAAGCTGTCTTTAATGCATGTGAATGAAATTACATTCCTCTATGATTCCTTTGTGGTCTTATGAGAAGGCCACACCCTCATCTGTCATTTTTAGTAGGAAATAACAACCTAAGTTTACTTTGATCATGCTGTTTTTGACCTGAATATTCTTCATTCCTTTTCTTCTTCCTATCCCCACCCCACCCACCAAGACTTTTATTCATTCTTCTATCTTCTAAACTAGCTGAGCTGTCTTAATATCCAAAAAGTCTTCTCTCTCTTTGTCTCCTTCCTTAGTTTTTGTGCTGTACTTTGATCATCAATTTTATTGAAGATTTTATTTTGTCTTTGGGACACACCCTGCCAGTGCTCATGGCTTACTCCTGGCACTGTCCTCAAGGATCACTTCTGGTTTGGGCAGCATGTACTGTGCCAGGAATAAAAGGCCTTTCACATGGAAGACGAGTAGCCTGGTAAACTCTATTTAAATGCACATATACTCTCTCACATTAGAATTTTGTAAGTGCTTCTTTATTCCAATCTATATTCTGTGTGTCTGAATTGTGCTTGAGATGCTTAATGAATACTTTTCAGATTCAAATACTCTACCAGCTTAATGTTTCAGTATTCAGTGAAGCCATAACTTTTTTTCTGAGGAGGTAATTAGTGCAGAGATGTGTCTTGTTTAGCACCTGAAAGTGGGTGGATAAACATCCTATACTATCTGTAGTAAAACCAAAATATGACCTTGCCTCCCATAAATCGCTTCCCTCACCTTCTTCCCTTCTCACACTGTGGAACATATCTCATGTCACTATTGAAAAATTATGTTTCAAGTTAACTGTTTTCAAAAAGTTTAAAGAACTGTGGCTAATAAAGTTATTGATGATTGAGTTTTAGGCATATAATATTTCAATTACAATCCCACCACCAGTATCAACTCTCAACATCAGTACTCCCAAACACCATCATGCTGCCCACCCCCATTCCTTATCAGGCAGATGACAAAGTTTGGCGGTTGCAGCTTAAATCTCATATTTTCAATGTTGATTCTGTGCTCTGGATATATAACTTTATCACACTTCCACTTCACCAGTACAACTTGTACCTTGTTTCCTCATTACATCCTTTCTCAGCCTCTTCCTTCCTGCCTTGATTTCTTTTCTTCTCTGTCATTCTTCTCCCTAGGTCAAGGGTGATCTAGACATCTCCCCTTTAAAACATTACATTTCCTGACATAATTATTTTATATGCCATCAATAATTGAGATCATCCAGTGTTTGTCTTTCTTCTTCTGGCTAACATATCTTCCAGTTCCAACCAGGTTGCAGCAAATTGCATGATTTACTCATTCCTTGCATCTATGTAGTATCTACTGCAAGTTAATATTTTTAAGTGGGGTTTCTTATTTATTGAGGGGAGGGGAAAGTGTTTATGTTAACCTTCCATTATTTTGCACAGTCAATCATTTCCTGTTCTTCCTTCTGGGATGTATTTCTTGAGATGGCATGATAGGATTACTTGAGTTTATACCCATGTTGTCCGTTGGTTCTGAGGCTGTCTTAAGGTATTGTGAGGAGCCATTGAGAGATTTTAGAGGTATGATGGGAAAACTCTAACTCCACCTTGGGATTTACTGATGCCTAGGTCACTAATGTACCTCTATTGAGCCTTATTTGCCCAACTCTCTGAGTTAGAAAACTGAGTTTTCTGAGCTAGAAACTTTATTAATCCTAAAAAATATATAGTCTCAGAACTCAGAGAAGGCCATGTTGCCTTAGGATCACCTGGTTTCTGATCCACACTCAGAGGTAATGATCCTACTTCTCTGATTCATCTATCATTATTCATCCTGCCATGAAGCATCTAGAAGTTTCTCTAATTCCCACTACTTTGTGCATCAGCTCTGTGACTAACACTGAGTTAGGTAGAGGATACCAATGTATAATGGATAGAATATTTGCTTAGTCACCGTATCCTTAAGTTTTCTAGTCAGATTTATTCTTGTCAATTTTATTATTGGGGTGAAGCTGGCTATTTCCATTCTGATAAGTAATGGCAGACTCAGTCATATGTTATTCTTGGGCAATAAAATCTGTACTTTGTATTGGTGTTTCTATAAATTGTGCCTTTTTTTTTTTAAGGGAATGACAGGTTATTTTTCCTACTTATTTCCTCAAATAGTCGGAGTCGTCTATATCTAGGGCACTTTTTTTGTTTAAAAAATTTTTAGGTAATTTTTAGGGTACTCAAGATTTTAAGGTGCAAGAGCAAAAGAACTGCTTTGAAAATAGTCCCAACAGCAAATGAGCAAAAAATGAGCAAGAAAGAGCCATGACTATTAGTGGAGGCTTGATCAGTTGATTAGTGTGTAAGGGAAAAATTCTGTTCTAAGGTTTTGGAATAAAATTAGAAAAATCAGAGATCTACTACAGCAGAAAAGATACTTTCCTTGAAATTTGATTGACCCAAATTCAATTCTTCTAAGCACTAATAGGAGTGAACCATATATGCAAAGCCTTGAGAAAACCCACATGTGGCCAAAAACAAAAGAACACAACATACAGGAGGAAAATTAATTTTTTGATGTCTTAACAGAAAAATGTTGAGGAGTAAAAATAGCTATTTACATAAACAATTGTTGAAACATGAGAATGTTGTGAGAATGGTAACAGTGCTTACCTGTGTATGTCTTGGATGAAAGTCTTCTGTCCTCTGTAAGAGCTCACTGTTGGGGTGAGATATTAAACAGAAAAATCTGTTGTGTAGACAGGAGCACTCTAACATAGAATATAAAGTCAGTCCAGAGAGACTGTAGACCATTGTAGTTATCCAAAGCCTCTGTAATATCTATGTAGTCCATATATCACTGTGTATTCAACAGTCTAAAGAGTTTCTCTTTACTGTTTAAAAAAGATAGATCTATGTATTTTGTGTGAAAATATTTGCATGTATTCATAATAAAAGGACTGAACAAAGTCTTCACTAGATGAATCATTGGAAAATAGTGCTATTCTAGAAAACACTAGAGAAAATCCAGTATACATATTAGGAAAGAAAAATCTTATAGTTTATCTCTTTTTACTTGATGTTTTCTGTGTAAGGAGAGATGTTTATATGATTTTAGATACCTTATTTCTTTGTCCAGAAAAACGGGATCTTTATTCAATAATCATTTAATGATAATACACTGAATATAGAGTTAAATGACCCAAGTAAGGTCCCTATCCCCAAAGATAAAATCATATGTGAATAATTTCTATTATGTAAGGTACTAAGGTCAATGATGATAATGATTTTCAGGGAATGAATCCTTTGACTTAGACATGGGAATCACAAATTTGACCTGGATATAAATTTGGAAATATTAGGAAAGTTAAGCAGGACCCACATAGATAAGGGGATGTGGGGAGAGAATTTCAAAGACATGCTTAAACATGTAATAACTTGCAATATTTTGAAATATTATAAGAAGTGAGGTTGCTCTGGTTAATATAAATAGGGTTGAAGTAACAGAGAATACCATTAGCTTATATTACAAAGGGAATTTTGAGCAGTTTAGTTAGAAGTAGAGATTTATTCTGATTTTTTTTACTGGAGTTTTTGGTTGACATAAAGAAAGAAACTGGTATGATCAGATATAGTGTAGCAATACTTTTCATTTTTTAGTCTCAATTATGACACTTTTGTCCTTAACAAAGATCAGCTTTCTAAAGCTGGTAGATATTAAGGAATTTTTCCATTCAAAATGTTAAAGCTTTACAAGTTCCATTCCTAACAATTTGATAGACAGAAACTAAAACATGGTAAAAGGATGAATGCAAAATAATTAAGAAAATAAAGAAGTAATCAAGTTGTCTCATGCAGATGTACTCTTTAACTAAATTCACCATGCCTATCGGGAAGCAAATGAAAGACAACTATCCTAATAAATTAACAGATCGCCAGAAACAGACTAAAGAGCCCTCATTTCTATTTAGTGGAGAGAAAACAAGATACGACAAAAACAAAATAAAAACTCCACTGCTTGATGCAGCTTAGAGGAGAAAATGATTGGAAAAGATGAAGGAAGAGACATGTCAGGAGATCATTTCAGAGAGAATAGATGAGGTATAACATGCCAAAGAAAACGAAGGTGCATTTCTATGCAAATTAATACTAATTTTACTGAATATGTTGCATTAAATCAGTCCTTGAAAAGGGTATTCACATTATTTTTAAGTTTTAAGTCAAAAGTCATTGAATAGGAGATCCCCAAAAGGTTTGAGAATGTTTCTGCTATATTTATGGGGGTAAAGTGTAACTTAGTTGTTAAGCACATGAGTTGTTATATGGTTGTTAGATGCTTGGATTCCTGAACTGGTCTTTTGTTTAAGGTCTAATGATATATGATTGACATTCAAAGTTTTCATCTGTTGGAGTGGGTGATCAAATTATTTTGAGTATTCAACAAGGAGGTAAACATTAAACACTTATTGCTACCCAGAAAGTGCTCAGTTAAAGAAGAAATTTTCTTGCATTTTTTTATTTGTCATTAAAATGAAGAAAATGGAGATTGAAGTTAAGATAGCACAGAGCTAATAGGCATGGAATTAATGGGAAATTTGTCCTTGATCTTCCTTCAATAGCTAGGGCACAATTTTGAGAGTCTTAGGATGTGTTCATCATTCATATCTTAAATTCACGTATGATGCCAGCACCACTGGGATCTAGGAAAAATGAATTAAAAACTCTATTTGCTTTACATTGTGTTTTTCTGGGAGAAAAAGAGAGAGTGATCGTTTATAAGTTAGAAAAGGGATAGTTGCATTCCAGAATCTTTACAAATCTTACTTTAAAATAATATTGGATTTAATTTAATTGCAAATTGACATCTCAGATAACTACCACAAAGAAATATTTGTACAAGAGTTAAGGCATTTGCCTTTCAAGTAGCTGATTTCCATTTGAACCTAGCATAAATATGATTCCTTGAATACAGTCAGGAGTGACTCCTGAGTACAGAGCCAGAAATAGTCCCTGAGCTCCACCTGCTATAACCAAACCTACCTCCCTTACCAAAGATAAATTCCCTAAACAAGTAGTTTAACCAGCATTCAAAAATTGGAGCTTTTGGGTTGGAGAGATATTACAGCTGGTAAGGTAGCTTGCCTTGCATCTGGCCAACCAAGGTTTAATTCTGGCACAAATATAGTTCTTTAAGTATCTCTGAGCACAAAGTCAAACATTGTAAATTCTGTCAAACATTGTAAAAACAAAAACAACGAAGCCACCAGAAACACTTTACCTATACTTAGTACTTACTGGATTATATTGGAAAATCAGAATATCTGACCATTTAGATAATAATTTCTCATTCTTCCAAGATTATCAAGGCAATTGTCTTACTTGGCTAAGGGACCAGATTTTCACTTTTTTGAGATCCATTTCTTGGGATCTGTCCTGGCCAAAAGTCCTGGCAACATCACTTCTTTGTGACAGTTTTGTGATATGGGGCCACACAGTGGTTTGGAAAGCTCTAGACAGATTCCAAAATCTCTTATCCTGTGAAAAACCAAATTTGTACTTGACTCACGTGGATTGGGCTAAACCTACTATGGGATCTCTGAAGAAAATTCTTTTCTATTCTGAATGCTGAACAGGTAGCCACGTAAATCCATTCCTGAAGGTTGACGCCAGAGTGGAGGTGAAGTAAGAGGTGACAATAGTGTAGTGGGTTGTGAAGGATGGAAGTTCTAATGATTCTAGAACCCCGAGTCCACTCAACTCCTAAAGAATTAAAGTCGAGAAGCAGTAGCAAGGAGGAATGGCAGTGGAAGGCCGCTGGAATATAGATGGTGTTTTGGAAATGGCTGATTTATCAGGTGCAAGTAGAGCGTGACAAAACAGCTCCACGCTGTTCTTTCTTCTGTCGAGTGCCCCTGCCCTGGCCCCTGGCCTTCCTCACTCTCTACCCAGTCACCCCAGCTCTTTGCAGCATTTGCTCCCCTCCACCTGAAGCCCCCCTTGCTTTCCTGGCAGGTTCACCAAGAAACAACAAGGTCTCCATGGCAACATGAAGACAGCTGAAAAATGGTAGCTAAATGCAGCTGCCCCTCATTTAATATCGACTCTGGCACTGACAGAACAGATAATGGGCAATAACACACCATTATGTTGTGGGAAAATGAAATGCTTCAGCAGACGGCTGTCACGCTGGGGGAATTTATTTGTTACTGTACCCTCACCAATTTCTCTTTACTCCCTGTCCTTTCTTTTGATTCTTTCCCTTCCATGGCACAGTTTCTCTTGCTCTCTTCTTCATTTTGTTTACAGTCCCCACCCCCTTCTATAGTTTCGATGTTTCTATTTCTTTTTTCTACCTTTCTCTGGTTTCTTCCCTCACAAAGTCACTCACAGGTATCTATGAAAGCAAATGTAATGGAACAATTGCAATACTGATGAAAATGACTTGCCAGACATTTTCAAATACATTTTCCCCTATTTTTCCTTTGGACAACCATGTGAGATGAGCCTGCATTTCGTGTTACTTTGGCAGATTTTAAATACAGGTTCAAATAATTGAATAATTTGCTCAATGTTCAATAAGCAAGTGTCAGAACCTTCATTGTAGCCTTGATTTCCTAGTTTCTAAGTAGAACTATTTCCTCTCTACTTATGTGAAAACTACCTTGCAGGCTTATCTTTCTTACTAAATAATTTACTGCCCCAGACAAGTTTCCCAGACTTTTCTGACTTCAAAAGGTTTTTAGTCTTCACTCAACTAACAGCCTATTACAGATGCCTGTTGATAAGAATAGGGTTTTTTTTTTTTTTAGCTCTACAGATCTATCTGCTCATTACCTCTCATTGTATCATTATGCATTATGTAACCATGCAATCTTGGTAACAGAGGGACATAATGTGCTCTTTGACTTGAAAGAGGGACATTTTGGTGGATGACAGCCTTTGCCCAAAGAATACATGATGCGTGCAAATCAGGGAGTGTTTTAAGGGACTTGGAGTTCTCTAAAATGTTGCTTTGGTGGCCAGGGAGATAGTACAGCAGGTAAGGCATTTGATTTGCATGTAGTTGATGCAAGGTCAATTCCTGGCATCACATATGGTCCCCTGAGCACTGCCAGGAGTAATTCCCGAGCACAGTGCCAGGAGTAACCTCCAGAGCATGACCACATATCATAGATCTCCTGCTCCTTCACTCCAAATATAATAAAATGCTAATATTTATTTTTTAAGAACTTTCTCCTTACAGCATCTGTCTCTCAGAGATCTAGAAAAATACAGGAACAAGTTCCCTAGTTCACTGGATTTGGAGGAATTGAAAAATAAAATAAAAATGAAAATTCCAAATTTGTTTTTATTTCTAGGAATGGCTAATAAAGATGTTAGTGAATAATATAAAATGTATGTTTATCTAAATGTAATTCTAAAGCAATTGATTAATTACTAGGAATAATGATGTCTGTTTATGAGGAAAATGTCTTATATTTCATAAGACATGCATATAATTCATAAGTTATTATATTTAAACCTGGTGTTTCTGCAAAGCCAAGCAAAAATTTATACAAACAATGCAATACAGAGTAGTAGTTCAAATCATTGGCTTTGGTCATTGTGATTGGAGTTTTTAGTGCGATCTCTGTCTAGACCAGGGTCGCTAAACTACAGCCTGCAGGCCATATACGCCCGATTGTGGACATTTATCCTGCCAGCCAGATGTTTTGCCACCCAGTCTCTCCTGCTTAGCAGCCGACTCATCCTGGGCCCACAGTGTGCGCATGTGTGGGATGTGCACTGGCCTCTCGGACTCCCTTCCTTCTCTCTGTCTCTCGGCTTCTCTTAATCTTGGCAGGGGTCCTCAAACCATGGACCGCTAAAAGCAGGCCCATAGTTCCCACTGAAATACTTGTAAATTTATTGATTTAACTTTACTTGTTCCATTTTAAATGTTGTATTTGTTCCTTTTTAAAAAAAAAATAAAAAACTTCAAAATAAGATGTATGCAGTGTGTACAGGAATTTATTCATAGTTTAATTTAAAAAAAAATAATAGTCCAGTCCTTCAATGGTCTGAAGGACAGTGAACTGGCCCCCTGTTTAAAATGTTTGAGGACCCTTGGTCTAGATCTATAACCTTGGTAAAATTACTCTATTAAGATTTTTGAGTGATTAAAATTGCCTGTGCCATAGTAGAGTTACCATGCTATAGTTTTTCCCTTAGCTTATGATTCTTGTTTTACCTAATATGTATGCACTAGTCAATTCTGCTCTTCGGTAGGCATGCATTACTTTAGCTGTGAGTACTCAGATTAAATTTCAGCTGTAAAGCTGTAGGTACTCAGATTGTCAGGATTAACAGTCCTAGCAAAGGACCATTCTAGTAGCAAAAAACTAGGGAAATTGTAGACAGTTCCTGGTTGCTGTTGATTGGTTTCAGTCTCTGTATATTGTCTTGTGTATTGTTAATATTAGTAGAATGAGCCTTAGCACCATAACCTGCAATCATAGATTGTTAGAACTCTCAGGCACTAGAATTTATTTTACTTCTGCAGTCTATCAGTTCTAATTCTTGCTCCATGTAAAGTTGTACCAAGGATTGAACTTAACGCCTTGTACATGCTAGGCATGCTCTTTCCTATTTGTGCTATCTTTTAAGCCCTCTTTTGATAAATGTAAATTTTAGCATTTTGCATTTAAAAGACTGTTCAAAAATTGTCCTGTTATCTGATTTTTGGTTCATTATTTAAAGAAATCTAATAATAAAAATTCCCATTAACTGTTAAAATATTAAAAACTTCAAGACAATTGTGGATCTAAAGTTAGCTAGAGATATAAAAGGCAGAGACTTAAATTAGAAGAAAAAGCTATTCTCATAGGCCATATAGAAGAAGGTAGTCAGAACATTTAGGACCTAGTTTTAATATAAGGGTGCTCTGGACTAGAAATAGAAATAGCATATGTTGGAAGTAGTCCAACTCTGTGAGGTAAGAGAATAGTGGCAGTAAATAAAATGTTCCTGAGGGAGGCCTCAGGAGATGAAATCCTAATAGGAGAACTCAGGATATCAGAGAATTTTAGGGCAGAAGCAACAGCCTCAAGAGAACTTGTGAAGTGATCATAAATTTAAACCAGAAAAATCATAGTAAGAAACTGGGAACTACTTAGTCAATGGATATTAAATGACTAACATTCCTTAGTCACTCTATTATACATAAATATAGTAATTGATGTTTATTAAGATCATAAAATCCTAAACCCTTTGGGTTTGACAGAATGAGACAACATAAAATATAGGAATACTCAAAGTGTTTTCTGAAGATCAATGTTCTCCAAGAACAGTTATGTTACTCACATATGAGGTTGTAAATATTGTTATCTGAGAGTAACTACTTAAAGACCATTATAGCTTATTTCTTTATGGGAACATCCATTGGACCATCTCATTGAGAAGGTACTTAATAAGTTTAGTACTTTCAAACTTACCTGATATGTCATATGCTGATATTTCTACACTGTAAGATTTGTATTGACCTGGGTAGATGGAAACAAAGCAAAATTTGTTCTCTAATGCTAAGCTTCTGTAAACTGATCTAATTAAAAAAAAGTATCTTATGTATCACAGATGAGTTAGCTAAGAAAATCTAAAATGATGGTAGAAGAACCACAATGATTTTTACTGACACTTATTTTTTTAAATAATTTTTATTGTGACCATAGTGAATTATGAATCTTTCACAGTAATATTTAATTTACAGAGTGACAATGAATCAGAGGCATTCCAACCACAATTGTTGTCTTCCCTCCACCCCTGTTCCCAGCATGCATCCCATATCTTCCTCCTTTGCCCCCAGGACTGCTAGTATAATCAACCCTCTTAGTATAGATAGTTATATATTGGGTATCAATTATGTTATCATTGACTTTGGTTTTGGTGTTTAAGTCTGAACATTTTTTATTTCATTTTATTTCAATTTTTTGGTCCTGGTACCATCCATTTTCTTCCTCAATTTATGAAGCAGAACAAGATGATTCAAGTTATGTGGTTCTGTTTGAAAAAATAAAAGAAAATAAAAGAAAAAATAGGAGAAGTACATCTAGAGGTTATAAATATCAACTTAAAAGAAGAGAAAAAAGAAGAAAAAGAACAAAAACAAAACAAACAAAAACAAACCAAAACCCAAAAAACAAAAATCAAACAACCAAAACCAGCAACTACAAAAAAAGCACCACAGCGACAAAGACAACCAAGCAACAACCTCCACGAGAAAGAAAAACTGAAAAAAAAAAAAAGGAAGGAGGGCTGATGTGGCAAGGTTTTTCTTTTCTTTTCTTTTTTGTTTTGTTTTGTTTTGTTTTGTTTTTGCATAGGCACAGTAAATATTGGGGAAATTATAAAGGGAATTCTCTTGGCCTAAAATATACAGGGCAGAGAACCTCACTTGAAGCATTCTGTCATGGAAATAATTACCGGCTCCATACATGCTCATTTTCACACCTCAAGATCTCTTTATGGTGCCAGAAAACTTTCTGCTCAGTTATAGATGATTAAATCAGGCCTCTGTAACTAGAGATCTTGGTATTTACACAGGTCATAGGATAAAGCCTAGGATAGAGTCTTTCTTTATGGTTCTAGAAGTTCTGTTTCATCACTGTTGTTTTAATCAGTCTTTTATAATTGGTGGTCTTGTTTTTTTGCACAGATCCTAGGATGAAGCCTGGGACAGAGTATTTTCATTATGTTTCCAGAAGTTCTGCTCTGTCACAATTGTCAAACTCAGACTTCTGGAATTAGTGTACAGATTCTAGGCTGAAGTCTAGGCTAGGGTCTTTCTGATTGGTTCCAGAGTAAGTTCTGCCCAGTCATGGTTGTCAAAGTCAGTCTTCTGTAGTTTGAGCACAGATCAAAGATGAAATCAAAGATAGTTTCATCTTACCATTAGGTGATGACATAGGACAACCTGCACTTAGATTAAGTTGTTGCCATTTCCTCGTTGTCTGGATGTCATATCAAAACTGGCACAAGTTGGTGCTAGAGCAGTATTAGGAATTTCTCAGGGGGAGTTTGGTTCCTGTTGCTGTTGCAGGGAACTGTGTCAGTTCTATGTCTGGGATCTAGGTCTCGGGATTGGACAGTCACTGCCTCATCACATGGAGTCTAGAGTTGGGTCCATATGACATATGTTCAGGTTGGGAGACACCCCTGTATTATAAAATGTATGGGTTCTTATCCCTAGTAGATAAGAGTTTGTTTCTATACATAATATTTCCCCTTTTTAATATGCCTTTGCAAAAAGGAATGGTGCCATATTATATTGCTGGTGCATTTGGGAGTAAGAATGTCAGGCTATACAATCTTTGTGCCCTGGTTTTGACTTGAGCTTTTATCCCAGGCAAGACATTTTCTTGTAGGTTTTCGTACCAAGTAGAACCAAAACAGGTGAAATTCAAGAATATATATATAATAGAAAAAATAAATTTAAATAAATTAAAAAAAGTAATTAAAGAAAAAATGTTGTAAGAGGCTACTTACATTTGGGAATAAACAGACTAAGAGATATTATTATAGAGGTGTTAAGCATATAAAGGAAATATAGGTTTCCCCAGTAAGTCTTTTGAGATATTCTTGTGGGTGGTGAAATTCAGGGCACATTTTCATCACACAATGTGTTCTTGTTGAGTTTGAGAAATGATTTGCAGCCAGAAGGGATCAGGTAGTGTCCTTGGTCTGGGGGTCCTTCTGGGACTGATTCGGTAGAATGCAACAATTCATGTTTGGGGAGAGTGAGAAGAAGGGCTACAAAGTGTGAGTTAGCAGGAATGTTGGTTGTGTTTTTTTGCTGAGACACAAGATATGGGGCTAAGAGGATGTCCTTTTGCTTTGAGAGCTGGGTGGTGACTTACTGGGGCAGGAGGTCGGTCTTGGTACCTACCTAATGAGTTAAGAACTGAGAGTAAAGAGCGTTAAATAAGGGGGGATATCAGATCAGAATGGAGAATGGAAGGTTAGAGGATTTCTGAAGGGGGGAGGAGGGATATTTTTTAACAAGAAAATCATGTCCATTATTTTCTGCTACCATCTCTTTGGGTTTCTACCATTATATCCTTAAGATTGGTAAAGCATGTAGTACAATAACTTTTGTTACAGGTAAGAAGAATAAGTTAAAAATTAGAGTTTATCCTCAAGTGAAAAATCCATCAACTCACAGGTATCCATGTCCATTGTCACTATCCATAGCCAATTCTATGCCACCATCATCTATCACTTGGATGCCTATGGAATTTGAACAATAATTTCCCAATTCACCTTTAATTTTGTCAACTAGCTGTTTAGATAATAGTCAAAGATTTTTTTAAAAAATGTTGAAAAGCATTATGAATTTAGAAGCAAGTTGTCAGGAGCTGGAGAGATAGTACTGTAGTAAGGTATTTGCCTCACAGACCACTGGCCTGAGTTGATCCCAAGACATCATATATGATCCCCTAAGGTTTGCCAATAGTGATCCCCAAGTGCAGATCTAGGAATAATCCCTTAGCATCATTAGATATGGCCTCCACACAAACAGAAATCATGCAATGTAATTGCAAACCAATGTCTAAATCTTGGAATAAATTTTATTCTCCATATAAGGTATTCAGGGCCTAGAATGACCAAAAACTTAAGTTCTTCTTTGTGTCTTCTGATACTATTGTCTCCTCACTATGGCTCCATCAGCCTTCATCTCATCAAGCTCTTCTCTCTCTCCCCATCCCCCACTCTCTCTCAGTCTCTCTTCTCTTGCACTTCCAATGATAAAATGCCCAATAAATAGTTGTTATTCTGATTAAAGTAATTTTTCCAATCTATCTCAATGAACCCCTCCTCTTTATTCATGTTCATTAATATCACCATGATCTTCTCTTCCCAGATCATTCTAAAATGAATGGTGTTACCTACCCGAGTGTCATTGTTAGTCTCCTTCATTGGGCTATAAGATTGATGAGAAAAAGATGCATTGCAGTCTTATATGCCAGAGACTATTCAGCACTTAGCTCCCTCCCTGCCTTACAGATGGCCTGCCATAAATATTTGTTAAATAAAAAATGAGGGGATACTATGTCCACGAAGGCACAGATGGGCAAGGGTCACATAAGACAGTGCTACTCTGCCTCTTAAATAATGCCCAATCCTCTTTGGTTCTGTTATTTGAAACACAACTAAGGATTCCTGAGAGAATGCAGCCTGGCACAGAGTGGGACATTAATCCTTGTCTGACTGAGTGGACAAGTGTATGCTGAAGGGATGGGTACAAATTCCATAGCTGGGCTCTGTGTTTATGCTGTTGGAATGTCATGTCCCTCTATTGTACTACTATCCTCTCTGCTTTTAGTGGGTTCATTACTCAACTTCCACCTACCCACTTCTGCACTTGAACCAAATAACCTCTGACCTACCATTTTCCCTCTTTCTTGTCACTGTTCAAGTCTGTTCTAAGTGAGGAAGCAGCTTGGGTAAACAACAAAAGCCCTGATAGAATTCTTTTTTTCCTGAAGAATACCATCAGGATGAAGGCTATGATTAATACACATAATTGAAACAAATGGCAGCTAACTGCAGAAAGCCATCTCCCAGCTGTTGGAGGAAGGAAATTGCTGACAGCCGGTCCCCATTGAGTGTCTACCATAGGAGCTGCAGAGAATACACATTACCACCCCACATTGCTCCAGGCTGCAGATTAGGCCAGAGAAGCTTGGGGGCTCTGATGAGCAGGCTTGACCTAGAATTGAAACATCATCAGTTTTCAGT
This sequence comes from Suncus etruscus, assembly GCF_024139225.1. NCBI lineage: Eukaryota > Metazoa > Chordata > Mammalia > Eulipotyphla > Soricidae > Suncus > Suncus etruscus. The sequence continues at coordinate 22,864,530 of NC_064850.1, forward strand.
GATAAAACTTAAAGCTGGAACATTTTTTTGGGGGGGGGGTCTGGCATGGCTCTATCTTATTGTAGAAAGGGCTTTTTGAATTCTTACGTCTTGGACAATACTTCTGCCAATCTGAGGTTGAATGTTTTTATGCGAGTCAGTAGGCATCTTGCCCTATTTCTGATTTTGCCTTCATTCTTCGTTTGCTCATCTATTTTGTGTCAATGAATTTTGGAGATTGGTTAGGAGGTAGATCAGGGTTACTGTTCTGTATCTGTTTTATGATCTGAGTAGATCTTCTACCTCCCTGGGTCTCATTCTATAATATTATAAGAAAATAACTTAACTCTCAATACTAGCAATCACATTGGAAAATCTGAAGCACAAATTATGAGTAAATATGTATATTTTTGTTTGTTTGTTTGTTTTGGGCCACACCCAGTGACACTCAGGGGTTACTACTGGCTCTGCGTTCAGAAATCTCTCCTGGCTTGGGGGACCATATGGGACATCGGGGATGGAATCTAGGTCTATCCTGGGTCAGCTGTGCAAAGCAAATGCCCTACCGCTGCGCTACAGCGCCGACCAGTAAATGTATGTACTTTTAAATCTTTTTCTTTATCTGTTTTCTACTCCTCTTCATTATCATCTTTTGTTTTACCCTTGACACACAAAATGTTAGTATTAATCGTAGTGTCAGAGTTAATACATACCTGTCTAAGCCCATGCCTTGTTTAAGTGGAGGACTATAAATTAGAAAACAAAAAAACTGAAGCTCAATATATTCTATGCTCACCAATTTCGTCTATTTAGGGGAGGGTGGGGTAATAGACCCCGTGGCATTCAGTGGTTACTCCTGGCTCTACTACACTCAGAAATTGCTCCTATCAGGCTTGGGGGACCATATGAGATACTGGGAAATGAACCGAGGTCCATCCTGTGTCCATCTGTGTTGGCTGTGTGGAAGGCAAAAATGCCTTATCGTTGTGCTATTGCGCTGGTCTGCACACCAATTTCTTAAGAATATCAGGCCATATTTATGCAGATGATTTTGCCTTGAATTTGGCCAAAACAAAACATTTTGGAGATTAAACAACTAAGAAGCAAAACCTTCTGCTAATTTTTTTCCTCTGAGTCTGTCTCTAAGAAAATTTTGCCAAGAGACACTCTATTCGCTGAGGATCTTTCTAAGATGGTGAGTGTAGAACTTGCCCTGGATGTGCCTGGTAATTTGCTGAAGAACATTGTCAGCATCCCAGATTTGGAACTAAATTCACTGCAGTCTTTGTCTCTCTGGAAAACTGTGCTTGGTGAATGTTGACTGAGATGTGTGTGCTTTGAACATCAGGACCTAGGAAACAGCTAGGAGAGAATGTTCTCTCAGAAGAACTCACTTTAATAAGCTTCCTTCACATCAGCTATGCTATTGCATTATTTTATCCTCAAACAATCCAAGATGTAATGCTCTTTTCTTTATATGAACAAGAAAACGGGGGATCAGAGGAAGGAATTTCTTTCATTCAGCTAGTTGCAAAGATCAGTAGTAACATTTTTCAGAACTTTCATGCAAGAAAAGAGAAAGCAATTTATTTTTCCCAGTATAAAGGACCTTCTCTAGGGAGGAGAACAGATAAAGAACATGATAAAACCTTAGGAAAATTTGCTTTTCTCTCTGCCTTGCAATAATTCCTATGACTTTATGTGTGACTTCCTAATGCCCTGCCCATTTTTTTGACACTTAATGCAATTGACCTTCAAATCCATCATTGTAATAACTAACATCATATCTTAAGTATCCCATCTGGGAGGAAGAATATTGTTCAGAGTCATAGGAAGTTAGAGAAATCAAAAGCTATTGAGCACTGGGGAAAAGTTGAGGGACTTGGCCACCTGGTCTTTATCACCTTTTCAAATGGATGGCCTGAGTTCCAAAGTTATATTTTGATTGTTTCTGTTTAGTCTCACATGGAATAGAATTTTTTGTGTCCTGTTCCCATTCTTTATAGGCTAAAGCCCTCATACCCAATAAGAATGTATTTGATAATGGGATTTGGAAGAGGCAATTGGGTTTAGATTAGTTCATAAAGGTGGGTCCCTGAAAAGATGCCATTAGTCCTTAAAGGAAGAAGAGATGACAGCCTTCTTTCTTCATCCTATTTAGACAATAAGAAAGTGAACATTAAACTAAGATGAGGTTATACCAGGCACTAAATAATCTACTGGCACCTCAATATTGTACTTCTCAGTCTCCAATACTGAGAAATACATGTTTATTTTAAATTCCCACATTACCTCCAACCCACCTTTACAGCATGTGTGCTCTCTCGTTCTCTCATTTTTGCTCCAGCAGACTAAGCTGACTAAGGCACTCCCCTTAGAAGTGAAACAAGGTGAGGAGCTGTCTCACAGGCATGGGGTTCTATATTTTTATTTCTTTGGGAGTCAAATATCAGGTTGGTATGCTGCTGATAGGGCCCAAAGAAAGAACAACACAAAGTGCATTTGAAACAGTTCCAATTCGGAGGCACTTCTTATCATTTCAGACAAATGCTGATAGAATGTTTACTGAGGTGTTGCCCTGGCCCTTTACATAATATTTGGATAGCACAGTCCTTAGCTGAATGCAGATAATGTGTTAGGCAGCTAGAAAAATAACCTGCTTGAACTGCTTCTGATTTATCCCCCCTCCCTGTCCTGTCTCTGCTCACAGTAAACACATCAATATAGAGCGGCTAGCAGCTACAATATTTTCTATCAGAGGGATCGGTGGGTTCTGATGGATGCCACCGGATCTTCAAACAGCAGACCTGGCAGAAGGGTAATCACTGAGAAAATAAGGTCACTCCCTTTGAGAGTGGAAGGTTTGTTTTCAGGTCTGAAAACCAGAATATGGAGATAGATGAAAAGCATCTTAGCTTTTCATGATGCTAAAACTTACATTAAAAGTCAAATAAAATGAGAGTCATGATAACTCATTGAGTATCAGACTTTGTTCAAAATGTTTAATGTCATTTTCCCCCTTTCCCCATCACTTTATCCTCACTTCAATTCCAGAAGTTACCTCATATTAATATATCATTGCACCCATTTTATAGGTGAGAAAACAGAGGCATAGAACATTCAAAGCATTTCCTAACTTCACATAGGGATAAGCATTACATTCAGGGAAAGGCTTTATCAAATCTCTAGGATATATCAGACAAGTTAAAGAAGTTAGGGAGATCGTATAAAGGGCCGAGTATATGCTCTGCATACAACTTTGATAGCATTGTAGGTGAGCATCATTGAAAGACACTCTTTAGCACTGTTGACTGATGAACACTCCTGACTCTCTCTATATAAGCTAAATACAGAAAGAAAAAAGGGAAAGAAAGAATGAAAGAAGAAAGAGAAGAAAGGAAAGGAGAAAGGAAAGAGGAATAAAGAGAAAGAAATAAAGAATAAGGAGGGAGAAAAAGAGGAATAAAGAGAAAGAAAGAATAAAGAATTAAGGAAGTAAGCATGAATAAAAGAAAGGAAAGGGGGCCGGAGAGGTGGCGCTAGAGGAAAGGAAAGCCAAGGAAAGACTGTGGTTCGATCCCCCGGGGTCCCATATAGTCCCCCCAAGCCAGGGGCAATTTCTGAGTGCCTAGCCAGGAGTAGCCCCTGAGCATCAAATGGGTGTGCCCCCCCCAAAAAAAGAAGGAAAGAAGCAAGCAAGGAAGGAAGGAAGGAAGGAAGGGAGGAAGGGAGGAAGGAAGGATGGGAGGAAGGAAGGAAGGAAGGGAGGAAGGAAGGATGGGAGGAAGGAAGGAAGAAAGGAAAGGAGGAAGAAGGAAGGAAGGAAGGAAAAGGAAGGAAGAAAGGAAGGAGGAAGGAAGGAAGGAAGAAACGAAGGAAGGAAGGGAGGAGGAAGAGAGGAAGGATGGGAGGAAGGAAGGAAGAAAGGAAAGGAGGAAGAAGGAAGGAAGGAAGGAAAAGGAAGGAAGGAAGGAAGGAAAAGGAAGGAAGGAAAGAAGGAAGGAAAAGGAAGGAAGGAAAGAAGGAAGGAAAAGGAAGGAAGGAAGGAAGGAAGGAAGGAAGGAAGGAAGGAAGGAAGGAAGGAAGGAAGGAAGGAAGGAAGGAAGGAAAGAAGGAAGACTGGCTACTACAGTCACTAGAATCTTGGGGTACATTGATTCCAGAAGTCCTACTATTGCTTTAACTTGAGAAGAACTAGCCAACATTCTTCAGAATGAAAATTAAAATGAACTCATTTGAGTTTAAACTGTTGGGGTAAAGAAGAACATAAGCCCTGATGAAGATTGAATTTGAGTCATGTTTAGTTTAGACCCAGAAATAGAAACTTTGTCTTCGTGACAATTTAAGTTAGGGGAAGTCCTATTCACTCCTGCATATTACCCTAATTATATGAAGTACCTAGAGAAATGTATATCTTTCAGTGAAAAAAGCTTAAAGAAATAAGATAGCATTTTCTTCTTCTCAATGAAAATCCCTTTCATTTTGACTTCATATTTATTTTCCTAATATATTCATGTTAAGCTAAAATTTACCTTGGCGCAGTAGGAGTTAGAGCAAGGATTTATAAAACAAAGAGAAAGAGGTTACTCTGTTCTGTGGGGTCAATTCAGCAAAATCATAACTAATTTCCTCCACTTCAGGACAATTATTTATATTCAAATAACAAATGCACTAATTATAAAAGTATATCTACTTAAGATCTCTTGTAAGATTCCCACACACATTTAACACTGTTCTTTCCTCACATGCATTCATGGAGATTATCAACATTTCCCTTGAAAATCATTTGTTAATTTTTAAACTTAATCATACTCTTCTTTTTTCCCCAATTAAGCAGCATTAGTGAGGTTTTAGTCTATTAAACCATATGTAAGCCTAGTTGTCTTTGCTTCAGTAATTAGCTTTCACCTTTGTGCTCTCTGTTTTAGTTAATGTATTTGCACATTTTTATCAGTTATTCAGTATCATTTAAAAAAAAAACCCTTTGAGTAAGATTCTTTGATGACTCTGAAATGAATTTCCACACTTGTGGGAGTGGGGTTGGGTTTATCCAGAGGAGGAAATCTCATGGAGTTTTTGGAGAAGCTATATGGCCAATGTTTCAGTTCTAAAATTAATTCTTAGAGATGAAACTTTTCTAATTGGCAACTGAAGTAGTAATTTCTATAATGTTAAGTTTTTTTTAAAAACTTTTAAACTGAGATTTTGTGGCATACAATATAGTTTTTCTTGTACATAATTTCAATACCATACTCATTGTCAGTGTAGCCACTTTGCTACCCCATTGACCTTATCATCTCTCTCTTTAAACCCCCCCCAAATTAGTTGTGTAGATAATTTCTCCTGATAAAATTATCTCCTGTTTTTGGTGACTCTAGGGCTACAGAGTACATCTTTATTTTTAATTATTTATTTTTTGTTGTTTTGAAGGTGCTCGGGGGAGCATATGTGTAATTGACCCTGGGTTGATGATGTGCATTGCAAGCGCTTTACCTGCTATACTATTTTCCTTACCCCTTTCTGTGTATCTTTAATTTCCACATGTGAGAAAGATAATTCTGATTTAGACATTTTCTTCTGATTGACTTCACTCAGCATGATAGCCTCTACTTCAATCATGTTGCTGCCAATTACATGCTTTTGTTCTTTCTTAGAGTTTCACAGAATTTCATTATGTATATATGCCACAATTTCTTGATTAATTTATCCATGGTTGGGCATTGAGGTTGTTTTCATAATGTAAATATAAGGGGTGTAATAGGACAGAGCTGGGTCCATGTTCTATGGTCCTGAGGACTGAGCATTTACAATGAAATGTTGGTTCCCTTAGAATTTCCAGTAGGAAAATATTTTATTTAATTATTTAATTTTATTTTAGACATGTGTGTTATAATCCCATAATGATATGGTTTCTTGATAAATCATTCTAGTACCACACCCTCCACCAAAGTGTCCACTTCATTCTACCATTATTTTAAACAGCATCTGCCACTATCTATTTCCATCCAGAATAAAACACATACATATAACTTTGGCCCATTAACCAATGTGTTTCAAAAATGGAGCTCTCAGATGCATTGAAACCCTTCCTTAGTAAACTTCACATCACATTCTACGATTATTTCTGGAACAGAAGCACTTGTGTAAACATCCGTGGACCTAATGATCCTGCAGAATTTCACAATGACCAGAGGACATGCAAATGGGACCTGAAAATTCCTCAGAGGATTTTTCTCTCTTGTTTTGCTTTCAAAAACCATCTTGAGCTTTGGAAAGGAAAACTAGGAAAATCGAACATCTCCTGTTATCTTATATACTCTTTTATTTATTTATATATATTTTGACCATAACTGGTCATAGCCAAGGCTTATTCCTGGCTCTTTGCTCAATGATCACTCAGATGGGGTTCTGGGGGCCATATGTGGTGCATGGGAATTGAAGTTGGTCGGCTGTATGTTTCATGCTCTACTATCAATCTGGCCTTCTTACCTACTATCTTACAGTCTATCATCAGAATTGATTCTTCACGTGGTCTTGGTGTGTTATAAACCAGCCATAGGGAAGGCATAAACCAGTTATAGGGAAGGCATTTGGGAACAGCTAGCATTTATTCTACTATACGGTTATACAGTGGCAAATTGGTAGGAGCAATGTTTTGGATCATGCATTTTTATGATTTTTCATGCTTTCATTTTGTAAACTTTTTGCAATGTCAAAGCTTTGCTTTAGGAATTTTTTTTTTTTTTGGTTTTTGGGCCACACCCGGTAACGCTCAGGGGTTACTCCTGGCTATGTGCTCAGAAGTTGCTCCTGGCTTGGGGGACCATATGGGACACCGGGGGATCGAACTGCGGTCCGTCCAAGGCTAGCGCATGCAAGGCAGGCACCTTACCTTTAGCGCCACCACCCGGCCCCTGCTTTAGGAATTTCATGTTTGCAATTTCTTTTAAAGTAATGACAATGGCTTATTTCTGAAAAGATTTAATGCGTACATTTTTGTAAACACTATTAATACTGCCATTTATTAATTACTTATTAATATCCACTCCCAAGGCTAAAGGTTTTTTACATATCATATCACTTAGTCTCCATAATGAGACTATGATTTATAGTTATTCTTTTCTAACTTACAGTAAAGTCAGCTTTCACTAGGTTAAGGAATTTACTGAAAAAATATGATTTGTAAGGAAATGAGGAATTTTTTCCTGACTCCAAAGCTTAAGCAATTTATCAACACCACCTTTCTATTTGCATCACTAATAGAGCCTGTTAATCCAAATTTTTTTATTTTTTCTGAGTTGCAGAACTGAGATTTCAAGATAACTTGTATTTCAGTGATCTTTATTCAACTTTCCCTCTTCAGTAGAAAGGAAGAGTTGTTTTTAAGATGGATGAATGTTTACTTGTAGTGGACTTTGGATATACATAGAGGAAAAACAATGAATTTGTTCACCACCTTTTGTTAACTCTCACATTGCAAGCAGACACATTAGCAGAGATGTCTCACGTCCCTCACATTTTCATGAAGGGTTACAAAGGACTGGTCATGGTAGATACCATTTTCTGCAGTAGCACAAATGCTCCTTGTCACACACCTGGGGATATAATAAGAACACAGTGGGAGGGGGGTTGTGGCTAGAAGATGAGGTACTCTGTAACCTAACCATATCTTTCATTATTATGCCCCTCACTAGTTCCCCTCCATGACTAAATTTTTCTCTGGACTATGGTTGAGCTGACCTTCACATTTGTTATTGTTGTAGTCTTTAATGCATGTAGCTGAATAATCAAGATGCATTGTCAAGCTCAGAAGGAGGTAGACAAGAGTTTGTAGATTCAAAACTACCAGTTTCAAGGATATGGAATTTGATGGACTCCTTAGAGTTCATCTCAACAACTGAGAGGGTAAAAAGCCCTTTTGATGCTGCTTCTTACCAGTGAGCCTCAGTAGGTGGATTTCAAAAACCCTATTTTCAGATCTGTAGATTGGGGTTTAGCCTCTTAGATCTGTGATTGTCCCATCACAATCACAATAATCACAATTGAAGTTGTCCAGACTAGGAAGTGAGCATGGTACATAGCTCATATCCAGCTAGCATCAGAACTGTGGCTACCATTATTGCTAATGCAAAATGGTAGAAAGTACTTTATGAGGGAAACCACCATTTGGAATGAAAGAGTGTGGGAACTTTTTTTAATATAATTTTTATTTTGATCATAGTGGCTTACATATTGTTGACAATAATATTTTAGGTACATATTTATATAAAATCAGGGGGGATTCCCATCACCAATTTGTCCTCCCTAGACCTCCATTTTCATCCTACCTCCCATATCCTCTTCCCTCACCCCCGGGGCTGCTAGAATATGTGGTCCCTTCTGTACCTAGCCTACTACTTAGTAGTCTTGCACCTGTTTGGTCTTGGTGCCTCCCTTATTTCCCCCTCTAACTGGGAGGCAGGACTAGCTAGTTCAAGTTACATGGTTTTGTTTGAAGAAGAGAAAAGTAATAAACTGGGGTAAAAGTCTAATATGCCAAAAATGGGCGGAATCCTTCTAGAGGCTCTCATCATCGGTTTGAGAGATGAAGGAGAAAAAGAAGGTGAAACACTCCACCAGTACAAAAAGAAGTGTCAAATATCCAGTGAGGACTCCAACAATAACGATAAGCACCACAAAAAAAAGTCATGGTCTTGAGATAAGAAACATGGCAGAGCACATAAAGAAAGAAAAGAAAAAAAGATAAAAGAATAAGTATAAATGGGGACAACTTCAATAAGAGTGTGGGAACTTTTAAGAGAAGGAATGCATTCTCAACTCTTCCTTAATTCTTTCTTTGATTAAAAAAACACAAAAACAACAACCCTGCTGTCTATGTAGTAGAAATCTGATCCAAGCTGTATACATAAATGAAAAGTCTATTTTTAGATCTGCATGGTTATCCCTATAGTTTCCCAATCTGTCCCAGGAGTTTAAGGGATTTTTTCCCTTTCAAAGTAAATTCCAGGGCTTGAAAACTAAAGAGTTCTCTTTTGCCTGTCAACATCTATTTCTGTTGACATTCATTGCAAAACATTGAGAACACTGACATCCTTGTGGATGGGTGCATCTATCTTTCCAAAGCTGGTTTGTGTGACTAGCAGATAAGTTAGTTATGTGCTTCAGAGGGGGTGTGGCAAGCAGAGGTGACATAAAAGAATGTGTTTGCAACCTTTCCAGTGGTCTGGCCCTGACTATGGAGGGCCTTGAGGTCAATGAAGGAGGCCTAGGCAGGTGCTTGGCTCATGTGTGTGACCGAGAAGAGAAGCTTCTCTTACAGACAGCACCTGAGCTTGGGAGCATCTATAGCTCTTGCAGTGCCTGTCAGGGCTCCCAGAGAGTGGAGAGGCATTTTCTGTATCGCACGCTACTGCATGCCACAGCTGCTAATTCTGTTCATGGTCTCTTTATTCTTTCTCGCAGCATGATTCTCAGACTTAACAGCCTTTTCATGTCTTCTGAAGCCACAAGGAAGAGACATACAAAGGGCTGGAAGAATCCAATCCTCTTGTGCTTGTTCCTACACACTGTTTTTGTTTGTGTTTGTTTTCTTCTTAAAAAAATTTGGGGGTCTATTCTCAGCTGTGCTCAGGGATTACTTTTCATGCTATGCTCAGGGATCACTCCTGAGAGGACTCAGGTGAATATACGTGGTGCAAGGGATCTAACTAGGGTCATTTGCTTTAAAGACAAGTGCCTTAACCTTGGTGTTATCTCTCCAGCCCCCTTTTCAATTAAAAAAATATTCTTGCTACTGTGTATTAGACTAAAGGTTCTTCTTTTCCCTGGCTGACATTTCTTCTTCCCACCTTTTATTCTTCTTCATTTTTTTTAATATTGCTTTTAATTGTTTTGGTGCTTCTGTTTTTCCCTAGACTTAAAGTAGGAAAGGTCAATTGTCAGAAAAAAAAAGGGCTGCATTTTGTTGATAAAACCTTTAGAGATTTCACTGGATTCACTGAGCAACATTTCTTTTTCGAAGTCAGTCTGTACTGCTGCAGGTTATGGGAGAAAATGCAGCTCTGAGAGTAGAAAAGACAACCCACATAAAGTAGCTGAGTCATTGAGCACTGAGAATGACACTTATCTCCTAGTTACCATCTTTGGGCCCACATGACACCTAGCACCGCTATTCATGACTCTGGAACATTGGTGTAAATGTGCCTTTGGATGAGACACACATACAGGAATCCTTTGATAAAATTAGGCAATAGCATCCTGGATAACATAATTCAGCCATTATGTTTATATTCTTGATATTATTTTTCAACTGATTGTTTTTGATAAAAATCAGAAAACCTGAGTGACTTGGAAATAGCTTTATTGCTAATTTCTTTGTACAATATTGGTTATGCTAGACTTTTGAAATCAAAGGAAATGGGGATTATATTGTTATTATAACAACTAGATTTTACCTTGCCATCTTTACATGAAAATTAGAAGTAAGGAGAGTCTCTCTTTTATTTTTATTTATTTATTTTTTTAAAAAGCCAGTTAATTCCCTTTTCTCTGAGTGCCTTCAGGTAAACCCAACATAGTTCTTAGTATTTGTTTATATTTCAGGGGTGGCGAACAAGTTCGACACAAAGAATCAAAATTTTAAACTGTGGGAGTCAGAGAGCCACACCACGCAGTGACCTGCCAAAACAGACAAACACTCACACAAAAGCATATAATTTTAATAATGATATATTAAACACTTATTGCACTTTGCCATTTTGAGTGAGGGTAAAAATTCTGTTCGCCACCCCTGTATTATCCGTTCATTAGGTACTTTATGATAGCACTGGAGAGCTGTTAACAGAAATATAGATATCTTCCTCAAAGAAAAAGCTTAAGTTGCATAATCACTTTTGTGATTTTAAAGCCAAATTTCAGAGTGACCTGTTTTTTGTTTATTTATTTTTGTTTTGGGTCATATCTGAATGTACTCAGGGGTTACTCCTTACTCTGCACGAAGGGTTCACCACTAGTAGGCTCAGAGGACCATATAGGAAGCCAGATCAAATCCAGCTTGACAGTATGCAGAGCAAGTACCCTACCTGCCCCATAATGATTTGGTTTAATGATAATTCCTACTTTATCTTGAGAATGCAACAGGCTAACTTGTGATGGAACTTCTCTGTTTCCACTGCAAACCCGCTGCCATGACATATGTTTTTACATATTTTTCCCATATAGTTGAATAAATCCAGTCTTCAAATGAAGTATAGCCAATATGTTTATTTAATTTTTACTGGTGCCAAGTAGAGTAATGATTGGAGTCAATAAGGAACTTGGGTAGAGAATGCCAACTATGTAATCAGGTTAAATTGGATCTCTGCTATCTTGCTATAGATGCAGGAACCAAAGGTAACAAGAGCTTCCTTGAAAAAGTCATGGTCCCTTATCAAACTAGCAACCACAGAGCCCTTCAAAGATCACATAGGTCTATTTATCAGCTCCTGATTTTAGCACAGTCTCTTTAAATAAAACTTAATTTTTACAGTGATCAGATAAGCAATGAGATAGAAGCCTGATGAATTTAACCTCTGTCAAAATTTCAAGTATTGTCATTCTAATTGGGCAGGTTTGAACTTCTAAATATCAGCCTCTTTCTCTGAAAACTCCTAAGTAGGAGTTGTAAAGATTAAATGAAATATTATCTGCATAATATCAAAGTTAGAGTTTTAGCCCTTGATATACAACAAAATCCAAAATTAGTAGTTGATATTTATGGGATTATTGGCATTTTCTAGTATTTAACCAGTGATAACAATAACTAAGGTTATTTTATGTTTTGTATTTTCTTATTGTTCTTGCTTATTTTTGTTGTTGTTGATATTGTTATTTGGGGTCACATCCAGTAGTACTCGAGTTTTATGCCTGGTTTTGTGCTTAGGGGTCACTCCTGATATATTTCTGGGGACCAGCATGTTGTGTAAAACAAGATAATACTTAGCATCTTGCTATCTTTGTAGCCCCTGAAGAGAGTATTTGTAAAACCGCCTCCCTGTTCTAATCCCATAGCAGAGGAATAGTACTAACTCCTCTCATTTCTGACATCTTTGCACACTTCTACTTCAGTTGAGGGTATCAGTTGAGGGCTGCCCTCTTGTAAAATGGCATATTGTCATTGAGAAGTGCTCAAGAGATGGAAGGACCTCACCTTCAGTTGAGGAGTAGATTGTGGAGTGGAGAAAAGGAAGAAAAATGAATAGACTCAGGGTGAAAGATGTATACTACAATTGGAAGCTTTTATAAAATTTCTGCATGTTCCTGAAGTTATTTTATTATTTCTAAGGGAACATTACTGTTTGCATGAATTATTCTATACAGCCTTATAATAAGATAGCACTCATGATTCTAAATTCAAACAACTAATAAGCAAAAATTATTTATATGTGCCTGTGCACAGTGATATTTTATGATGAGGTAGGATGGTTTCAAGGTTTCATTTAATCTGAGTCTTCTTATTCCTCAAAGGGAATCCAGGTTGATTTCAGAATGATTTAAGTATATAGTTCATAAAAGACATTTAACACACTATTGCATATATTACTGACATTATTAATGTGATCATTTGTTCTTCAAATACTAGTGTCAAGTTCAATATGGTTAAAAACTCACAGCTAACAAAAACATTGTTAATTCAACTCCCTTTGTGTTGATGTATAAGTGATTGCATTTTTTTAGTCTATTTGCTTTATATTTTAACTTCTGAACTATGTAGACTGACCCCCAACATGTTTGTTCAAGAACTGTTCCAAGCTGTGGAAACGAAATCTTGGAAATTTTTCAGTCTTAAGAAAATGGAGGTGATTGGTAAATCCATTTGAAAAACCTAGTAAATCTCTTTTCTGGAGATCATTTTTGGACTAACATCTCTCTGGTAGAGCACAAAAGCAATGATTTTCTGGCTCAATTATTCCTCAAACTTTGGGGTTTCAATTAATGATTTTTAAGAAGATTATTTTATTTATTTTGAATTTTTTAATTTTGACCATAAAAGTGACACCAACATGTTTCACTCTGCTAGAGAGATGGCAAAGACCTCAAATGCATATTAGCATCTGAGATGTCAGAATTTAATCTGTAGAACCACATAGTACCTTGTTACCTGGAGTGGCCTCTGAGAGCTAAGCTGAGAAGACTCTCTAAACACCAAGAAAATCACAAAAAAGAAAATAAAACTAATTTTTATTTGTCACTGCTCTCATTTTATAAAAGACAGGGAATTCCAAAACCAAAAAAGTAGAAATATAGTAGAATCACATATTCATGTTTCTCATTGTCTACCACAATGTTTGGAATAGAGTAATCCCCACATTGATATTTATTAAATGATTAAATAGTGCATCCTTTTGATTTTATCTAAAAGCATAATATATTGTTCTGATTTTTCTGATGCTATCATGGATTTGATGAAAATTTAATTTGGGATCATTGTTTGGAAGCCAGCTCTATGGTTTTGACTTTTTTTTTTTTTTGGTAATGCAAAGTCTATGGGATTTTGTTGTTGTTTTTGTTATTGAGTCATACCTAGAGGCTCTCAGGGTTTACTCCTGGCTCTGTGCTCAGAAATTGCTCCTGGCAGGCTTGGGGAACCTTATGGGATGCTGGGGATCAAAACCCCAACACGTGCTGTACCACTGTGCTATTGCTATGGCCCCTATGAGATTATTTTTAGTGGTACTTTTCATTGTAAATTATGATAATTTCACTTTAGTGTATTTCTAGACTATGGGAATTTTTTATGGGAATTTTTTAATCTTGGGTTTTAGGATTTTTTAATAATGCTAACTCTAGGAGGATATTAAGGGTAATTTTTCTTTGTAATGTCTGATAATGACTCTGCTATTTACCTTAGTCCTAGGTTGATTTTAGCTGGTATAGTAGATCACTTTTGAAGAGAGATAAGAGTAAGTTTTGAGCCTGTTAATCAAGGACTAAGATTCCATCAACTTCCTCTCAGACATCTACTATTAATTTATGGAGAAGTTTCTTTGTTGCTATCTAGTAGGGAATCTCACCACATCTGACAGGAATGAGTCACCATTCCTTTATTCTTAACAAGTAAAAACTAATGTACCCTAAGTCTCCTTACTTTTCTTTGTTCTAAATCATTTTTTTACAAAGTATAGTCAGTAACGTTGACAAAGGTGGTTATATGGGAAAATATTATTAAGGTTATTGATTAGCCAAAGTGTTTCTGGAGGTTAAAAGTTTGGCTTTATGAATGTTGGGGAAACTTTACTGTGCATTGTCTATAGCTATATTTGTTATGAAATTAAACTAAGTGAAATATCTATTTCATAGTTATACAAGATATTTATATTTTATTTATTTATTTTTTAAATGTTATTTATTTATCTATCAATTGATTGATTGGTTTTGGGGCCACACCCAGCAGCACTCAGGGGCCACTCCTAGCCCTGCACTCAGAAAACTCTCAAGTCAGGCTGGGGTACCATATAAGATGCTGAAATAGAACCAGGTCCCTCCCACGTCTGCTGCATGCCAGGCAAATGTCCCACTGCTGTGCTATCTCTCTGGCCCCTCATACATGATATTTTTAATCACAGGCTCTTTTTCTTTTCTATAAACTCTGAGCTTACTTCTGAGAGTTAACCTCTGGTTCCATAATACAGGGACTGCACACTTGACCCTGGTAATCAATGACTGAAAAAGGAAATTGGCATGTTTGAATTCACTTTGCCAAAAGTGGGTTTCCTTGTTTATGCACTCATCACTGAGTCTCTTTAAGTACTTCTTTCTGTATATCCTATTTGCAGATCTGCAGAATTTCCATATCTTTCTCTACCAGTCTTATGGTCTATACTTACAAAGGATCTAAATGCTTGCTGAAAATTACATATTATTGAACAGGTATTAGTTCTGCTAAAAGCTGTGAAAGGGCACCTTAAAAATTAGGTCATGTGGGGCCGGAGCTATAGCACATCAATAGGGCATTTGCCTTGCATGCTGCTAACCCAGGATGAACCTGGGTTCCATCCCCGCTGTCTCATGTGGTCTTTAGAGCCTGAGTGATTCCTGAGTGCATAGCCAGAAGTAACCCCTGAGTATCACTGGTGTGGTCCAAAAACAAACAAACAAAGATTAGATCATGTGAATGTGTATGCTTTATTGATGGAGATCTAGGATGAAGATCTAGTAAAGATGCCAGTCTTTATCAGGAGGCATTTTATTTTGAAACTGCTTCTTACTGGCTGTGGTGTATTTCATGTAGATTTTTTATCTGTGAAGTGAAGCTGGTAAATCCTTATTTGCCAGGGCTTTTGTGACAGTTAAATAAGAAACATTCTAGTATTCCAATAAAAAGTTTTCCACTCAGAAGACACAGACATTATCTACATTAATAATATTTTGTTCAGAGATGTTTCAATATCTTATACCTTGAATCACCAAAACAAGGTCGGATTCTGGCCAAAACCTGTTTTGTTTGTGTATTTACTTTCTTGGGACCTTCTATATATAAAAGCTTGGCATGTGATATCAATTCAATAACTGTGCACAAAAATGTTTTAGAAAATGTGAAATGGTATGCAAATATATATGTTATTGTTTGTCACACTAGTGGTTAAAACAAGACCATGATAACAAAAAAAGGCAAAAACAAAACAAAGCAAAAAAGTCTCTAAATACTCTGCTCATATCCTAGATATGATAAAAATGGAACAAATATTTTACTCTAGTTTTATGTATGCTATTAGTACCATAATTGAATTTGCAATCATGAAAGATTTCCTTCTTTATTTAGACTTCTTAAATCAGGTCACTGATTGTTAAGCCTGCCTCCACTTCAGAGCAGTCTCCCTCCCCTGCCCTAACACATCCACTACCCTTATTCACCCAGGTTGGGATTCTTTTGTTTAATTATCTTAGGCCCTTGACATCATTACTTGCTCCTGAGAGTCCTAGAATGGGGTGGTTTTAATTTTTATCTGTACCAATCCCCATCTCTTCACTGCTGGTGTTTTTCCCTTGGGAGGAAAAGGAAGTGTTCTCTCTATTAAAAAAGACACAGCCTTGGTTTGGGGGCTTTTTACTTCCCTGTTGGCAAAGCTCCCTGGTTTTTGTCTCTGAACAGGTTTTTAATCACCCTGGCTCTAGTGCTTACCACTGAAAGCTTTAAGAGTCCTACAGAAATGGCAGATTAGCTGCATTTAACAAAATAGAAAGTTTTCATTGTGTCATCAAAAGCTTTATTGATTTTGTCCAGGCATTGACTCCAGGACCTTTTAACAAGCCACTCTGTCTAGACATGCAGGCTAGAGCCCATGGTGCTAACAAAAGCGGAACTGGGCTGAGGGCTCTGGGGGAGGCCAAAAGGATGGGCTAAAGTCAGATTTCTCAGTGGGCAGCTTCTTAAAGAGCTAGGATGATTTTGTTCTGCCTTGGATAAACATGGGGCAGAAACCTTATGGCAGATGTACTTGTGACATATCTTGAGCCCTGCCATAGAGCTGTCACCCCTCAATTTGTTTGGTTCTTGGGAACTCTGTGATGCTAAGACTCAGAGCTATAGATCCCCAAGGAAATGGGGGACGGTAATTGAGGGAGGGCAGGAAGGGGGCTTTCAAGTCACCTTTGAGTTATCATGACCAACTCAACTATATTTTAATTCTAAAGCTGCTATGGAACATATCTTGGCACATATGGGAGATTTTTTGTGGTGTGAAAATGGCTGCTCATTATCATGTATGAGTTTGAGTCATTGATATCCATAAATTATTCAAGACTTGCTTGGGATTTTATCTGAATGATCTAGGTGTTTAAACCTTTTTAAAATATGAAGTACTTCATACCAAAACTACAGATAATATTATTTTTTTTCTTTATTTTTTTTTGTTTGTTTGTTTTGGTTTTTGGGTCACACCCAGCAGTGTTCAGGGGCTACTCCTGGCTTTAAGCTCAGAAATCACCCCCGGCAGGCTCGGGGAACCATATGAAATGCCAAGATTTGAACCACTGTCCTGCATGCAAGACAAATGCCCTACCACTATGCTATCTCTCCGGCCCCAGAGAATATTATAACAATGATTTAGTGGTGTCCCGATTGAAAAAAATAGAATGTTTTGCCATTTTTGCTTAGACTCTTGTTTGAATATGTCTCTGAATATATCTTTGAATATATCTTCTTTTTTAACCTGTAAGTTAATAGTACTTGAATTGATGAGATTACCTTTTTATTTCCTATTCTTGATGCATATAAATATAGCTGTAACATATAGGAATTAATGATCATTCTGTGTGTATGCATATAAGTATGATTTAGTGAAGATACAGTTTGTTAGACAATCATAGTTAATGTTTATTATTTTCTATATATTCTAGGATAAATAAAAATAGTAAAGCAGTCTTTCAGTATTTATATTTTCTTCTTTATTTTCCAAATGAGACTTGATGATCTTTAGATATTTTTTCTCTTTGGGAACATAAGCATTTGAGCTCCTAGTATATCTATAGAAACTTTCACATAACAAAAGCATCATCTTTCTCTGGATATTTAGAGGAACAAACTTTTACTAATATGAGCATTTAAATGATTTACTCAGATTGTATGTACACATTCATTTATCTGCCAAGGTTTCTTCTGATATGGTGATGTTATTACCTAATTCAATCATGGCTATAAGAGAGACTATGAAGGGTAAATATTTTATTTACTTGTTTGTTTTGGGGCCACATCTTTGGTGCTCTGGGATTACTTCTGGGTTCTTCACTCATGGATTACTCCTGCTGAACTCATGGGACCATATGAGATGCTGAGGATTGAACTCAGATCAGCCTGTGCAAGGAAATTTCACAAAATCTGTGACCTTAGTATTTTCCGGAAGACAAGAGGAGTTGGGCTACACAAAAATGTGTTCAGGGGATATTTCTGGTTCTGTGTTTATGAATGACCCCTAGTGGTCCTCAAGGGAATTTATGTGTTTCTATGATTTGAACCAGGATGGACTAGATGCAAGGCAAGTTATCTTAGCTCCTGTACTTTCCTTTGGCCAACGAGTTTTTTATTTCTTTCTCTGTAATGACCAGGGTCTATCACCTTAGTAGCCTAGGAAAGAGAGAGTGAGAGAGCAATGAGAGAGAGAGACAATCACAGAGAGAGAAGGAGGAGAGAGAGAAGAGAGAGAAAAGAAAAAAGAGAGAAAGAGATACCCCTGTGGGCCAGCAGGCTCAGCTGCAGTCTTTTCCCTGGGTTCCCCCGCCAAACTACCAGGCTCTCCTTTTTATACTATAAGACAGGGGTAGTTGTCAGTTACAGGGGACAGGGAGTATCCCAGTCAAAATGCCATTATGGGGTTCCAAGTCCAACTACCCAACTGCCATTACTGGAGTGGAGTGTCATACATCAACATCTGAACAATGCATGTGGCTACAATTAATTTCTACTTTGGGTTACAGGGTTACTGTATGTGACACTATAAAAAGTGAGTCATATAAGCTGCCTTCTGCTCTAGAATACTGTGTATATTTTTATTGTTATTTTTTGTAGTAAAACTATACTTCTCAATTCTCTCTGCTCCAACTCTATGTCCCTGGTAGTTTTTGTTCTCATCAGTTGCTAGAACATAGACTTTAATTGCCTCAGTTTTAATCTAACTTTGAAAAAAGAAGTAATTTGAAACTAACAAACATAATGATTCTTTCTAAACTGGGTCAAAGGTAAAAGAACATAAAGATTTGTGCTTAATCATAGTTTTAAAATATTTTTATTGGGCCACTTCCAAATTCATTCTACAAGTTAAAGTTATTATCAGGAAGATGAGCTCAGTTAAATTATTTACCTTTTTTTTTTTTTTTTGGTTTTTTGGGCCAGACCCGTTTGATGCTCAGAGGTTACTCCTGGCTAAGTGCTCAGAAATTGCTCCTGGCTTGGGGGAACCATATGGGATGCCGGGGGATCAAACCACGGTTCTTCCTTGGCTAGCGCTTGCAAGGCAGACACCTTACCTCCAGCGCCACCTGACTGGCCCCTGATTTACCATTTTAATCACATCTATCCTTGATGTAACTTTGAAAAGTATATTTTTGTAACCACAATGGTCCAGAGCTAGCTTTAATATTACTGATCTAATTTATATATTTGCATATCATTGATGTTATATAGTTCCAGATGTGTCTATTACCTTGCACTCAGAGAAAAGCAATCCAAAATCTGTCTGAAGTTATGAAATATTTAAGTCAAATATGTAATAGAAGAGTCAAAGTGATGTAAACCCAGGGATCCAAGCGACAGCTCTATTGCTGATGAACTGGATTATAGACTATATTTTGATATGTAATTTATTGGTCTTTCTTCTGATTTCCCCTTCAGGTACAGCACCGTGAATTAAACTCAAACTTGTGGTCATAAGTAAAGAACTAGAAAAAACACAAGTGTTCTACAGAGGCATAGTATAACCTGATAGGTTTACTGCATGAAGAAACCTAGAGAGAACTCACAATTCTTGTAGAAATCTCAAGGAAAGCGAGGGAGAGAGGGAGAGAGAGCTCACATAGGAATATCAGGCCCCTAAAAAGCAATATGGATCTATTGGTGTCTGACATTTACCCTATTACCAAGAGACACTTATTTAATTAGAACTAAGTAAAAACAAAACAAAAACAAAAACAGGGGCTGGAGCGATAGCGCATTAGCATGACGTTTCCCTTACACATGATTGATCTAGGTCGGACCTTTGTTAGTTCCCCAGTGTACAATATGGACCCCAAACCAGGAGCGATTTCTGAGTGCATTGCTAGGAGTAACTCCTGAGCATCACTGGATATAGCCCAAAAATCAATCAATCAAACAAACAAACAAAAAACAAGGAAACCTCCCCAAATGTTATTTTAAGACTATTTCCTGATGGAGAACAGGATTCAAGTTTTCTCTTGTAATCATGGACCAGGAAATGGCTTTTCTTTTTTTTTTTTTTTTTTTTTTTTTGGTTTTTGGGCCACACCCGGTAACGCTCAGGGGTTACTCCTGGCTATGTGCTCAGAAGTTGCTCCTGGCTTGGGGGACCATATGGGACACCGGGGGGATCGAACCACGGTCCGTCCAAGGCTAGCGCAGGCAAGGCAGGCACCTTACCTTTAGCACCACCGTCCGGCCCCGAAATGGCTTTTCTTTCCAAGGTTGACCACACTGTGTTTCATGCTTCTTTGATGGACTGATTTACCAATAAAACAAGAAAAAGAAGCATGATTACAGTTTGACTCTTAGGAATCTGGTGGTTAAGGGGGAATCAAAAGTACATTAATTTTTATAAGTGGGTAGGCAGGTTTGCAACACAATTTTTTCAGGCTATATTTTCTTGCAATATTCACTTTATCATGGAAAGATCTTTTGTATTCCTTTTTACCACTTTAGCCATTTGTTTGGGGGTTCTCACCTACTGAGTCCCCTGTTTAATACAAGTATAATTGTGTGCTCACAAGCCGAATTTTCTCTCTGCTGCTTTTTCTTCCCCAGTACTTCAGAATTATGCATCTAAGGTTTTTAGTATGCATCTTGAGCCTGTTTGCATTCAACATGCCTGATAATCTGGCCACATTGGGTTTAATGAATACTCTCTGCTTTTCTAATAAATATAGTGCTGAAATCTAAGTTAGAATAAGCTTTTGTATGTTGAACTGTTATTGACAGCCCAAGATACAACTAATGTTTGACCTTTGGTTTGAACCTTTCCTAACTCCTAAAGTCAGATATTTGCTTTCATGTTTGCTTATATCATCCATTCAACATGTCCTACCTAGAATTGTGATGATTGTTTCATGTGAACTTTAACAGTGGTGACAATAATAACAAGAGCAACAACTATGTATCTAAAGCTAGAAATGGGTATACGTTTCTGTTTCATGTCTTACAGCAACTCTGATAAAATAATACAGTTTGTCGTCCATTGAAAATTAGGAAACCAAGGATTGAAAAGTTTATTCAAAAGCTAACGTTTTATTAAAATAGGTATATTTTAGAAATGGCTATCCAACCAAAGTCTACTCAATTTATTACCATTATTTTTTAAATTTTGCTCCATGTTATCCTTGCCAATGCAATCTATGTCATGGAAACATTCTTAGTTTAGTAGGTCCACCTCAGGAATGTCCCTTAAAATATTTTTTCAGCAAAATGTTGACTAATTATTTCTAATCCCAGGTTTGCAATGCAACTTCAGTGCATTTAGTACTTGGCATATCACCAAACACACAGTAGGTACTTGAAGATACTTATTTCTTAAACGAATAAACCAAAATTTTGACATTTATTGTAATGCAATTGAGAGCAAGGCAATGTTTAGGATGTCATTAGCTTTCTAGTGATTTCAGTGAAGTGTGGTTTTCCAGGCCAGTTTTTTGTGGACTGAGGCAGCTTCTCTCGCCAGGACACTGGCTGTTTATTTTCCAAGTGACAACTTGATTTACTATTTTCCTTCTCATCACTTTCAAGAAGTATCTGCAGGCAAGTGAGTGACCCAGGCAGCATGGAAAAGTCCATTTATTTCTCTGCTGCATCATTCCAACAGAGAGTCTGAGGATCAGGGCTGGAAATGGCCTCAGGAGGTCAGATTCCCTATGTATTTTCTTTTGTCATGTAGAATTGCTCTTAGTGACACAATATGCTGTCTGCCTATGCACTGCTTTTAAAAAATCTGTGTGCTGGAAGGTGGCAGGTAGAAGATCTGTCATTTGTCCTCCAGGGATAGCTTTGCAGTCTGATCTACCCAAATGCTTTGTTTAGCTCTAGAATACATTGTCAGTGAAATGGCACAGGGAAATGCAGGAGTGCAGTTTCTGCTGTAATATTTTGCTTTTCTTCTTCAATCAACGTGTGCCTACCCTCATTCCAGCAGGCAACACGGTTAGGTGGTGCACATGAGAATTTACTTCACAGGAGGAACTTTTGCCTTTCTCTTGTTTTTGCAAATATAGTTATCAAACAAAACAATTGCTAATTTGGATGTCTGCGCTACCCTCAGTTCATAAGAGGCCCCTTGAGATGGAAGTTCTGGATGTCAGGTTCTTGCTAAGAATCCTGCTGTTTCCATAGAGAAGGAAAAGTTACACCATCTTGCATTTGCCTTCATTTCTTCTATTGCCAAAAAATGGCCCAAATTGCTCTTTTATCTCAAGGCAGCTTCAAAAATCAAATTGATATGTAGTTCCCTTAAATGAGCTGTGCAGTTATAGAATGGTGCATTTATTTTGGATTTGTTGTACTAGGTTCCTGCCTTAGGTTTAGTACCTCTTAGTTTCAGAGCTTATTTACCTGGAAAGCAGAGGCCAGAGCATTGGGTGATGCATGAGTTCAGAATTTGAGAACATGTAATCTCTTATTTCAGCTGCCTCAGAGGCAGGGAAGTACTATCACTGCTAATTTTGTGAACTAAGGGAGAAAGTAGGCTGACTTGGAACCACAGGGTCTCCCTTGCTTTGGCAGAAAAGACAGCAGTGGTTCATGTTTTTGTGCCTCATTAGTTCCAGAGTTGTCTTGTATCTGTCTCATTGCCTACTGAACCACCTTGCTACTGCAGGAAGGTCAATTGAAAGACAAAGGATTAGAAGAGGAGAACAGTTTTGCACAGATCTCAGAGCTCCCACTTCTCTTCTGGCATGGCACAAATTCTACTCAAGTGGGTTTAGCCACTGCAGAAAGGCTAGATTGTTGAGGTTATTTTTTTTTTTTATTGTTTTTAAGGATTGTGCTTTTCAAAGTTATTCGTAGTTAAATTTTAGACAATGTTTAAGCAGCAATCCCACCACCAGTGTCAGCCTCTCTCCATCAATGTTCCCAGAGTTCATCCCATACCCCCACCCCCAACCACAGCCTACCATCATAACATGTTTTTAAGTTTGGTTGTTAAAAGTTTGGGTCTCATAAGTTCATTGTTGTTGACTGTGTGTCTGAGTATTTTGCTCTCTCCTTTTTTTCCTTTTCTTTTTCTTTCTTTCCTTCCTTCTTTATTTATTTATTTATTTTTGGCTTATGGGTCATGGCTGGTTACTAAGGGTTATTCCTGCCTCTGTTTTCAGAAATCACTCCTGGCAGGCTCTGGGGATGCTGGGAATTCAACCCAGATTAATCATGTGCAAGGCAAACTTTCTACCCACTGTGCTATGACTCTGGCCCTAGTTATCACCTTTCTTAATATCATTAATGCCCCTGAGACTAGTTGGCCCCTACCCCTCTTATTACAAATCTATCTTTTTCATTCTCTACTCACTTTCTCTCTTTATCTTCACTATATTCTGGGCCCAAGAGTCTTCTAGACAATTTGCATTTAAACATAGCATTCCTTTATGCAGTTATTCTAAATACATTGTATAAGTGATATCATCCCAGATTTAACCTTCTTCTGGCTTACTTCATTTAACATAGTATCTTCCAGTTTCATCCATGTCACAGTGAATGGCATGATTGCATCATTCCTTATAACTATATAGTATTCCATTGCATATATGTACCACATCTTCATGATCCATTTGTTTGTTGTTGGACATCTAGGTTGATTCCAACTCTTAGCTATTGTAGTGAGTCCTGTGATGAATAGCAGTATGCATATGCCCCCTTGAATAAATGTTTTTTTCTGTCCTGGGGATAGATATCCAAGAGTAAAATACTGAGTCATATTTTAGGCCATTTCTAATAGTATTTTAAGTTGTTTTTAAAAATATTTTGATGGCGGTGAAGTGATTTTTCTGAATTTGATTTTCCCCAATCCCCACTTGTTGTATGTATAAGACTAGCCCATACCTCAATTCCTGCTTGAACTCTTACCTATCAAGCTTAATACTTACACCTTTTAACATTTGACTTCATACTACTGCTTTTTTGAAAATTATTTGAAATCCTGGTAAATTGGTGTAGTATAGTTGCAAAAGTCATGGAATGAATATCAGTGCATTAAGTTCTGGCTTAATATAAATACCTCTGACCCTCTTGAATAAATTATTTAAACTATATTTCTGCTTTCTTGCTCTGACAATATCACATCAAAGCTGCCAGACAAATTTGAGATAATGCAAATAATGATTAAGAAAACATTTGGAAATATATGGCATTTAAAAATCTCTGATCTTCTGAGTGAAAATGGTCCTAGAATTCTTCTTTATCCATTTATGGCATTATTTTATTTGAGCCTTTTCATGTCTATTGTTTTATCCTTGTTCTTAATTTTATATTTATTATTTTATTTTTAGGTGATTAGTTTGGGGGGACATACATGGTGAAGCATGGGGGTTACTATTGGCATTGCACTTAAGAATTACTTCTGGCATGCTCTATAACTGTATGAAAAGTGAGGATCAAATATGGATCTGTTGCTTGCAAGGAAGCACCCTACAAACTATTATAATTTTGGTGCCAGACCTCAGTTTTAACTTATTAAGTTTTTAATTTGGTGAGTCTAAACTCTGACTTTCTTCTTGAGATCTCTGATTTGCCAGTACCTCTGCTTTTCAGTTTCTAGAATATTTTTTGCTTTCTTCTTACCCAGTAAAATGCAAAGCTAACCTCACATGATCTCTATATTATTAATTCATCTTAAGCAGTCCTAGGGATGCCATGATATTGTTTATCCAAGGTCATTCTTCATTTTTCATTTCTTTTCAATTTTTGATAACTCAGTATAAGCCTGGTTCATAATATTTGAAAAATAAAAACTAAACAGGCTTTCTTCCCTTTTAGTAAAAATTATGTAGTTGTTATTTATGACCTTCCAATTGAAGTCCAAATTTCTTAATATCAAAGCCTATTTTTGGTTCCTAAGGTACAAACTTATCAAGAACCACTGACCCAATTTTATATCTTCCATTCTTCTTACGTTGCATAGTGGAAAAATATTGCATTGACTTTTTTAAACTGTTCTGGAAATTATCAGAGAAACAGAGATATATATTTCATTGGACATTTTGGGTAAAGAGTGAAAATATAATTAAATAAATGTTTACTAATGTTAAGTATATGCTATGCATATTCATACTTAGTGTGTGGATTAATAAGTCATTTTAAATGGTAGTATTTTACGTATCTTCTGTAAGATAGCCAAAAGTTACACATATCTAAATTATATCTAGTGTTTAGTCAATTAGATATGTGCAAATAATGGTAAATGATGTTTTTATACAGAGTTGAGCCCTATTTTTATGCAGTCATAATAACATTTTTATTTTAACATTTATGCCATTGATCGTATAATTTGGAATGATATAATTTAAATGAATTTAAACAGTCCATTAGCCTTGTCAGTACCTCCCTTCTTGCCAAGCTGTAAGCTTTATGCTAAGCTGTTGTGTGCTGAGTTACGTAATCCCCTGCATTCATTTTCTCTACCTATTTAGCTTGAATATGTACAAGGTGACTGCCTTGTCTTCAGTCTCCTTCTTGGGGAAAGGAAACACCAAGTATAGAGAACAAATTTTGGACAGTATTATGTTTACTAATGGAGGGTTTAGAGAACTGAATGTGTATCTGTCTCTTTTATTTTGCCCCTTTAAGTGAATTTAGTATGATTTTCAAGGTGATGAGAAAAACTGTGTGGAGTCTTATGCCCTAGAAGGAAATTAAGACAGATTGGGGTCTCCAAAGATAAAAAAAAACATTAGTTCAGAGAGTATATGAAGGAAAAATTCTTCATAGTTTTCATTGTATCTCCTTCCAAATTCTTTTTTTTTTTTTCTTTTGTATTCTCCTTCCATTTTCAATTAAAGTTTAGGTCATCCAATGTCAATGCCTCTTCTGCCTCAAATCATTACAAGGAAAATATCCCATGAGTTGATATAATTGTGATTCTGTAGATTATGATTCTAAGAAGAGCTTTCACTTGCTTGTTGTTTGTTGAATATGTTGAGAACCTTTTTAGCACCCGGATGATGCTACCATGGCTCAAGGGAGATGTAGCAGAGAACAGTCTTTATTCAATGGGGTAGAGCCTAAAGGCTGTGAACTATTGGAACAGTCTTTATTGGCTATTTGCAAAGGACAGCTATGGGCATATTTGCATATAATTAGCATAAATGTGCTATTACATATTTTTCTCACATGGATTTGATTTCTGGTTTATTCATTGTAATATTTGGTGCTGCACACTGATGTTCTATTTTCTCTATGGCCTTCCACATAAAATAAATTATTATGTGCTCTCAGATTCCAGGAAGGACTGGAAAACTTTCTTTTTTTTCTGGTGAGCATGTTTATGTAAGTTGGGGGAGTAGATTTCTGGCTCCGTTTTACCAAGATTTGGAATGGTTTCTATGTTAGTGCTTTGCTCCATGGTATCATTTATAAACTTTGAGAAGTAGAATTTGGAACATATGATATCTAACTGATGGCACAAGGAAAGATAATTGATATTTAGAAAAACCTCCAGAGGTACTAGAAGCGCAAAGATGCCAAAAGTGTGTGGTCTCAGATACCTTGCTTATTCCTCATTGTCAGCTCCTTCCTTAATAGAATAAGGGCATTAAATCAGCTAATCTCTAACATCCGCTATAGCTCTAAAATTTATTATTTTGACAGGTTCCTTGTTCTAATTATATGAAAATATTAAGCATCCTGTAGCACATTAAATAGTATCCTAGTGGTTTTTCTGTTCTTGTCAAACTTGCCCCTTTGAATGGTGCTTCATGATTAATTTAAGATTCTTTTCAGGGGTGCTTGTTTCTCTGCTCATTTATCTCAGTCCAGTGGGAGCACAAAATATATAACTTAAATGTTTATAGAAGCCACCCATTAATGCAATATGTGCAGTAGTGCCAAAGTCAGGCATAGTAGTTGAATCTGTGCATACTGAGGTCTGTAGGAAAAGAATTCAGTAGTGCTAAACTAAACTGAATTTGGTTTTCTCTTCCATTCTCCTGAAAAAAATATTGTTTGTTTGTATTTTTATAAGGCCATTTCTTCAGAAATTAGAGCATGACAGTGAACAGGGTCCTATAGCATGGAATGATCTATTTCAACATATAGATAGTGACAAATCTCTGCTTCATGAGTTTTTATTTTATGATTATTTTTGGCAAAATTAATCTTAAATGGGTTAAATGTAGAGGGGGTATTTGCTACTTATTTATTTGTGATGGTCATTTAAAAGGCATAGGCCCTTTTATTTATATAGTGCTTGTGTGAATGGAAATATGAAAATAAACAGATCTCACAGAGTTCTTCAGGAACATATGTGACAATATTTATCTCATCTAAGTGTCCTGACATGAAATTAAAATTTACATTTTAAAGTTCTCATTTAATAGTATATTGTGATCTCAACTTTTCATATTGAAAGAGTAATTGTCTCTAAACTGATGATGAGAAAATGTTTTATTTTACTTAAGCTCTTTCCAAGGGTTGTGATATACCTCCTGATTATATCTCAGGTTCTTTGGTAGATATATGCCCAGCATGGTTTCTCTTTAGAGAGGCAGACTTGGGAATATCTCACACAAGTCTAAAAACTGACTTGATTTCCTGTCATAAGCAGAAAATCAAAAGGGTCAAATGACTAAATTATAGTTTGGAAAGATAAAGAGGCATTAGTGGAATATAAATTAAACTATGTACTTGGGAGAAATGTCTACACTATGTACTGTGGGAAGGTTATGTTCATAGGTTCAGGCAGGAAAGCCCAGAGCAGAGTCTAAGGGAGGGATTGCTATATTGTCAAGACCTAGAACCAGATTTCATTCCTTTCCCTTTTCTTCCTCTACCTGATCATTTTCTCAGGTTCATTTCCCTCTTAAATATCCCAGTCATTGTCTGTCTATAGAGCTCTGGACTCAACATTGCAGCCAAGTCTGGCTTATTGATGAATAGAATTCAGAGCCAGGTCTTTCAGGGTAATTGATTTTTAGTTATTGGTCAATAAAATGCAGCAAGAGCCAAAGAAACCTTTGTCAGAACAGTTCATCATCCACTCTAAACTTGTTCTTCTACAAGCATTTAATTGCCATCATAGAAGCAAGGGCAATGGAAGCATCGCTTCACCATTTGGCAGAGTTTTCTCTGATGTCCTTGTGGAAAATGTGACATAAAGACTGCTTGCTGGCATTAGCTTTCTGCCCTATGTTATGGGCATTCTGCAATTGCCTTCTCTCCTGCTTTTCCTGATGTTTCAATACCAGTTTCACTGAGGGTCAGTGTTTAGCTTCATTTCAGCTTCCTGCCAGGGGCCATGGTGTGTTTTCTCTTTGATATTTGCATACTTGTGATTCATCCCTGTTCACAGCTGTCCTCTTCTCTCTTTTTATTTATTCTTTTCCCTCTCCAGCCCGAGAGGAGAATGTGGCCACTTTCAGGGGCTCCGAGTACCTGTGCTACGACCTGTCTCAGAACCCCATCCAGAGCAGCAGTGATGAGATCACTCTCTCCTTCAAGACCTGGCAGAGAAACGGGCTCATTCTGCACACCGGCAAGTCAGCTGATTATGTCAACCTGGCTCTGAAGGATGGTGCGGTCTCCTTGGTCATTAACCTGGGCTCCGGGGCCTTTGAGGCCATTGTGGAGCCTGTGAATGGAAAGTTTAACGACAACGCCTGGCACGATGTCAAAGTGACCCGCAACCTCCGGCAGGTAATGGCTGAGTGCAGAGGGAGCCTGGAGGCTCATCTTTAAGGGAGTCAGGTAGAGGCTGGTACAACAGGTGACGGGTTAGGTAGAGAGGGGAAGACAGATGGGTTTGGATCTGCTGGTCTAACTTTCTCCCAGTCTCTGCAGTTTCACAAGGAAGCTTATTAAAATCTGTTACTCCCCAGGTTTCAAGTCTCCATTTGTGCTTGTTATGGATGGAAAAAAAAAAAAGCAATCTGTTGTAGAGATAATAATAAAAGTTATAAGTACATTCATTCCTTTTATCCTGCTCTTCTTTCTATCATTTTCTTCATTATATTTGAAGCTTGTTGTATTACTGTGAAATTTAATTAGGGCATTGTTTTAGTTCTGCAGTTTGGTAGAGTTACTCATGCCTTGACTATGTTTTTCGCCCCTTTTAATTAAGTTAACCATTATCATGATGTAATAATTTTAATTCTCTTCAGAAAAACTTATTTTCTTTGTTCTCTTTCCTTTTTATGTTACCACCTCTCTCCCATTTTTATCTCTTCCATTTCTGAGTTCACTTTTAGTCCAGGAATGGATTAGCTGGAAGCTTTCTGAATTCCTCTGTTTCTCTGTTTCTGGTATGGTGTTCCTCCTTTATTGCCCCCCTCTCTCTACCTCCAAGACTCTTCATTTGACTGGGAGGCCTGGCAAGTGGAAGGACCCAAATAAAAAAGTCAACTTTGGAGAAGCCTTTCCTGGTTCTGTCCGTGCTTGAGATCTCCCAGCACTTGCCGCTTCTAAGCAGGCAACTCCGTCAGGTGACAACATGCTAAGAGAGCCACAGCCAAGAAAAGCTATCTCATAAGCCATAGCAGTGATAACAATAAGAACAATAACAATTATCCCAGAGCAGTGGGAGAAAAGCATTTTCTGTAACAGTGAAAGTCTGGGCTGAAGCTGCCTTTTGGTTGCTCTTCACAGTTGGGGTTTCTGCTTTTGAATTTGTCATTAAACCCAATTGGAAGGTATTGACCCCTATCAATCAGAAAACATTGTCTAAATATCCAGGAAGTGCTTCCCAGATTTTTTTCTGCAATAGGAATGAGTTCATGTCTTTTCATAACAAAAGGAAAGTATAAGCATTGAGAAGTGTTTGCATGTTTTCTGTCTGATAACACTGTTCTAGACTTGTAAACATTGGAAGTACATGGGATTTGGGAAATATCTGAAACATGCATTTTCACTCTTCATTATGTTCAGCAAGATACCTGGTTGTAAGAATCTATTTTATTGTTGATGATATTTTCAGTAGCACAAAACTGATTCCCAGATTATATGAGGCCATGTTTTATTACATAATCTAGATTTTTCTTTCAAGGCCCAAAAACCCTATTGTCAGTTCCTCACCTACCCATACCTACTTAATCAGAAGAGAGATTTTTTTTACTTTCAAGAGTGCTCTGGTCAAATTTCATATACTAACATATAAGTACTTGGTATGTTTAAGTTGCAGATAGTGAAGCAAAATATAAAATATTCTGCTAGTTTTGATTGTCGGATATGTTGTAACACCTTTTTGTCACTAGTCATTGGAGAAATGAGTTTTCATATTCTTTAGAACATAATCAGGTCACTGTTATCATCATATACTCCATTTTTCTCTCACCTACACACTTCCTTGTCAATCTAGAATGATTCCAATTAGGTAGGGAATGGCTCATTTTTATTTCTACTAAACACCCTTCTTTTTGAAAACATAAATGGGTCTCAATTAAATCCTTTAAACTGAGAGGGGATAAAACTAAACTGCAGTTGAGAATAGCACTGTTTTTTGTCCTAGCCAGTAAAGGAAAACAACCAATACAGAGAATTTCTCTTCCAAGTTCTAAGAACCAAATTCTCTTTTTTGCCCTTGGGTAAGCCATTTAACCTTTCTGCACCAGAGTTTCCAGTTGTGAGATAGAGCTTATGATCCTCCCCAGCCATGTGTGGTGGCTAAATACGCAAAGCACCTTCTGTTCCAGAAGGATTATGAGCTCATCCATGGTCTGGGTGCTAGAGTTTCTGTGACATGCACACAATTTACAGGCCATGTGTTTTGTCTCAAAGGTGACTGTGTCCATCTGCCATCAAGCATATAATTCAGTAGACCTCATTCTGAGTTTAGACTGGGCTACAAAAGCTCTTGTATTGGGGCATTACTTTGCCGAGAGAGTATAAATCAAATAGACTAAGCACACATAACATAGTACTCATTGAGGTATGAACTGAGTGTTTCATCCAAATATACTTTATTGGAAGAGAAAGACTCACAGAAAAGCAGAGTCTACTTTGTGAATAAGTTCTTTTAGCAGCAAATCGCCTCAAATGATTATTTTTCTCATTAAAAATACATTTATAACATCCTTTTGAGTTTCCTAGGATAGATTTGAAAGGATGGGAAGCCCTGGCCTATTTTAGTTAAACTGTAAATAGCTTCATAAATATTTAATAACAATCTTCTAGCAGTCTCATTTACTTTGGGGGATCTAAGGTTGTATGGCTTCTATGGTGAAACTCAACTTGGAATTTCCTGGAGTACTCATTATCAAATGGAGCAGATCTCTCCCCATTTTTCCCTTCATGGCCATATAATCATGGTTCTGCTTTGAGACAAGCCAGGATTAAGCTCAGACAAAAACTTTACTGAGTATTAAAAAAAGGGATATAGACTATCTGCTTCAAGTGATAACTGGGATTTTGAGATCAAGGTAATTAGGGATTTGTGAATATTTTTCTGAGTTGTATCCTTTTGGTCACCACTTGGCCCTGAGTTCAAGGTTGTGGTCACTGCATGAACTGATTTACTTCAATATGCCATTTTCATCAAATCACAGGCACAAAACTGAGGTTATCTGTCTTCAGGATTTCCATTTCCCAACTCAGGTGTGCTGACAATTTAAGAGTTAAAGCAGTAATGAGAAGATTAACTGTAAAGGTTCTTTAAAGACAAGTAACCTGCCAATCTTCTCAACTGTGCATGCATGAAATTCCTTACAAGCTTGAAAAGCATTGTTAGAGAGGCTGGAAGAGGGTGTTTCTATAGGAAGCATATCTGGCCAAATGATGAGATGATAAACTTCCTGAAAATAAGGAAGAATACAATTGTTTTGAGGCAGTTTCATGACTTATGTTACTCTAAACTGAGAGAAAGGAAAGGGAAGAATGAGACTTTCCATCTGCATAAAGACAATAAAATTCCGGAATATTTAAATGAGTAATCCAGAATAAATTGTATGTTACAGTCTTCGCATGCTAGATGTGAACATAAATAGAACATCTCTGCTTTGGGTGAGAAAGTCATGTCATCTATGTAGGAATTCAGAGCCAGATCCTAATAAAAAAAAATAAAGCTCAACATATTGGTATTCTGGATTTCAGCTTTATGCATTGCTATGTGGAAGGATAACCTTTGGGAGTGTTTTCTTTCAGAAAAGGTGGCACATATATGTGCAGAGGATGAGGGAGGGAGTAAGGGATGGCATTTATATGGATGAGTCCCTGGGAAGTGAATATGCTGGCCCTTTGGGGTGAGGTCTGATCTGAGTCTTGTTTGGATATTGGTGTTCACATGACAAGATGGATGCCAGCACCTTGCTGGGTCTGGGTGGGAGCCAAGGTTTTCCACCGAGTTCTGGTCTCATTGTCTCCCCACTCTCTCTTTCTGTGTTGGGTGCCTTTTTTTTGAAAAACTAACACAAGTTCATTCATGCAATGTGTCATTTTACTAACCGACTAATGTACTAACACCCTAACTACTCATCTTTGTTTTTAGTTCTTTTAATTAACAATCGTTCTGTTCACAATTTTTTAATTTCCTTTCTTCCCCCTTTTCCGCAAAGCACTCAGGCATCGGACACGCTATGGTAAACAAACTACATTGTCTGGTAGATATCATTCTTATTGTCTCTTTTTTTGGGTTTGCCGTGTGTTGCCCCTTTTCCTCCCTAAACCCCTCTTTTACCCCCCTTAGACTTATTTCTTCTTTTAAGATTTGTGTTCAGTTAAATGCAAGCCTTTCTCTCTCTCTTTCTCTCTCTCTCTCTCTCTCTCTATCTCTCTCTCTCTGATTTTCTTTTTTTAAAAAAAGAAGAGGATGCCTCTGTCCTGGAAATGCTCTTTGAACCAGTTGGGTGGGATCTATTTCTTTTTTTACAGTTTGTAATTTATTTCCTAAAAAAAAAAACTTTTTTTGAAAACAGAAATTTTCTTTATTTAGCTAAATTTGAGTTGGTTTTCTTATTTTGCAACTTCCAAGTTACACACTAAAGATGACAGAGGTTTCTATTCAGGACTCTTTGCTCAGTGTCTTCCTGTCCCTTAAGCCTCCTTCCTTTTTCCTTCTCCCCTTTGCCTCAAACCCTCCCCCCCCACACACACACACATTTTTTTCTTTTCCTTTGGTGTGGCCCTGGCTGCCACAACAGATCTAGAAGGAGAATCGACTCCTTTCGGTTACTATTACTTGTCCTTCTTGCACTGTACTCCCCTTGGGAAGGGTCAAAGGGATCTCTGTTGACTGTATTCTCCATTATAAACTCTGCATGGCATGTTCCTGTCTCGTGGAATTCCCATTCACATCAGCCTCTGTTCCCTCATTCTCCTCCCCATTACTAACAACCTACCCATTATCAACCCAATTCCATTTTCTGTCTCTCTGTTTCTGTTGCTTTTTTTCCACTCTTCTTATTCTTCTCTCATCCTTCATGTATTTGGGGGTTGGGTTTGGACTTTTCTTTACTTTCTCATTTTCTTTTTAGTGAGGGAGGTGATTGATAGTCAGGGGAAACATAGCCCTTTAGTTTAAGTTCTTTATTTTCTCCCACTTCCATACTCGTTTTCAGTTTAAGTGCATGTAAGTGTGAAGTGAATTTTGATCCCTTCTTTTTGTTTTCCCTCTCTCCTTCCATTTCCTACCATTTTCTTCTGCCTCTCTTGGCTCTAGATAATTTGCGCATGGGTGTGTTAATATATGATGTGTGCACGTTCTGAGGTCCTATCTTTTTTCTCTATCCTCTGGTTCTTTCATGAATGTTGGGCATCTGGGTGCTACTTCTTTCTGTGGGCTTTCATATTTTAATTTTCATTCTTATGCCTCGTCATTCATTTTTTTAGAGATACTTTTTTTTTCCTTTGGGTTTGGGTTATTTCTTCTCTTGGTGGTAGTGATGGCAATAAAGGGAAGGTGGGAGTTGGTGGTCTGGGATAGTCCACAGCATGTATCATGACACATCAAATTGAATTCCCTTCTCCCTTTTCCTTGAATGCATGTTTGTCAGAATGGTGTGAGTCCCTTCCCCCAAAAGAAACTCAACAAAGCAAAAAAGGAAAATGAAAAGAAAAGAATAAAAGTAAGAACCAAAGGCCAACCCCTAACAAACCCCATCATCCAATGTCTCCTTTGCTGTTTTCACTACCACCATGAATAATAATCATTTTTTTTAAAAAAATGATCATTTTTACCGATGAACTGAGACAAGTGATGACTTCTGAGGATAGTTCCATTTTCTTGCCTGACTAAGTTGCAATGGGTAGAGGCAGTTTTTTTAGGTTGGCCATTCCAACAAAGTCTCTTAGGAGTCACCAGGGGAATACTGAAGGCTTAGGCCACAGGGAAGACAGACCAGAAAATGGAACTTGGTAGCACATAACAAAATCAAACCAAATTAGAGAGAATACCTCTCCAAAATCTGAATGAAAATAATGTCACAGGTAGGGGAACCCACTGCATTTGATAGGACTGTAAATTCATTGTTTGGATTTCTTTTTTGTCCCTATGTCCCTCTACCAGGTAACAATCTCTGTGGATGGCATCCTTACCACGACAGGCTACACTCAAGAGGATTACACCATGCTGGGCTCAGATGACTTCTTCTATGTGGGAGGAAGCCCAAGTACTGCTGATTTACCAGGCTCGCCTGTCAGCAACAACTTCATGGGCTGCCTGAAAGAGGTAATGTCTAGTCATTCCATTCATTAGAAATATTTTTTTTGACAGTTCAAAAACTGTCATTGGAAAGTCTGTTCTCAGTTATATTCTATTTGAACACAAGTTGTAGTAGAAAAGGACCTGAACTTATAAGTAGAAGGTCATAGATTTTGCTTCTGTTCAAAATGCTTACACAAACTTGGATTCATTGCTCCCTGCTTCTATTCTCTTGTTTAACTAAGGGAAAACCTTTACATACAGATAGGTGTGCTTTGGAATTGGAGGCAAAGAGATAGATTAAAGACCTTTAACATGACAAGGAACCAAATGCATATATACATTGATATAATATTTTTGAAGTAGAAAATAAGGAAGTTCTAGCTAAAAGTGATTCAATTTGTGGTATGTCTTGTCTAACACTTAACATTGGCAAGAGTTTGGTGTTCCCAAGAGTCTCATTATTTGATACGAAGGAAAATTCTCTGAATATAACATTCTGGACACAGAAGAATGTTTTTCTTTTATATTTTTCCTCCTAAGAGCTAGCAGCTATGAAAAAAGCAGCAGGGCTTTGCCTTTACTCATTTAGAACTATTGTAGCTGATGTGTTGAATCCTCTGCCTGAGAGCAAAGGAGTTTCAGCAAAGGGGAAGTTCAATCTGAAAGGTCAGTTCTTGAGGTAAAAAGAATTAGACTTGATATGCTGAAGTCCTTTCAAAACACTGTGTCATCAGCATAGGATATCACATATATTTTTTTGGTTTTAATCTATGCTAAGCTTGATTGCTTCGATATCTGTAACAGTTCCCACGGGGAAATTCCTTAGGAAGTTAAGAGTATTCTTTCTTGTAGATAACGATCCTTTAAAATCCCTTGTGACATGTTATGAGCCTTCTCTAGGGCTATATGTTTTATTCTTACTATGCTTATTTTAAATCTGTTAAATACCAGTTTTATCTGAGAAGGCATTGAACATGCATTACTCATGGCATTCATCTCTGTGCCACAGTTAGACAAGACAGAAACCGTGCCTATTATGCCTGGCATATTGGAGATATGTAAGAAGTACTTATTAAATGGATACATTTATCAAATAATCATTAAGAGTCTTTTGGGGCTTTATCTAAATGTATTGGTATGTTAAAAAACATAGTTTTCATTCATGAAGGTTCTCTAATTTATGAAGCAATATTGATCAATAAGCAGTTACAACACAGGACATCAAGTGCTTGATACCACAGACTAATTGTTATAATTGAGTAGAGGAAACATGAATTTTAGGTTGGCTGATTTAGAGAATGATATTTTAACTGTGTCTGACTGCAATAAACCATGTGTGAATTGAGAGAAGGGGTAGGAAGGAGCAATATGACAAAAGAAGAAAATGTAATTACAGCTTGTCTTGTTCTTGAATTGAGGACAAATATGGAATAGAATTCAGTAGTATTTCCTCTCTCATGGGTATTATATAGGTGCTGGATACAGGGACATATACCCAGTAGTTCTATAATATACCTACTATAGGTATCTGTCTGTCTATCTATCTATCTATCTATCTATCTATCTATCTATCTATCTATCTATCTATCTATCTATCTATCTATCTATCTATCTATCAATCATGGGATCTTTATTCATAGAATTACAGTGTATAAGAACACTTCTTCCCTGGGACTTACTTTCATTTTGATAGAGTAAAGACACAAACTACCCAGTGTCTAGAATGTCTGTCTCTTCAATATGGTAAGCTACACTGCACTGGAGTTACAGTCTCACTAGAAACAGATAAAAGGTGCTGAAGTGATAATAATTGTTAGGATGTTTGGGCATGGCTGACCCAAATTTTATAGCTGACATCCCAGATGGTTCTTTTAACTAACCAGGAGTAATTCCTTAGTGTAGAGCCAGGAATAATCCCTGGGCATCTTCAGGTGTGGACACAAACCAAACCAAAACAAAGCAAAAAATAAAAACACTAAAGAATGTTCTATGTGTAGCTTAGGAATGATTGATGAAGAGCATTTTCCATTTTTATCCCTTGAAGTTTATTTCTGGACAAAATCTATGGGTGGCTCCTAAGACTAATCCCCTACTAATTTTAATAATTTTAATTAATAGTCTGATTAATTTTAACTAATAAGACCAAATTTCAAACATATTGAACCATATTTCAATTAAGTATTTTGAGACAAAAAATCAATGTATCAAACTCAAACTTGGAATAACACCCCCTGGATATTTTGAAATATGCCTAATAAAACACAGGAGTATTTCTGATGACTTTATCTATACAAACTTAAATAGGTCATTACACACATGTATGCTTTCCAGGTAAAGACCGGGAAGCTTTAAATGGCTGTGAAAAGTATTACTTAATAGCTTACAAATTAAGTGCTGGTTTTGAAAAAGGTTAGTAACAGAAATAGCAGTAATTACTCATAAAAATACACAGCTGGTAAGAGAAATCTGCATTAAGTTTTATACTAAGTTAAAAAAAATTGAAAGGGGACAGTAAGCAGGATTCAAACTTGATTAAGTTGTATCTCCTTTCTCAGGCACATCTCTAGGATTATGGTCTTCATGGACTCAGGAGATTGTCTCAATTTTTGAGTGATTTCAACAGATACATTTGAATCTAATATAGTCCTACAGCATATCTTTAAAAAACATTTTTTTGCAGTTTACTTTTACTAATATATTTATTTGGGTGTTAAATCCCTGTTTTTGCATAAATATTCCATTTTTAAGATAAGAAACTAGCTGACTGTGCAAATGAAATTCATAATTGTTTCCAGTGTTATGATTGGTTGATTAATTAAGGTCCCATTTCTATCCTTTTCTTTTAATATTTTTTAAAAGCAGTATTTGTTTGCAGTGGCTTCTACAATCTGAATTTTTCTTGTTGCCCATCATGAAAATGTTAAGACATTACTAAAAGGAAAAGAGTTATACAGGGCCTAATAGTACAGTGTAAGATAGTGAAGTATAGTACTTATCTGGCATGTAGCCTACCTGGGTTCAAGCCCAAGAACCTCATATTGCATAAGGTTCCTTAAGCACTGTGAAGAGTAACTCCTGAGTATAGATCTGGAGTAAGTCCTGATCATAGTTGGTGTGACTTCAAAACAAAAAAAATCAAATAACTACTACTTATGAAAATAAATAAGACAAAAAAGATATCTGTGGTCACATACTGGACAAATAAGCATTATTAAACTTCCTTGCCTAAAATAATCAACAGATAAATGCAATAACCACCAAAATACTGATGACATTTATCATGGAAATAGAGCAAATAAAATTAGTATGGAAGCTATTTTGAAAAGAAAAATAGAGACATTCTCTTCCTAATATCAAACTATATTACAAAGGAATAGTAATACAATTAACTTATTGATGGAATAGTCAAGGAAATTCTTTTTTGTACTTTGTACTTCTCTTTGACAATTTAGTATGAAGTAGAAACTTTAAGGTCAGTTGAGATTTAATTTTTTTGAGAAAAATAATATACTTTCACACTTTAATAGTCTGTAGTTATTTTACAATTTCTTCTCCCTTACCCACTGTTCTTCCCTTTTATCTCTTCTTTTTGCCAATAGCGACTCTAAACTTAAAATTACCTGCATAATTTTATGTATAATTTTTTTCAAAGAGGAAACAGAAAAGGGGACAAGAAGTTACTAGACCAGATTATATATTATATGTGTATAAGGTGTGTATGTTTGTGTATGTGTGACCAACATAGGTTTTATTTTTGGAATGACTGTCTACCCAGATCTGAAAGCTAAAGTCTGACTCCACTGATATGATCTAAAATATGGGTTATGTTTGTGTCCATACCTCCTAACTCAATAAGACTTTAAAATCACAACGAAGAGATTATTTTATCCACCACAATGTCCTACTTGTGCTGGAATCTTCTGCGTTGTTTGGTTTGGCTCTTCGTCTGTCATTGTACTCTCTTATCTGGCTGTTACTTCTACCTAGAAATGTCAATTTCCTCTGACTTTTCTTTTTGCCCTTGGATAAGCTCACATGCTACTGAGATCTTTGGTACAGCTGCACTATCTTTGTCCCTCTTATCTTTTTTTATTTGTTTTGGGATCATGTCCAGTGATGCTACTGCTCAGGACTTACTACTAGCTCTATACTTAGGGATCATTTCTAGTAGTTCTTGGAGGGACAATATAAAATAATGGAGCTAAAACCAGAGAAGGGCTTATGCAAGACAAGCACCTACACCCCTGTATTATATCTCTGGTCTGGGCTTGTCTTTTTTATCTCTCTATTCTCAGCCATCTCTGATGGAGAGGAAGGAAAGCAGAATTGGGGAGTGGAACACATATTTAAGGGAAAAAAGATTGGGCACAACTTTATTGCGCACATTCCATTCCATATCCTTTTGTGATTATTAGCCATTTAAAACTGAAAGGGATTTTGCAGCCAGTGATAGTCTCTGAACAGATGATTAATGGTTTAATCTGTAATAACTCTACATTTTATGGAATCCTGATAGGAGTCCACATCTGGTGAGCCAAGCTATTTAAGGATGTGTTAATTCTCTTAATTGCTATACGTTTATTCAAATTGCTGGCACCTGCGGGCTTTAGGATAATGTGTTTGTTGTTGCTTTTTATTTTTTTTCAATATATTTCTTCCTATCCCCATCGCACTGGTTTGCTGTTGCTCCTTTTTATCATTTAATTTTTTTTTGGTTTTTATTTTGTTTTGTTTTCTTCTGTAATCACGATACTTAGAACATTTGAATTCTGTTCTTAATTGTTCTATTTTTTTTTTGGTTGTTGTTGTTTTCCAAAGCCTTTGCTTTGGTATCTGTCCAATTTCTTGTAACTCTGTCCATAATCAATGCATTTACGTGAAAATAAGACTTGTCTACTCTTTCCCCTTAGATTAGAGAATTCAGCTGCCCCAGAATGAGAAAAGATCAAGTGAGAGTTTTGAGAGGGTGGTTTAAAATCCTTTGGCTTTATAACCATAAATCTGGCTTTATAACCATAAATCTGGGGTTTAAGTCTTGCCTAAATCCACTCATACCAGTTGCAAGACTTAGCCTGCCATTTGACATCACTTGGCCCCAGTGCTTTCATCTGATAATATCTTCTTATATATTTTTAGGTTGAAAGAAAATAAGATAAAACTATAGCTATTTTATAAATGATAAAGCATTTTATAAATATTAGAGATATTCTTAATACTATTAAATAAAAATTAAGTTATATCTGCTCAAGAAATCATTTATATCTTTTTGCTCTTTTTTTCTAATTAATAGCCTAGTTAGGAGAGTTCAATGTGGTTTTATAAAACTGAGCCAATGAATTGAAAGCCAGTGGAAATACTAACTAGAAAACCCTCAAAACTTGGGCATACATCTATCAATCTATACAGTAAATATAATGATCACTCACTTTCAAGTCAATTACATTACTGTGGAGGACTTCTAATGTATAAATGCAAGTTCTTGCTCATTGAGTTTATGATAGGAAGGTAAATTTTGATATTATTTCTTCTATTCTTGAGAAGAGAGCTCTGTGGGTTTAGGGGAAATAAAACTTCCATAGAATAAAAGTACTAGTACAAAAAAGGACACCACGAGGAATGAGATTTTCACAGTGTAAAACAGAAGGAAAACAGGGATCAGAAGCTAGTAAATGAAAGAATGTTTGGGAAAGAAAAAGAAAACTAAACTATATCTCAGTATTTGTCTGTTAGGTTGACTATAGAAATTTCTATTTTTTATGGATATAAAAATGTATTATAGCACAGTGATCAAATATTACATTTTTTGGTAGAAGGCCAATTGACCTTCTGGAAAAGAGATTTTCTAGAAAATTAGTATAAGGAGAGAGACAATTGCACTTGGGATTACAGAATAAAAGTAGACACAAACTTGATTAACCAGAGATGTGTTAAATAATGGAAGAGTTGTAAAGTTCAGGGTGTGGATGTCTAGAGCAAATAGTCATGTATAAGATAGTTTTCAGGATAGTTTCAAGGATTTTTAGCACTTCATTGCTGCAATACACAAAGAGAGGGTCTTAAATCAATAAAAACAAGCAGTGGTCCTCAAACTATGGCCCGCGGGCCACATATTGTATTTGTATCTATTTTGTTTCTTCATTGCAAAATAAGATATATGCAGTGTGCATAAGAATTCGTTCATAAGTTTTGTTTTTACTATAGTCAGACCCTCCAATGGTCTGAGGGACAGTGAACTGGCCCCCTGTTTAAAAAGTTTGAGGATCCCTGCATGATTAGAGGATGAAGTCTGATTTATAATTGATGGGCTATCGATGACTTAGATTTAGAGAATATTTGGATGAGACCTTGCTTCCATTTAACTCACTTTTGACAAATATTTATTGTTTATTTATTTTTGTTTGTTTGTTTTGGGGCCACAGCTGGAAGCATTCAGGGATTACTCCTGGCTCTGCATTCAGAAGTTGCTCCTGTCAGGATCTGGAGACCATCTGGGAGGCTAGGGATTGAATCTAGGTCAATCCCAGGCCAGTGGCGAGCAAGGCAAAAACCCTACTGCTCTGCTATCGCACAGGCCCCTATTTTTATTTATTCTTATTCTAAATCCTATGATTCTGAGATGCTACTTCCATTTCTGACTCTTTAGAGAATGTGTGAACTCTGTAACTTACAGATTTTGGCTCTTCAAACCATGCTTATTTGGTTCATAAGTGGGCATCTCACTTGATTTAGTTCAGCTATCTAGAGGCTTGAGGGCATTGTTCTTTGTAGAGAAGCAACTCCCTTTCCTTTGAGAAAAACTTGGAGTGATATAAAGCTGCACTCTGGTCATTCTGCCACATATAAACTAAAGTGAAGCCAGATGGAGAAAAGCAGAGCAAAAAAAGGGTCAGAAACTAAGCTCTGATGACATTTTTGAGATCTGAAATTAAATACTTTATAAACTGGATTTATAGTCAGGACTGACTGAAAAACTTCTTTTGTCAAAACAGGCTTGAGTGGAATTTTCTGTCATTTGCAAGAGTCCCTAAGTAAGGTGAATGTATCCTCTTGGTCCATTTTCCTTTGACTTCTTTGGCAAGAAGAGGGATATATGACAGGTAAAGAGAGACAAGTTTAGGAAATATTATTGGGGTCTCTTAGAAAGTAACTCATTGTTCTGCATTGTTTGGATTTTTGTCTTGGGCAAATAGTACATGAGGATACAGAGAAGTTTTGTTTGTTTTTGGTCCACACCCAGTGATGCTCAGGGGTTACTCCTGGCTCTGGGGTCAGAAATCGATCCTGGTTTGGGGGACCATATGGGCGGAAGGGAATTGAGCCAAGGTCAGTCCTAGGTCAGAAGCATGCAAACACCCTACCGCTGCGCCATTGCTAAGGCTCCAAGCATTCAGAGAAGTTTTTAAAATAAAATCTTAAAACTCCATTTTTTAAAGTGATAGAGAACGAGAGAGATGACCAAATACTAAAAAGTAAATAATGCAAGCTATCTAGGAAAAAATTTTAAATGCATTATTTAAGATGGTATAGGAAACTAGTGACCCAGAGTCATAGTGTTCTTGGTCTAGAACACTAAATTCGAGCCCCTGTAAACCAAGTTCATACATCAGTTTTAAATTGCTATTCTGGGAGCCAGATTGATAGTGCAGCAGTAGGGCATTTGCCTTGCACTCGACTGACACAGAACGGACCTCGGTTTGATCTCTGGCATCTCTTATAGTCCCCCAAGCCAGGAAGGATTTTTTTTTTTTTGGCCTTTTTTTTAACTTTTTTTTTAATATAATTTTTATTTTGATCATAGTGTCTTACATATTATTGACAATAACATTTTAGGTACATTTTTACATAAAATCAGGGGGGATTCTCATCACCAAATTGTCCTCCCTATACCTCCGTTTTCTGAGCGCATAGCCAGGAGTAACCCCTGAGCATCACTGGATGTGGCCCAATCAAAATATAACAAAACAAAATATTGTTACTGTGTCATTAACTGAGGAAACTACTTGGAAATAAATTTTGTGACATCTTCAATACAGAAAAT
This sequence comes from Suncus etruscus, assembly GCF_024139225.1. Taxonomy (NCBI): domain Eukaryota; kingdom Metazoa; phylum Chordata; class Mammalia; order Eulipotyphla; family Soricidae; genus Suncus; species Suncus etruscus. Next base: position 22,907,073 of record NC_064850.1, read on the forward strand.
TTGTAACAATGCAAGGGCTAACCAATGAAGAGATAAGTTAATGGGTTCTGATGAATTGGATCTATTTTGACCTACCTGGAAGCTTCAGGTAGCTACATTATAAGCTGTCTTAATATTACTATTAGAAACTTGAGGGGTAGTAAAAGAACATGTGCTTCACTTTTGTGGATTTCAAGAACCTGAGTGATAGAAAACATGTGCCTATTTTATTGAAGAATAGTTAACAGAGTTCTAGTCTAGAAAAAAAAAAGAGATGGTAATTCTATAGTATAATTTTATGTATAAAAAGGCAGACATGGGAGTTAGTTCTTCTTCTTTTTTGGGGGGGGTTGAGGCCACACCCATTTGATGCTCAGGGATTACTCCTGGCTAAGCACTCAGAAATTGCCCCTGGCTTGGGGGGACCATATGGGACGCGGGGGGTCGGGGGGATGGAACCGCGGTCCTTCCTTGGCTAGTGCTTGCAAGGCAGAGACCTTACCTCTAGCGCCACCTCACTTGCCCCATGGAGCTAGTTCTTTTTTGCAAAACTGTTATACTCCCATTATCTACACAATGTTGAAAATGTTACTTAACCTTTTCTGAGTCATCATTTCCATCTTTATTAGTTGGGGAAAATAATAATTTCACATGGTTGTTGTATTATAGAGATAATGCAAAAATTTTAGAATGATTATTGAATATAGAAAATGCTTTATAAACTGGTTTTACCATTATCATAATTATAATAATTATAAATATTATGCATTTATGTGATCGCTCAAGATATTATTTTCATTTCTGCATGATCAAATTTAGAAGTCAATTGAGCTATCAAAAAGAGGGACTCAAGGGCCAGAGCTTTAGCATAGTGGTAGAGTGTTTGCCTTGCACAAGGCCAGCTCTGGATGAACCGAATCCCATGTGGTCCCCTGAGCCTTCCAGGAGCAATTTCTGAGCCCAAAGCCAGGAGAAATCCCTGAGAGCTGCTGGATGTGACCAAAAAAAAAAAAAAAGAGGACTCAAGATTATGACATTAAAAGAATTGGCATGGTAGGATGGTAGAAAGTTTGCCTCAAAGAATGGGGGAGTGAAGTTAGATCTGAGAAGGGAATTTTATGTTGGAAATGATCACTCTGAACAAGAACTGCATACTAAAAGGAGATAAAGTGATACTCTTTCAGTAATAATATTGCAAAACACAGTGCCTAAAAGGAGAGAGTAAGAGAGAGAGAGAGAGAGAGAGAGAGAGAGAGAGAGAGAGAGAGAGAGAGAGAGAGAATGCCTGCCATAGAAGCAAGCAGGCAGTGGGGAAGGCAAGACGGAGGTTGGGAGGAAAATAGGGGACATCGGTGGCTAGAAAGTGCACTGATAAAGGGTGGGGGACATTGTATGACAGAAACTCTATCATAAAAATCTTTGTAACTGTGTATCTTAATAGTATCTTAAGAATAAAATTAAATAAAACATAAAAAAGAATTGACTTATCGATGCAAGTACTTGAGGAAGGAAAGATTACCAAACCCAGAGGTTGAGAAGTATTTGTACACATGTACTATCTTATTCTATCTGGTTCACATATCTTCAAGAAGAACTAAGAAAATTAAGTAGAAACTACTAAAAGAAAACATTTTAGTGAGCACAGCCCATGGCTCCTATCAGAGTAGTGAATTCTTTATCATTTTCAGGCATCCAAGAGAGTCTGCATAATCCTTTGTTGATGTTATAGAGGAGAGTATAGCACCCATAGCCTTTATTTTCTCATTTCTTTTCAAGCTTAGAGCTCTACAATAAAACAGCCTTCTGAAAAGGTTTAGATGGATTAAACTGAATTTTATTATATTAAACATTTCCCTGCTTAATCTCCAAATCAGTTGACTACATGTTTTACTGAGATCATAGGGTTGTCCTTGTGGTCTGTTTTGAGGTTCCCAGCAATTGCTATCACCCATCACTTATAATTATTTTTCTTTCCCCAGACTTTTACTGGCATCATCTCTAAAACCATTATAACCACAGCAATTATAATCATAATAGCAACAATAAAGACTAACAATTATTGAGCACTTAATGTAAGTGGATGAGAAGTATGATTTTACAAGGCTAAGTATTTCATACATAATTCTTAATTCTCAATAAATGTATATGGTAAAGTAAATTCTGTTGTTACTAATTTAAATTTTAAAGGAGGTTGGTGTCTTGCCTAGACAACACAGTTAACAAGGATTGAGGTTTCCATTTCCACCAACTCAAAGGACTTGGTGAAAAGTAAAAAAGACATAAACTCCTAAGGAAATGTGAGTCTGTGGTTAAACCCTCTCAAGGAATGGTCTCTTACCATTAAATTACCATGGTAATTTAGAGGTTCTACTTCATAGGAAAGGTCATTTAATCAGACAAAAATGTCTTGCTGGAGACTGGATACAATTACCTATTTCTTTCACCTTACCATTGATCTAAGAGGAAGACAGTTTTTGCTTGATTTCCCACTTTGACTGGGAAAATTGATATTGCTCAACCTGTTAATGGAGGAATGATTTTCATTATTGGACCTAAGTAGGAAATAGATTCTCAATGTATAAACACCATAGTGGAATGCCTTTGTCTTGAGTTTTTCAGCATATTGGTACTTTGCTCCAGTTCAATATTTACTGTGCCCTCAAATATTGACTGTGCCTTTTACCAGAGTAAAGAGTGGCTAGTTTGGGGACTTCTCTCTCTCTCTTTTTCTTTTTTTTTAGTTTGGGGACTTCTTAGGAATTTTTATTCTGATTCTGGAATTCACTTGTTTGTCTTTGCATTTCTTTCTTCTTCAAGATAAATTCAATGGAACTTATTGCTTTCTAAAAATGTCGCTTATTTACAGAAAATGTAATCTACCACAACTTTCCAACTGAGACAAAAATCTCTTGTGTCTTCAAATGCCTCAAAGGAAAGCAAAAAATAGTTTTTGTACACATATACCTAGAGGGCCAAGTAATTATCAGGCTAATGAATTCCCTAATGTAAAAATTATTTTGCAAATGCAGAGTTGTCTATTCCATAGTGCTATGTGCTTTAGTAACCTTGTTTCCTGTTCCTCTGCTGCCACCACTGTGCTTTTGGACCACAAGTAGTTTCTGCATAGATCTCAAGAGAGATAAGGGCAAATCAATTCAGATATAACATAGAGTAGCCACAGTGCAAACCACCTACCAGCCAATAATATTCTCCTCCTATCCACTTCCTCAGCCTCTATCTCACTGACCAATTTGGGCAGGTGGTAAATCTTACACTTTCATGGAGAAAATAAGAAACAATTTAGCATATGTATACTTGTTAAGCTTCTCTCCTTTCATTTTAAATTTTATTTTCCATGATACTTAGCTACCTTCTTTTCTTCTTTTGTGAAATATGAGCTTCCTCTTCTCTACATGTAAAATAGTCATATCTGTCTATTTTGAAACTTCATCCAGGAGTTTCCATTTGAATCCTCTTAGTTTCTTTTCACCTTTTTCTATTCCATCAAAATCGTTTTCTTGATCCTGTATCTAGACCATAGAATGATACTTTAATTTCAATGAAGATTTCCTGAGGAAGTAACTATCCGCAACACTTTTGGAGTATTGTTGTTCATTTTAGCTTGCTCAAAATAGTAACACTTTATTCTATATTCTTTCAGGCAAGTTCTACCTCCACTGCATTATAATTACTGTAATAGCCCTTGCAACATTGTATTGTAATGATCTGTTTTCATAGACCAACCCCAGGGTGAATGGGCTGAAACAGAATGCTTCAAGGATTAAGAAAATAAAACAGACATAAAGAATGCATTGTATCAGTGGTCTCACAGCCTCCATAACTGAGAGTCCTGACTGTCCTCCAATTACAATCTTTATTGTTATAGCATAGGAAGAAGGGCAACATTACATTCCTATGTCTAGGAAGAAGAAAGGCAACATTAACAGACATTTGCCTATCTATGCTAGCTAACCAGGGTAGGCTTTTACAATTCAAAGTGGTCTGAGTCAGTCAAAACAAAGTTCTCTGGAATGTCTTCTCTGGGAGAGGTAGCAGAGATAGGAGTAAATAAAGGACCCTCGCCAAGAGGGCATTTCCTTGTGGTGCTAATTTTCCAGGAATTAAGAGTCTATAAATCATGTAGTCAGCCTCTTGCCTCAGACTATTATCTCAAGCCTATTTCATAAACATTTCATAAACATCTGTGTATCTAATACCCAGGTTCTGTAAGGCAGGGACTATGGTTTATATTGATATATATCAAACTTGAAGTAAGTATATGTTCAACATATGTTCAACACATGAATATATAGAAGAATTATTCAATAAATTGACAAAATTCGTGAATATCGGAAGTAAAATTATTGCTTTGAAGTTATAGTTTCTGCTTATTGCCATTTATTCATAGCACCATTACTTCAGAACCATTTATTCACTTGTTCATGGGTGCAGTAAATATTCAATAAACTCCCATATGGCTATAAAATCTGTTCTAAGTATTTAGAATATATGTTGAATAAGGACATAGATGAGAATTTTCATCTGCTTGTTTATTCCCTGAGACCATGAAATTCACATTAGAATTGCACGAGACTAAGAATAAATGCATCATCAGTGAGTTAAAAGAATTTAAAGTAAGTGATATAAAGGAACTAATAGAGAATATCAGTGCCTGGGAAGCTTGGACTTTGTTACTAGAATAGTGGTCATAGAAATATTCTCCAAAGTGATAACTAATAAATCTGGTCTGTAAGATGGACAGTTCACAAGAGTTCTGAAAGAGAATGTTTTAAACAGAGAAACTGCAACGTAAACATTGTCTAAAGCAAGAAAAAGCTTTTGCCTTGGGTACTAGAGTAGCTTGTTGAAAAACCAAACCAAAACAAATTACAAGCAATTCCTGTAGCTGTGAATCAATGAGAGGGGTGGCAAGAAAAAGAAAAGTCTACAGTTATATCTTCTTTTCTTAAAAGACTCCAGTGAGTGAATTTCAAATCATCAAGCTTGTCTTTTACACGAGCCTGTATGGACCTGTTTATTTTCTATCCAAGAAGACTTTCATGGGCCAGAATGACACAGTGGATAGAGTGCTTGCCTTGCATGTGGCAGCTGGGGCTTAACATCCCAAAAGATCCCTTGAGCATTGCCAGGTGTAGATCAGGAATAGTTTCTGGGCATTTCTGGTCGTGCTCACTTCATCACCTCCCCCAAAAAGCACCTCAAAACAAAGTGGATTTTCTCTTTTCTATTAGAGGGCTGCTAACACATCTGCAGTCTTGGTTGCTGCCTGGATTCCACACTTCCGTCATCATGGTCTCCTTCTTGCCCCTTTGAGTCTTGCTTTCCTATTTGTTTCTTTGCAATCTATAAGCACATGTTAATTTTTCTGTCCTATAAATCTATCTCCTTTATTTGTGCCTTCTGCATCTTAGGAATGTATGAAGGCTAGGAAAGTTATGAACATACAAAATAGGAGGCTAAAGTAATACTACAGCAGGTAGGTAGGGTACTTGATTTGCACAGGCTGACCTGAGTTTTCTCCCAGGCAGCACAGATGGTTTTCTGAGCCCCACAGGAATGATTCTGAATATAGAGCCAGGAATAAGATCTGATCTCTGCAGGGTGTGGTTCCAAAAACAAAACAAATAACTCCCCCCCCCAAAAAACAAACAACTAAACAAAGCAACACACGCAGTTGTTTGATTCTTTTTTTTTTTTTGGTTTTTCGGGCCACACCCGTTTGATGCTCAGGGTTACTCCTGGCTAAGCGCTCAGAAATTGCCCCTGGCTTGGGGGGGACCATATGGGACACCAGGGGATCGAACAGCGGTCCTTCCTTGGCTAGTGCTTGCAAGGCAGACACCTTACCTCTAGCGTCACCTAGCCAGCCTCAGTTGTTTGATTCTTGAAATAAATAGTCATGAGATCACTCACATAGAATAACCCATATCTTTTCTAGAAAGAGATGTGCTTGTTCTGTGCAGTGAGCTATGTGAGAAGTATGCATGTTTACTGGAATTTCTAACAGCTGACACTGTAGTCATGATCCACTTACTCAAGGTGGCAAACTCAGAGTGAGCTTATCTCTTTTTCCTCTTTACCCTTCACCAGTCTGTCACCTTATCATATTGACACCCCCTTGTTATATGTCACATTCATTTCTTTCTGTTCTGGACCTCAGCTTCAACATTGCTGTCTGACATATCTTGCTTGCTACTGAGATATCAAAAGTTTTCCCCATTCTCTGTCCTTTTCCACACTCCACATCATTTGGTCTTGGTGCTTATCTTCGAAACATCAAATACCCACCAAAATGTATCTTCAGCCTCCCACCCATGGCTTTCTTAAATTTATTGCAACTTTGCTACTGCTTTCTCATATGCTTCTCTATTTTTAGCCAGAGTAGTTATTTGATGTTATTCTAAATATGTGTTTTGTGTTCTTGCTTTTAAAACTTTCAAATATGATTAGTGCCAGCCAAGGATTTCTCCCTCTGTTAACTCCCACTCGTTTTTCTAAGACCCCTTCAGCTTCTCAGATGGCTATCCCTGGTGATCTTTCTTGCCTTTGAATTCTATGGAATAAGTTGTAAAAAATCAGATTTTGGGAATAGTGTCCAGTATTAAATTTTGATTCTGTCACTAGTATATATGTGACTTTGGTAAACTTAACTTCTCCATAGTTTCCATCTATAATAATATCATATTAACATTATAAACCTCAGTGACTGGAAAGATTGTGCAATAGGTAGGATGTTTGCATTATGTGTGACATACCCAGATTCAATCTTTGGCACCCTGAGCACAGACAATGTGAACCAAAAATCAGTGAAACAAAAATATCTACTTAATAGTCTTTTCTGAGGGTCAAATTAGATGATTCAATACCACCACATGGTAAAAATTCAATAAATATTAGCTATAATTATAAGTTATTTTATTCCTGAATCTCTTCACATGATTGTTAGCTTTTCTGAAAGACCATATTTTTTAAACAGAGAGGCTTTTTAGTTTTATCAATAAACATAGGTTTATTTAAATACTGAAAGTAACTTATATCCTTCAAATGAATACCTCAATTTCTTGATTGCAAAGGACCTACTCTATCTCCAAAATATGAACCCAAATGAAATGATGCTATCAGCAAAATGAAAATATTTTCCATAAATCATAAAAACATCCTTTTTAAGTATAGATGAGATGTATGTGCATATACAAAATACAAATGCAGTGATTTAACATTTTAAAAATTTCTGGCACTCTAATGATAATATTTTAATATGATGATGATCATCTTTAAATGATGACATTTGGATTTGTAAATGTATCTTTTTACCATAGATAATTGTATATAACAATTCAAATAGGTTATGTTAAAGATGCCAGTAAAAGAAAACTGAGTTCAAAATTTTAGGATAGACTTCATAATCAGCAGCAAACCTCTTGAGTTCTAAATTTTTATGAAATTTAAATTTCCTTGAAGTACCTTAAACCACCAGTCACCTTTAAATTATTGATTTCATGAATTTTGGCTATATTCTTGTCTTGGCACTAAGAATTTATAATGAATTGGGCAAGTCCCTCTTTTTGGAAAATGCTATATTTCAGGAATGTACAAATTTTGCTGTAAAGGATGAAGTTACTGGCTTTCAACTGGGAATAGTTTCAACACGGAATATATGGCAAATGTCTAGAGGCAATTTCATTACTAAAACTATATTGAAGGAGCCAGAGTGATAGCACAGCAGTACGTCATTTGCTGTGCACATGGCTGACCCAGAATGGATCCGGGTTCAATCTTTGGCATCCCATATGGTCCTGCCAGGCGTGATTTCTAAATGCAGAGCCAGGAGTAAGCCCTGAGCACCATCTTCTGTGGCCTAAACACCAAAACAAACAAACAAAAACAAACCTATATAGAAAGGGCTGTTGAAGTGGAGTCAGTGATGGGATAGGAGTGCCATTGACTTAATGAACTTTGACTTTTTGAGTCTGAGTGGTTGTTCTACATTCTACAGTGCATAGGGTAATTCCCTAGAGCAACAAACTAATTAGCCCCATTTTCAGTCATTCAGGGTTGAGAAAATGGAGTTCCACTTTAGGATGATAACCTAGGGTGATTCTAAACTCCCTTCCGTGGGTATAAAGAATAGATATATGTATAATTTCTTTATAATATTTTTAAAAATTATTTTTATTCTTGATATTCTATGATTTATAATACTGTGAATAATGGTATCTCACACACACTATTCTATCAGCATATTCATCATCAGTGTACCCACTTCCCTTTCTCAAAGATTCCAATATCTTTTTTCAACCTGCCTCTTTCACTTAGTTGTAAGGGTAAATTCTCCCATTACACTAGATTTCTGTGTATCTTTGACTCTCAGATATGAGAGAGATCATTCTGTATCTATTCATTTCTTTCAGACTGACTTTACTCAGTATATCATCCTCCAGTTCCATTTATGCTGTGGCAAATTATATGTTTCAGTGCTTTCTTGAGGCTGCATAGTATATAATTATATTCACACATATCTATATATCTCTCTATTGTCTATTATCTCACAACTTCTTGAACAGAATCAAGAGTTCAGAGTTAAGTCCCCAAATTTATTACTAGCTAATCTCTGACAAAGGTGATAAATAAGAAAGTGAAGCAAAGAAAATCTCTTCAAGAAATGGCGCTGAGAACAGTAGATTGTCACATATTAAAAAATGAAATTAGAACCAGATCTAATACCACTTATGAAAGTATACTCATTTTTTCTTTATGTGTGTAATCATGCTTGAACAAACTCCTACATGATGCTCAGGTGGGCAGTACTCAGGCCTTCTAGGATAAATGGGCTGGCATATCATTCAAATGGCCTAAATAACCAGTGTTTCCTGGATGTAATAGTGCCAGAGATTTCTGGGGACATCTCAGTAGTGCTGAGGACTTCCCTGGTCTCACCTAGTGTTTTTCCAGAAAACAAATGGTGTCAGAAATGGAACTTGTATTGGATGCATGGTAGAAAGACACCCTAACTTGTACAGTTTCTCAAACTCCTCATTTCTTTTTAAAAACACCCCCAAACTAGCAAAAGGACTTTTGTATATTGGGTGTATGAAAGAATACTACATAGATTTAGATACAGGGAAGACAGACACAATCTTACAATCGATTCCATCCTCCATTGCAGTAAGTCACCATATGGGGAAAGGTTGGAACATGGATTTATTTATCCCCAGGAAACTTCTCTGCAATCTTGTGGGACCATTGATGCCTATGCATGAAAGAGAAGCTACTCAAAATATAGCAATGAAAAATATCAAGGTTTACGTTCTAACTCATGCAGCTGTAGCTTTCAGAAATTTTTATGTTGAAATAAGGAACTTTTAGAAAAGATAGTTAAGTAAATTGATTTTATTTAGGAAAGATGAGAAAGAGCAAAGGGAGAAAGAGGACCCCATAAAGTAAAAGAAAATTATATCCCCCAAATTTTGGGTGACTCCAGAATAGAGTGCACTGAAATGGTTCTTAAATGGCTTGTGCACAAACTCACAAATCCCAGGACCCTGTGCAGAAGTCATCATTTGAAAAGCTCCCATGCTGAGTGTTAAAATAGCTCATTTGATAGTTTTATATTGTTGTATTTAGAGACAAAACACTGCACAGATATTTGTAGATAGAGACTGGTGGGTAACATCCTTGCACTTTTTATCCTTTATTTTTTTTCACTGTCAGACACCATCTATGTTTTTATTATTCTTTATTTCCTTCCTTTTCTCTCTCTCTTTTTATTGTGTGCTATCTTTGCATTTCTTCTATATCTCACTGCAGAGAACCATCTTGGTACTATCCATCAGATGCACTCCCTGGATATCACTTCAGGAAGCTACTGCATAATTCTAGGGCCCTAATTTTTACATATGGTGACCAGCTTTTGCAGCCTCTCCCCAGGAGATATTCCTTGATTGTCTGATTCTGATAGCTAACATGCATGTGTTCTTGGGTCCTTCAGGAGTGACTGCTCATATAGGACAGAGTTCTTATATGAAAGAAGCATATTTATTTTTCATGGCACTATAGTTGAGGGGTTAGCCTCAGATAAAGCTCTCATAAGGGGCTTTTGAAAGGTTTTTACTGTGTTGTAGGCCAAGACTGCCTCTTTGCAATCTCCTCTGATTTTCTATAGCTCAGGAGATTCTTCCAGAATCTTATTCCACTCATCTGGGACACTCAACTTTGCAACTGCTATTTGTTGAATTAAAAAAAAGCAAACAAACCTGTTTAAAATACTAGACAAGATTTGGAGCTGTAGAGGTGGCTTAGTCGGTAGGGCGTTTGCCTTGCAGGCGCTAACCTAAAATAGACTGTGGTTTGATCCCGGTGTCCCATATGGTCCCCCAAGCCAGGGACAATTTCTGAGCACATAGCCTGGAGCCTTGAGTAACCCTTGAGTGTCACCGGGTGTGACCAACCAAAGCAAAACAAAACAAAACAAAACAAAATACTAGACAAGATTCAAATGATATGAGCTACTCAGTCTAATAATTATAGGATCTGGTTTCAAAGAATGATACAGGTAGACTCTACTAGTGCTACCAGTGTTTAATAATTGTTTTTAGTATGCAATTTTTGTTTTTGTTTTTTTGGGCTACACCCATTTGATGCTCAGGGATTACTCCTGGCTAAGAGCTCAGAAATCACCCCTGGCTTGGGGGGACCATATGGGATGCCGGGGGATCGAACTGCAGTCCTTCCTTAGCTAGTGCCACCTCTCTGACCCCATAGTATGCAATTTTTAATTAAAGGGATAATAGTTGTTTGTGAAAGTTATTGGATGCCAGAGGAAGTCAGAACCACCTAATAAAATAATTATTGGTGTATATTACACAAATCAATATAAAGCCTGAGATTAAAACATACAAAAAACATACAATAGATCCAAACATACAACTAACGAAAGTCATAAAAGCACAAAGGTAAAAGACAAGAGAAGAATAAATAAACTGAGAAAATGCAAAAAGCCTAGTAAACACTTAGCAAATTGTCAATGAGTATATACTATCAACGATGGCCTTAGACACAAATGGACTTAATTTCCCAATCAAAAGACAGGGTACCTAAATGACTAGAAAATATTTTTGTTTTCTATATATACTTTATACTGTAATATATAATATCCAAGGAGTGATCCCTAAGCACAGAACCAGGAGTGGGCTATGCACACCACTGGATGTGGCCCAAAAACTAAAAGAAATTAGACTTAAATAAAAGAGGACATTATAATAACAGTATAATGAATTTAGAAATGATAATATATTAGTGCAGAATATTTTCCTGGCATATGGTCCACCTGGGTTCAATCTCTGGCATCACATATGGTACATTTAGCATCACTAGGTATAATTTCTGAGTGCAGGGCCAGAAAAGTGGCCCAAAAGCTAAAGAAGAAATAATAAGGGCCCAGAGAGATAGCACAGCGGCATTTGCCTTGCAAGCAGCCAATCCAGGACCAAAGGTGGTTGGTTCGAATCCTGGTGTCCCATATGGTCCCCCGTGCCTGCCAGGAGCTATTTCTGAGCAGGCAGCCAGGAGTAACCCCTGAGCAACGCCGGGTGTGGCCCCAAAGAACAAAAAACAAAAAAAACAAAAAAAAAAAGAAGAAGAAGAAGAAGAAATAATAAGATACAACAAAATAACAATTATGTAGAAATTTAAATAAAAAATTTAAGATAAAATAGTGGTCAACAAATAAATTAAAAGAAAAAATACTCAAAACTAATACACGTGAAAGCACTAATGCCCAAACTGAAGTGATACATTAAAATACCTTCTAAGGAGGTAAGTATATAGTGATAAATTTCTACTTCATTAATTAAGAAAATATCAAATAAGTAATCTAACTTTAGAATGAACTAGAAATGAAGCCAAATGGAGGAAAGGAATAAACATCGGATAGGAAATAGAGGCTAATAAGACAATAGAAAAGATCATTGAAAGCTGAACTAGATTTTCCATAAGGATAAGCAAAAATTATATATCTTTATTTAGACTCACCAAAAAAGGGGAGAGGGAGATATAAAATCAAGAGTAAAAGAGAAGTTATTACAACCAATATTATAGAAATATAAAGGATTAGCATAAATAATCATATGCCAATAAATTTATCAAGAATAAATGAATGAATTTCTGAAAGTATACAACCTATCAAGACTAATTTGTAAGGGAGAAAATATCAACATATTACTTATAAAAGAGATTGACTTGTTACAGTCAATTTACCAATTAATTCTAAGAAACATTTATGGAAGAAATAATTCAATCCTCTTGAAATTATTCCCCAAAAGCAGAGGAGGTGAAAGCACTTTAAAATTCACCTTACAAGGCTGGCATTACTCTGATACTACAACCAGATTTATGATACCACAAGAAAAGGAACCGACACTTTAATATTCCTAGTGAACATAGAAGCTAAAATTCTTAAAATATTAGTAAGCTACATTTAATAATGGGATTACATAAATAATAAAGCAGGTTTTATTTCAAAGGGTACAGACTATCTTAACATTTACCAATTTGGGACTTGATATGGAAGACCTGAAAAAATTCAACATATTTATTTGTGATAAAATAAAATTCTCAAGAAAGTTAGTATTGAGGTTACATACCTTGGCAAATTAAAGGCCCTGTGAAAATCCCCTGGGAAATATTTAATTCAGCTTTGAAATTTTTAAGGTATTTTTTCTTTAAGATTGGGAAGAAGACAAGGATATCTAATTTTGGTGTATTAAAAAAAACAAAAATGTGTGAAATTTTAGCTAACATTCAGAAATAAGATGAAAGTAAAAGGAATAAGTTGAATAGGAATCTAAATAAATTAAAATAAATAAACTGTCTATTTAAAGGTGATCTTATATAAAGAAAATTTGAAGATCCATGAAAAGAGAACAAGTGAATTCAGTAATGTGGCAGGACAAATAATCAATATAAAAATGACTATTATGGGGATGAGTGATAGCACAGAGGGTAGGGCACTTGCTAATCACATGATTGACCCAGATTTGATCCTCAGCTTTCTATATGGTCCTTGAGCCTGTCAGAAATAATATCTGAACATAGAGCCAAGATAATCCCTAAGTGTCCCAAATATGGCCCCTCAAAATTCATTACATTTATATAAAAAAAACAAATTATCATTAAAAGAAATCATGGATTATTTTCACTTAAAATTGTATCACAAAAGAAATTACAAAAATATTAAATAAGCTGAAAATATGCATACTTTCAACTATAAAACATTAACAAAAGAAATTGACTGTAAATAGAAAGATATGCTAAGCTCCTGGTTTGACAGAATCGATGCTGTTAAATTGTCCTTATCATCCAAAGAAATCTATAGATTCAATGTAATCCCTATGAAAATTCAAATATTATTCAATCATAAGATGATGAATTCTTGGGGCTGGCGAGGTGGCGCTAGAGGTAAGGTGTCTGCCTTGAAAGTGCTAGCCAAGGAAGGACCGCGGTTCAATCCCCCAGCATCCCCAAGCCCGGGGCAATTTCTGAGTGCTTAGCCAGGAGTAACTCCTGAGCATCAAACGGGTGTGGCCCGAAAAACAAAAAACAAACAAACAAAAAAAGATGATGAATTCTTGATATTTGTAAGATGAATAGACCTTGATGGTATTATGCTAAGTAAAATAGTCAGAGAAAGATGAATATTGTATAGCTTTACCTAAATGTGGAATCTAAAACAAATAAACAAAACAACTTAATACAAGCTTATAGGTATAAAGAGCACTGTAGATTATAAAATATTATAGAGAATGTGGAGGTAATGTTGGAGAATAGATTAAGGCAGTTCAAAGTAATAAACATTACATTATAAAATAAATAATCCCCAGGTTATAATATGCAGATGATGACTTAGTTAACAATAATTTATTGAGTATTTGATAACTTTGTATTGTGTATTGATAAGAGCAGATCTGTTTTAGTAATAATTGACCAAAGCATTCATTATGAATATACATTACAATGGTTGAAGATATGTGAATATTATCTAATTGCCACCAAAACCTAGTTCACATCTGTCACTAAATTAAGATATTTAAAAATAATAGTTAATCACAATAGAAACAACAAGAAATAAAAACTAAGAGTAATTCTGCATCCACACTAAATATAGATAACTAGAACTTTTTCTTGGCTGAGGATGTAACAGACTAGTACACGTGGAGAACTAAATAAGTCACATGAATAAAATTCTTGATTTAATTATTGCCACCAAAAACTCAAAGAAACAAAAATAAATATCAAGAAATTCTCAGAGATATGCTAACTATAAATAGTAAAGTTATCATATTAGTTTTTGCAAGCTATCAATTCTTTCTTACAACTATCAGACTCTACCTTGGCAGTATGAAAGTACCTTCCATAGTAGACAGATGCATGTGTTTGTTTCATATAACAATTTAAATAAGAATAAAGTGGGTTAGATTTGGCCAAGAGACTATATTTGCAAGCTTCTGTTATATTTTAAATGAAAGATAAACTAGTTTACTTCCATAACTTATGATCTATTAAAGTAGATTATCAAGTTTTCAAGATTTAATATGAAATATATTTGTATATACTTGTCTGACAAAATAAAGAACAAAGGAAAAGGAAACAAGAAAAGAAACAGGAAAAGTGGTATACTTTCTTGGTTTTGTTTGCTTTTTCTTTTAAAGAGTGAGTGGTTAGGCAAAAAGAAAAAATTTGGGGGTGGCAATAGCATCAGCAAAGATGTATCTTTGAGGGGGCCGGGCGGTGGCGCTGGAAGTAAGGTGCCTGCCTTGCCTGCGCTAGCCTAGGATGGACCGCGGTTCGATCCCCCGGCGCCCCATATGGTCCCCCAAGAACTTCTGAGTGCATAGCCAGGAGTAACCCCTGAGTGTCACAGGGTGTGGCCCAAAAACCAAAAAAAAAAAAAAATGAAATAAAATGAGTGAGTGGGATTGGTAATAAGAACAAAAGAGGTAGGTTGAAAATGATATTAATAGTAAATACTATATAATAATGATGTTTAGTAAACATTTTTCTAATGCAGGACTTCTAAGTATTTTTCATGTACTAGTCAATAGAAATACTCAGGGGGCAGGGAGCTCTGTGATATGAGAAAGGGCTGGAAACATCTATTAACAAACAAGGAAAAATCTTTTTCTACAGATGGGTAAAATATAAAATGAAAAGTGAAGAAAGGAGCAATTAGTAAGCTTATCAACTTGATTGAATCTTAGAGATAAGAGCAGTGAGAGATCACAAGTTCTGATTTGACTGACATTAATGGAATATAAAGAAAGTGAAGTAGATTTAATGGAGAAATTGATTAGTTGAGTTTTGGGCATATTTTGTTGGTGGAGATGCTGCTTTAATTTGAAGACCAAGATCAAGGTCACAGAGCTGGAGTTGTAATTATAACTAGAATATAAAGGATGTAGTTAAATTAATTAAAATTCAGGAAATCAGGTAGAAAATGTATCAAGATCAAGCACATACAAGAACAATGAGAAAAGGAAATATGATACTGATTTTTTAGACAACTTAAATTGAGACTCTGTGGTTTACAATGCTATTATATTAATAATGGTTTCTCATGCATAAAATTCCAATACTAGACCCATTATTTTCCCACTCTCTCAAGAACTCCAACATTCCTCCTTTTCAGTATCCACCATTAACTCAGTTGTGAAGGTGTGTTCTCATTTTATGTTGTCTTTGGACCTTTATTGATATCTTGCCATGTACCTTTAATTGTCACTGATTTTTAAGAGTAGAACAAAAGAAAACATTAAAGTGGTGTGAGAGGAATCAGAATGCTAACATGAGATCCAAGAAAGTAGGAAGTTTGCAGCCAGGTAGACTCAATAAATTCACAATTCAGAGACAGAATTCAGTAGACATTGACCAGCTAAATCTATATGAAACATTAAGGCTGAAATACATCTCAGTTGTTAATCCTTCCCTTAAAATATTTTCTTAATTGATTCACTAAATAAATTGTAGAAAATATATCTTACCAAGTCATATTTTGTAGGCTTTAATTGCCATCATTAAAATGCATATCTCTTTATTAAAATGTAATCTTAATAATTCATTCTCAATCTCATTAGATTTTACTAAAGTAGCAGGTTTAAGAGGCTGAACATCATATATGTTAACATTTAAAAGGCTACAGTTGTAGAACAGTAAATTTAGGGGATAATTTCATTAGATTCTTAATATGAACTGACCTCATACATCTGAAATCTAGATACATCAAATAATATATAGAAAAAGGTCAGTTTTGATTAATTAAATTCAGTTTAAGTCATTCATTGAATGCTGTGTATCTTAATTAATAGTTACATGATAGAATTTTTTTTTCTCAAGCAGCTTGCCATCTTATCTTTTTTTGGTGTGTTCATTTCCAGAAAGGTTCACAACAACGAAACAGGTAGTTTATTAAAATATTTACATATTTAAATCTCATTAAGGTACTAATAATTAAGAAATAAATACTAGGTTAAAGTCAGTAGTGCAAGCAATGTACTTCATAGTTTGAGGAATTGAGAGATTTATATGGATGGAATATTGGGAAAGTTCCACCTATTTCCATCTACAGTTTAGTCTGTAGATCTCTATATAAAATATATAAATATTATAAATTAGATTATATATAATATAAATATTCTATAAATATACTCTGTGCTCATATACTATAAAGTATTTTTCTACAGAGAAATAAATAGAAAATTTTTAAAAGAACAAAAACGCCCAAATGATAAAGAAGCAAGATGCAATTAAATGCATCAGATTCCATTTGCTTTTTGATCACAGACCATGTCTTATTTATCTTTGTCTGTCCCCAGGCAAATACAGCATGGTTACCATTACAAGTGTACTGTCCATGCAGAACTGATTACATTTAGCCATTGGATTAGTGCAGCTGAGGCATGTTGTACCATGTGCTTGTGGATATTCTCCAGACAAAGGTGCTAATGACAAAGAACATAAAGGCCCATGAGAAAGTGCATTGTCAGGACCTACTTACAGAGAATTGGGAGTGAAATTGTCCTTGCAAGAGAAGACAAACTGGGATGCTCTATCAATGGGTATAGACTACATCCACTGAACTCCTCCCCTTATTACTGATTCATAAAGCATGCTTCCTAGAAAAATAAATAAGCCAATTCTGGACTATAATGGCATAGCAAACAAAAAATAAATGAAAAGTCTTTCTACTTTAAATTTCTTATATAAAAAAAATTTTTTCAGCAGAGATCTTCAAAACTGTTTCTCACCTTTAAGGGCTTATCACACTGGCAGTTTCATGAAAATAGCATTGAGAATGACGGCTCTGTGATTTTTGCTGGCTTTTAGTCTCTAAAGGCAAAAAAAAATAAAGCATTTCTGAAAGAGATTAAAAAATTGTGGACTCTGATAACACTGGTAGTTGTCAGGATTTTCTCTAATGAATAGCTTATCCATAAATGTGCTCAGTGGTTAATTACCACATTAAAGTTTACTGGCATAAAGTGTAGTAGAATGCCCATTATCCTTATGCAAATTTGGACTTACTGCAGGTTAAATTCTGCGACCCGAAATCTAAGTTGCCTGTCATAAATTGGACCCATGCACTAGCCCTGCTGGGGACTGCCAGAGACAAAGAACCTCAGGAATGGGGTGATTGCATCAAGCCTGGGTGGGTGGGTCTCACTCTTTAGTCTCACAAAAGCTGTAGCTAATTGTGCTGCAGAGACTTTGGTGCTTCTGTTTTGTTTTGATTTTGCTTCATTTTACAAGGTAGCCAGGCAATCTAAGCAGTCATTCAGGGCTCTGTTGACACCAAGTGGTAGGACCATAGGGTTTCTTGAGGTTGTACGATTCAGGTAGAGCTGTACTGTGATTATAACAGAAAGGAGTATAGAATCTATGGCATCTAATCAAATTCCCAGGGTCTGCATTATCTTGGCTGTTATACACATGCCACAGACTAGGGGGTTTAAATAGCAGACATTTATTTCTCATAGATTTAGACACTGGGAAATCTAAGATCATGCTGTCTGAAGATTTGATGTCTGCAGTCTTGCTGTGTTACAGTGGAGAGGCATTTTTTTATCTTGTGTCTCTTCAGTAAGCAGACTACTAGGTCACTAGTACTACCTAGGTTAAACCATGATGAGATTATTACCTTCCAAAGGTCACATTACTAAGGTAGCAACATATGGATGTTGGAAGATGACAAAAGCATTTTATTCAGAGCATAAACCTTGGGTTTCAAAATGATAAGAGGAAAACTCGTGATAAAATTGATAGTTGCCTCAGGTATTTCAAAGTGATTAAAACAGATAATAGCATGTTCCAGGCAAGGGGGGCCTGGAATAGGTTCATAAGACTTCATAGAAGTGACTGGTCACAGGCTATTCTTAGTTCTACTAGGAAAGAGTGACACATTTCTTAGGTTTACAACCCTAATCCCAAAATATTTTTCAGAACTGAGGCAGAAGCAACCATGGGAACTTCTGTTTCTGTCAAGACTCATGGAGGCATTATGGGCCTCTCAAATTAAATTCAGTAAACTTAAGGTTAAAACAAGTGAAGAGCTGGTCTGATAGTCAAATTTTCATCGAATACATTTGCTTGTGGTGTCTTGATGTTTAGGGACTTCCAGAACACTAATAGGCATGATTGATTTTTTATGCTGAGTTTGGGAGAATGTTCTGAAGCCCTAAGCCCTTGTTAATGTATCCTACTCTAAGCATACTGCAATCCATAATTAAGAATGAGAACTCAGCATCTCAAGAATAGGAAAACTCTTACTTTAGTTATCTCTTCAAATGAATCATTAGTGATCATAAGGAAAATAGAGCCTTTTATGCCTAGGGCATGTGTCCAGGTAATTTTGGTGGGGGACAGCATTGTTTACTGCATCGTGAGTGTTTATGCGGCTGGGACATAATCAGTTGTGGTTTTAATTCTGTTCCATTAGCAGAAAGTGTGGTGGATAAAAGTTCGCTAATTGATCCCCAGGGTAAAAACAGCCTGTATTTATAGACTACCAGAGGAAAGGGAGTTAGGGAGGCAAGTAACTTGTTAGCATTACTCCAATGACTTTTGCATTTTTCCAGGTCATATTGTTTTATTTGAAGTAAGAACTAATTCATTTTTCTTTCCCAAGTTAAATTTTCTGTCATAGTTCAAATATTCAAAGACAGAATCCCTCAATCTTCATCATTTACAATTATACAAGAGCAATGACTTCTGCTTAAGGAAAATGCACATTACTTTCTGCTTAAGATATAGAACAAAAATTATCTAGGCAAAAAGGAAAATAGAAGTAGAATATGAGCTCCACACATGCACACATACTGAGTGCTAGATGATAAAGATAGTCATTTAATTTGTACTAGGAGAACAAATTGTCCATTGTAGACAATGCTCATTAGACCAATTGCCCAATGTTCAATGCTACATTACTTATTGTAGTGCGTATTTTAGACAGTGTATTGGGCCAAGTATAGCTTTGAAACACCATATTTCTTCTGACCTGTGAAATGACTTAAAAGACAGACATTATAAAGAGGTCATTTTTCCTTGAATTTTTTTTACCATGTGATCTATAACAACTTTACCTTCAACTTCTTGACTATGTGTCCTTATAACAATAGGAACCATGAGAGATCTCCCAAAATAAAAATAAATCTAAACAAAATACCAAGAGATAGTTCTTTAGAGTACCATCCAGTGGTACAGGATACCTGGTACACAGAACCAAAAAGATGAGGAGGACTATTGCTTAGTCAATAGCAACTTCCTTATGACTGCCTCTGCCTTTGTATTCTATTCTATTCTATTTTCCTGGACTATGTGATGAGATCCATGTGACTAATAACAAGTGTAATCACCAGGGTCAAACATAATGAGGAACAATGTTAGAAGAATGGGCAAAAAATTAAAAATACTTCCCTGCTGCGATAAGGATAATTCTTATTAGATTAATAATAAGAAGGATACTCTTATTATACTTCTTATTAGATACATATATACATATATATGTATATATATACATATATATATAAAGTGGACATAAGGGTATATATGCTGGGCTCAATAACACCCTATGGAGGCTGTATCCAAGGCTGTAGCTTCAGCTTCTGGAGCTTTCTAACAGTTGACTGTATATAAACACTGGGCCTCAGTCATGTCTGGACTCTAATATATATAACCTATATAACATATATATAATATATAACATATATAGAGAAAAAATTAAGAAGAAAGTGACACATAAAGACCCAGGAATATAACTGCTGTAGTTTACTTTTATTCATTAAATATATCCTGCTTAAAGCTTTCCGACAACCTAGAGGACTTTCTTTGGATCACTGATGAATTGATTTTTTTTTTCCATAACAAATTCTAAGCTGGGGTAGTATAAAAGAATACAAGGGAATTATAGGAAAAAGTAAATTTTATTTCTCGTGTACTGTTTCCACTAATTTGGTATCAAAAGAATTTACTAGCCTTCTGTGTTACTTTTTGGTTCCACACAATTTTTTTCTCTATATTTTTAGTTTTGTTTTGTTTTGTTTTGTTTTGTTTTTGGTTTTTGGGCCACACCCAGCAGTGCTCAGGGGTTACTCCTGGCTATCTGCTCAGAAATAGCTCCTGGCAGTCACGGGGGACCATATGGGACACCGGGATTCGAACCAACCACCTTTGGCCCTGGATTGGCTGCTTGCAAGGCAAACGCCGCTGTGCTATCTCTCCGGGCCCTATTTTTAGGTTTTTAAACATATGTGTTAGGGTTCAGAATAAGGCTCTTGCCTTACATGTGACTAATCTGAGTTCTAACCCCAGAACCTCTGACTTTTCTGAGAGTGATCCCTGAGCACAGAGTCAGGAACAAGCCCCGAGCACAGCTGTGTGCCCCAAACAAAAAAAAAAAAGTATGTAATTATTTGAATACATGTACATACATGTATAAATACATATAGTTTATCATCATTCAAATTTTGTACAGCTTTTCTACTTATTATATAAGATTTATCAATATTGATTCATGTAACTATTAACATTAACTGCCATTTATTGTTCAAGTGTAGAAATATAGATTTTACTTAAGTTTTTCTCTTTTACTGTCATTAGACATTTATATTATTTTCAGCTTTCCAATTACAGTTAAGCCTATAGTAAATACTCCAGTATGTTTTTTAGTCATATCTCTGCCAGAGTTTATCCAGAACATAAACCTAGAAAGACAACAGCTTAATGATTCATAAGCTAGATGTATCTGAACTTTAGAAGACATTACCAATTGATTTCTTTTTAAAGTGGCATAAAAATTTATATACCTCACTAGCAGTATATAAATTTTTATCTTTTGTTATATTCTGGAGAGTATTTGACATTATTAGTTCTGTTAGATAATATAATATGAACTCACACAGTTTATATAAGCCAGGATTGTCTTGTAAAATGCATACATAAAATCCCCTCCTGTTTCAATTTTCTTATTCCTACTTGGAATCTAGAGATCTAAACTTGTATAAATAACATGCCTCTTATTTAATTTCAAAACACGATTGGGCTTCAAATTTAAGTTCTAATGAGTCCTCCTATTTTTATTTATTTATTTATTTATTTATTTATTTATTTATTTATTTATTTATTTATTTGTTTGTTTTGTTTTATAGGGCTACACCCAGTGACAGTCAGAGGTTACTCCTGACTATGGATTCAGAAATTGCTCCTTGCTCAGGGGACCATATGGGATGCGGGGGGTGGGGGTGGGATCAAACCAAGGTCCAACCTGGACTGGCTGCATGCAAGGCAAATGCCCTACTGCTGTGCTATCTGACCCAAAAGTCCAATTTTAAACATCAGTTTGCACTAGTCTGTTTTATCAGCACCATCCCGCTGTCTGTCTATTTACATTTACTACTTTCTGTTTGTCACTGCTGTTTTTCTTGAAGTTCTTATAGAATTTTATTACACCAATATCTCATATGTGGTTATATATATTTTGAAGATATACCAATTTGTAACCTTAAAATATAATTACTCTTGTAACCCAGTATCACTGTAATAAGAAATATAAAAGTAATTTGTCATCAGCTATTCTATAAATACAGTGAAAATTCTCATAGAAAAGAAAAGTGCAGTTAGAGCTTTTCCTATCTTTGGTTCCATCCACTCTACTCCTGGAAAGTCACAATCTTTGACTCATTGTAATCAATGAGGCTCATTTTGTTGATCTAACATATAATTGCTATTAGTGCATACTTTTTCATATAGTAAATGGTTTTTGTCTCACATTTCCTAAAGCATTTCATTTAGTTGTTATAAGGAAAAATAAAATTAACTTGATAATTCTGCTTAGTCTGAAGACCAAGCATAGTCTAAAGTATAAAAATGACAAATTTCTTGATACTAATTAATTTTTATCTGGTTAATAGTGATTTTATGTCAATATATCGAAAACTTCTAAAATTTCAGAATGAGCACAAACATAATACTTTATGTTCCTTTACTTCGTGAGGACATTTTCTGCTATAATGACCTTATATATTAGAGAGAGTAATGATATGACAAAGATGGAAAATTTGAGATTATTCAACAATTGGGTTTGAATAAATTCTATATGTTCTTTGATAAGTTTATAATATAACTATCAAGTACATTTAAATGGTAGATACTTAGGCAAGTATTGGAAAATTATAATTAGCCATGAGGTCTACAATCCTTCATAATTTAAAAATCTGAACTTCTGGAACCAAAGAGAGTCTAGCAGGTAGTCACTTACCTTACAATATAATTGACCTGGGCTCTACCTTTGACACCCCATATGGTCCCCCTATCTCCTCCAGGAGTTATTCTTGAGCACAGAACTAGGAGTGGGCCCTGAGTACCATGAGGTATGCATCCCCTGCTACTCTTAAAAAAAGATGAGTTTCCATAATCAAATGAAAGGATTTCTTTATCTTTATGGATTTTACATTTAATTTTATAAGTAACACTAATAATATCTGATCCATAATTTAGATTACTTCTATCCATATTTTTATTAAGTTCTAAATATGACTGCAGTAAGAATTTTTCATTATAAATGTGTCTTTCAGTGTTAAAATGAGGACGCTGGGGAATAGACACTCGGGAAGAATCATCATCCAGGATGAACATTTTTAATATGCAAATGCATAGAAAAAGCAAAGACTGAAAACTATAATAAAGTGTATAATTTTATGGGGGAAATTTAATTTATCTTTAAATAGTGCAATAAAATTAAAAAGAGATTTTCCTGTTGGTTATATTTTATGGTATCTTTCTCCAGTGTAACTTAATTCAGTGTATCCAATATCTATTAAATATCTATTATGTATTAAGCACTATGCTAGCCACAGGGATACAAAGTTAATATAAAATTGTTCCTTTCTCCAAGGGACTTACGACCATTTAGAACTTCCATCAGGAAAGCTCTTAATAATTGCAGTCATTATGAGGTAGAATAAAATATACTATATTAGATAGATGTTAAACTATTCTGTGTGGCAATGACTGTGATGTATATCTTGTATCAGACTGATCTGGGCACTAAACACATGAGTGAAATTGGTCAAAACATAACAATGAGGGACCCGAGAGATAGCATGGAAGTAAGATGTTTGCCTTGCATGCAGAAGGATGATGGTTGTAATCCCAGAATCCCATATGCTCCCCCAAGCCTGCCAGGAGCAATTTCTGAGCATAGAGACAGGAGTAACCCCTGAGCACTGCTGATGTGACCCAAAACAAAAACAAACAAACAAACAAATAAACAAAACGATGATCAGTAAGAAGACAGTAGAGCCTTCACAAGTCATAGAGAACTTGAAGGAACAAGACAATGGGAAAAGAACGGTCAGGTCATGCATAAAGAGAGACTAAACTCAGTTTTCCTCTCAAAACACTGTACAAAATATGCAGTATGACACCAAAGAAGCTAAGAGTATAAACACAACTTTTGGTAGAAATTTAAAGCTGCGCAGGCAAAAATTAAAGAAACAAGTCTCCAGAATAGATCTCTTTCTTAGAGAGATTTTAACAAATACTGCAAATGTTTTTTATGCTTGTTTGCTTGTTAGGGGATTATACCCAGAAGTGTTTATGGACTACTCATGGTATACTGAAGGGAGGGCTAATCCCATTGCATACTGGACGCTTCTCCCAGGATGTTCCTTGGGGGTTATTTCTGATAATGGAGAATCTGAAGAGTGAATCTGGGGTGTCAACATGAAAAGCGTGACATACAACCCCTTTTTCATTATTTCCTAGAGCCACTATTCTGGTTTTTCTTTGTAATCACTAAAGGGTACACCCTGGTTGTATATAGGAGAATGACCTCTGATCCAGAATACATAAATATAAAGTAGGAAAAATAAACCAGTTACTTGAATTTTTCAATTGGTCAAGCAATTTAAGATTCACAAATGGTACATCCAAATGGAAAATAAATATGTAAAAACAAAATGTTCAGTAAAAACGCAATATAGGGACTGGAGCTATAGTACAGTGGGTACAATTTTTGCATTGCATTAAAATAGGGGTTATCCCAAGTAGCTCATGTGTTCCCTCATTCACTTCAAGGGGGAGTGAGTCTTGAAAGCAGATGCAGGAGTGACCCCTGAACACCTCTGTGTATGCCCCAGTCCAAAGGAAAAAATATCCATAGACATCTCATATATAAGATTGGTATAATATTTTTATAAAATTTGTCAATTATTTTGTAAAATATTCTCATTTCTTTTTTGTTTGTTTTTTTGGCAAAACCCAGTGACACTCAGGGATTACTCCTGGCTTTGCTCTCAGAAATCACTCCTGACTTGGGGGGACCATATGGGACACTGGGGGATCAAACCTCGGTCTGTCCTAGGTCAGTCGCATGCAAGGCAAACGTCCTACCACTGTCTCACTGCTCCAGCCAAGAGAAAAATATTCTTATAATAGCTAAACAAAAATAAACCTGTTAGGGCCCGGAGAGATGGCACAGCGGCGTTTGCCTTGCAAGCAGCCAATCCAGGACCAAAGGTGGTTGGTTCGAATCCCGGTGTCCCATATGGTCCCCCATACGTGCCAGGAGCTATTTCTGAGCAGACAGTCAGGAGTAACCCCTGAGCACCACTGGGTGTGACCCCAAAACTAAAATAAATAAATAAATAAACAACCAGTTACTTAAAATATGATCATATTCATATTTTATTATCTAAGAAATTTACCCTTGTTTATACTAGCAGACATACAGATATAATACACATAAGAGTACAGAATATTGATAAGCACATATTGAAAATTGTACTAGACTAGAAGCAACTCAAATAGTTCTGAACATAAAAATATAAATATAAAATGTCTTAAAATGGAATGTTAAATTAATCTCATAATAATTATATTGAACAAAATTAGATGAAGGGTAATATATATGTATATAATAGTTTTTCATTAAACTTAGCACTAGAGTTGTGGATAATTGGTTAATTGCATGCATGAGACCCTGGGTTCTATCACTAAAACCTCTTGTGTATATTAACATGTATAATAAAAAAATTTCTAAAGATATGTATGTTATTAGAGGTCAGTTGTCTAATAAAGTTATGTAATGAAGTGAAGGAGGTCTAGTGTTGTGTTATCCTTGGTCTAAATGGTGAGTGCTTTGGAATACTCTTTTTA
This sequence comes from Suncus etruscus, assembly GCF_024139225.1. NCBI lineage: Eukaryota > Metazoa > Chordata > Mammalia > Eulipotyphla > Soricidae > Suncus > Suncus etruscus. The sequence goes on from NC_064850.1 coordinate 22,932,774, forward strand.
AAATTCATTTGTACTCTTTATTTTTATTTTATGTTATATTTTGAATCTGGATTTTAATTTACTAACAGAAAAAACAATCAATATATTTTGCATGAAAAAGGCTTGAGTAAATATGAAAACTTGCTATGATTTTGTTAGAGAGACAGAATATTCTATGATAATACTAAGTTAAATCAAATAAACAGAAGTGGTAGAATTCATGCTACTTTAATAACTTGTTTTTATAATAAACAATTAATCAAAGTATTTAGAGCTTGGGCACAGATAAGGAGAATAGAAGATTAGCCTAATGAAAAACTATAGTTTTGTATTTTGTTTATAGAAAGTCATAAATTGTGGCACATATATAGAAATAATAGTTTATCAGCAAAATTATTGACAAAGATTGAATTGATTCATATTTGAAATACTCCCAGACAGATTATTTTGTCAGTGATTTATGAGTTTGGTTTTCATTGCTCTTTTCTCTGCGAGCTCCCCTCCTTCTTTAGTTTGTACATGAATGCAATCTTCCATTTAATTTTAACAAGTTCCTGGATTTTCTGTATTCCAACTTGCAAAAATAGCTCCCCTTTTTAAAGAGTTACTGCCAGTTATTGTCCTTCTCCTTTATTGATATCATTAAGTGTTTTAATATCCTAGTGTCTGATCTGACTGGTTTACCTCCTGAACCATTTTGTCTGCAATTTGAGCAAATGTTCTCTAAACTAATATCCTTGCATATCTAGTGGATTATGAATTGGCAGGAGAGAACATAAACATACACTTGACTTAATTTATGAATTAATTACCCAAAGTTAAAGTATTATCAGAAACATGAAAACCCTCTAGAAGAAGAACAGTTGTAATATTTCCAATCCAACTTCACATGGCTACCAGATTCCTTCAAAGAAGTAAACGGCTATGAGGGACACTATTTATTTGGAATTGAGTTCTTCCTTCAAGATTGTTTTTTGGAAAGCTCAGTTCTTAGTATAATCCTGCTTTATGTGCTTGGGGTTAATGTTACATTCTAATCATTTGATATGGATAATCTGTGCATGTCCATTTAAAGGAAGGTATTTAAATTCTAGGATGTTCTGATTGTTGATCTTAAAGGAAGTAAAGCAAGAGTATGTCCTCATCTACATGGATAAGCAGAATCCATATCCATGATAATTAACTGCTTCCAGCTTTGTAGTATTCTAGAATACTTTTCTACATACATACAAACACCATAAGAGGGAAGTTCAAAAATTAGAGATTTTTTCTATATCATCACAGAAAGACCTGTAGTTTTTCAGAGAGTTGTGTAAATTGTACTGAAGCCTATAAGTTTATCCCTAAAGGCTGAGGTGAAAATAGAAGCATTTTCCATCTTTATATCTAAATCATTCCTTTATACTAAGAAAGTACTGTATCAGGACTTGATATAGTTAATAATCTTTTTGCGACTAAAGTAAGTGATTATACCTCCCAAATAAGCTGTCTGATTTGCAGAAAATATTTTTTTTGGAAAACTCTCACAAGGTAAGTTTTTTGTCAGTGATTGAATGAGAAGTTCCTCTAGATAACATAATGTGTATGTATATCAGCATACACTTTTCCTCCATTCTTGTGTGATTCATTCCAGACCTGAGATTTTGGTGGGATGGGATTAAAATCAACCTGAAGCTTTTATCATTCTCTGTAGATTCTTTTTCAATTGTTTACTTCAACACTCCATTTCTTTAGGAGCATGGATATGCACTATTGCATCCCAAATTTTGCTGTGGGGTGGAGTTGGGCACTTTGGTGAAGGGACAAGATGACAGACAGAACATTGAGGAGAACATGTTGAGATCCTAAAGAGCCAGACTATAACTCAGTTATTCAGGCATTTGAGTCTGGACTTTAGTATGGTTGTGTTCTTGCATTCATTATTAGTTTCATCATTTTCATTGCCACCAGCGTTAATTGGGAAGTATCCTGAGTACTTACATTATAAACTCATCTAGGCCTATAAGCTTTAAGGACTAAAAGTAAATCAAGGCACAAAAATAGTTTGTTCAAGGTGACACAGCTAATTAGATTAGGGATGGAATTAAAATTCACAAACTGATTCTATAGCCATTATGCTATATTTATTCATTACATTTTTTCAAGAATAATCAGAAAACAAGACATTATTTTTAACCTAAACATGTTGTGATTTATTCATATTTAAAATGCAAATATACCCAATTTCCAAGGAGGAAAGTCAGTTTGAGGGTTTTCCACCTCAAGGACTAACTCCAAACATATTTGACTAGTGAGGATTTGGATATGCCTTGTCTGAATTGAGGCTTATTGTAAGAATAAGAGACATACTCTAGAGTTTGGGAAACCTTTAAATTAAATATAATTTATTTATTACATATTATAAAGATAGTATTTATATATATTTGGTTATAAAATGTCTTAATTTATCCATTTTTTTCTTTAAAATGTAAAATTAGAAAATTTAAAATTACATATGTGGTCTATACTATATTTTGATTGGCCCATACTCTTCACGCTGAAAAACATATTTAATTCACTTTTTTAATATTTGGAACCATAGTTATTCACTGGGATATTAGCTTGTGGTCAGCTTGAGGCTGTTTGCAATTATATATACATAGTTCTAAACAAAAGTTTGGACTCAGGTGGAACAAACCTGCAGATTACATTGTGGTTACTTTACAATGGAGGTCAAATTGCAAGGAATTTGGATATCAAGATAAAGGCATGATTTCAGCTCAACAAGAATTTGTATTAAAATTGTATTTAGTAGCAGAATATTTTGTCATGACTGACTTCATAACTTATGATACTCTAAAATTTTCAAAATTTCTATTTATTTTATGTTAATGACACCCAAGATTATAGTTTCCTGCTGAAAATTATAGATACCTTAAGCGTAATAGAATATTTGTATCAAAACTTCTGAAGGATGGCTTACTTAGAGTATTTTAAGAATAATCTATTTTCATAAATATTTATGTTTTTCTTCCGATGATCTATTTCTTTTCCTTAACCTTGTTTCTTAATATTCATTAATGGACTATATTTTTAATGGTGCTCTTTTAACTGCCTTCTTAAACCAGACTGATCCTAGTGTTTCTGGGAGATGCTTGAAGGGAATTGAAGATCTAGTAGTCAAGGTTATGGATCATGGGCAAGTATTTAAAAAAGTCCCTTATTGTACGATGTAATGGAGGTTTAGGAAAGGTTGGCACAGTCACAATTTTTGTGGGCATTGCATTTTAGTTAGTTCATATGTTTTCAAAGCTTCTAAATACAACCTTATTCTGAAAAATAAATTAAGCTGCTCTTCAAAGTCCAACACTTTTATAAGCAGCAAAGCTAAAGTTTATTCCCACTGGGGGATAAAGTTTACCCCCTACCCGCTTTTCTACTAAAATAGCTCTTTATAAGGAAATATGGAGGCCAGAACTCATTGGAATTAGAAAACATATTATGTCATAAACTAGTCAATTTCCTCTCATTCCCTTTTTCACCAATCCATAAGTGTATAGCTGAATTTGTATAAGCTATAAGTAAAATTATGCAGTTATGCCGTACCATTTATTTCGATCAAATATAAGAAAATGTATTCAATTCTTTCATACACGTACTGTGCAAAGATAAAAGGCATAAAATGTTGTTCGGCTTTAGACAGGTAAACAAATACTGAGAGTATGCTTTTAAAGGTGGTTTGATAAGACATTGATGGGGTCGGAGAGATAGCGCAGCGATAAGGCGTTTGCCTTGCATGCAGAAGGAAGGTGGTTCGAATCTTGGTATCCAATATGGTCCCCCGAGCTTGCAGGGGGTGATTTCTGAGCATAGGGCTAGGAGTAGCCCCTGAGTGCTGCTGGGTGTGACCCAAAAACCAAAAAAAAAAAAAAAAAAAAGATATTGCCTCAGTATTTTAAAAATCAGAAAAATGGTCAGTGTATAAATCTGGGAGTCATGAAACGGTGTGGGATATTCTGATCCAAGTCCACATTTTTTCTCACTAGTTTGCTGCACCCATTCTCTCATGCTCCAATTGTTTCTGTTTTTAACCTCTGGCTCCTCGCTTACCCCATATTCAAAGTTTCTTAGCAGCCAGAGTATTATTCTTAAAACATAATTTTTGAATTTCTTGGTGAATAAATTAAAAAATAAATTTAAAATGTTGCTCAAAATTCACTTGTAGCTTTTTATTTTGCTCTAGAAAGGAGCTCAGATTTATGGGAAGTTTTTAAAACCTTGTAGGATCTGACCCTCTCTTCCTCTCTGCCCTTATCTCCAATATAACTAACTCTCTTACCTTGATTCTTCAACACTGATTTCACTGATGTTCTTCCAAACTACCATACACTTCCCTGTCTAGGATGTGGATTCATTGTCAACCTGGAACACTACTCATCTCTGTGCATACACAGCTTCCTCTTATTTCCCAGCATGTTCAAGTCCCTACCAAGGAGTCACTGTTTTTTAAAGACTTTTCTATCATATAAAAATTTAACAAGTCTCCATCTTCACACTTCTACTTCCTACCTTGCCTACTTTCATATCATGATGGATGGCAAAACTCTCATTATCTTCAATCATTTAGAATTTAAGTCCCATTCATGGAAGATTTTGTCTATCTTGCTCGCTTTGAAACAGTGCCTGGCAGACTACGCAATAAAAGTTTGTGGAATGCAATATTTGTCATCTTATACATGGCTTCTACAAATATTTGCCTAATGAGTGGGTTGATAAATGAATAATTAATATATTCTGTTGGCATTCTAGGAACCTATTATTTACCAATGAACCATTTTTATTTTTGGAATGGCTTTACAGTTCTTTATTGGAACAAAAGATGTAATCAGGACTTGCCAGGAACTTGGGTTCTGCCAAGATATCATATTACTCAGAGATGGAAATGGCCCTCAGTCTTTTCTATGAGTAGAAAGCAAAGTAGTTGGAATAAAGTTGTTTCCTAGAAAGTAGGATTTGGTGTTGGGGAGAGAAAAAAATCTTCTAATACTTCTGATTGGTGATAGTGGTTTTGCCATTATATTAAGACACATAGATATGAATATATATGTTACTTAGATAAATTCTCCTTTTCTTTACATATATTATAAGGGAATATATGTACCATTTATATTAAATAAGACATATATAACCTAGTAAAATTAAGGATCTCTGAAGTCCAAAGTCTTGATTACCTCACATAATTCTAAAGGTTCAGCAGAACACTTGGTGGTTGGGTTACTAACATAGATAAAGAAGCTTGCAAGATTTCCCTATTTGTATTCTAGCTTACCGTATTTTACTACTTTTTACATTTTTTTAGTAGTGAAAAGTAACAGCAAATGTTCTTTTCACTATAGAGCCTATAGACTAGAAGATGGGAAGAAAGGTTAAGAAAATAAATCTAACCATCTAGGGTACTACAGATACATGAACAGAAGACACAAAATGAATTGATATTGTTGGTGGGAAGTGCACACCGGTGAAGGTTGTTATATATTGTATAATTGTAACTCAATCATGAACAACTTTATCTGTGGAAAAATCTTTATTATAAACAACCTTGTAACCATGGTATTTAAAAACTGAAAATAAATAAATAAATGAAATAAAAAAGTAAAGGATGATCAGTTATTGAAGACGATGGAATCTTATTTTGGAATTAGTAGACAGGAAGGTTTACTTGGCAAAATGCAGAACCAGCAAAAGCAAAGACTGAAGAATTTGTTGAGTTCAATTATAATATAAAAATGAGGGGATTAAATGTGAGACCAGTGAATTAGAGTCTTTAATTTATAGTAAGGAATTTATGCTTTACTCTGATTGTAATGAAAGTCCCCACTGAGAGCTCCTAGTAAAGGAGTTATTTTTTTGAACTTTATAAATTTTTTTGATTATTCTGTCTAGGTTGAACCAAAGTATACAAGAGCAGAGCTGAAAATAAGTCAGTGATTTGTTGTCATTCAGGCAAGACAATACGTCAGTATGAATTACAATAGTGCCCACTGTGGTAATGTGGTAACTGAGGTGACTGGATACGGATTATTTTGGGGCTGTAGAATCAGTAGGATTTGTTGAAAATTCTGATGATGGATATGAGAGGTGAGTAATTAATTTATTAGTCAAAATTGGTGAGATTGTGTTGTAGCAATAAATGACTCAATATATCAGAGTCTTAAATTAAAATTTGATAATTTATCATTAATATTTTATTTCCTTTGTGTTTTTATTGGTGGCCGTGATATTTTTATTTGAAAATACAGTACATAAGTGAGAGGAAATCTATTTAAAAAAGAATAGTCAGGGGCCCGGAGAGATAGCACAGAGGCATTTGCCTTGCAAGCAGTCGATCCAGGACCAAAGGTGGTTGGTTCGAATCCAGGTGTCCCATATGGTCCCCCGTGCCTGCCAGGAGCTATTTCTGAGCAGACAGCCAGGAGTAACCCCTGAGCACTGCAGGGTGTGACCCAAAAACCAAAAAAAAAAAAAAAAAAAGAATAGTCAGGAAGAAGATAAAAGAAAAAGGAAGAGATGAAGGTTTAAAAAGAAAAAAAAGGTACAGTAGGTACCTATTGTATCTCCAATACAGTCATTAATACAATAGAAGAAGGTCTAGTAAGGTCTTGTTTTTAACTGTCCATTCTGGTAAATTGGTGAGTTCCTGAAGTTTGGTCATATTGTTGTCCCTGAAGAGAATTGTAGAGAGGTGGTGAGGCAGGGCATTTAGCACAATGGTGATATTGGGTGATAGATACCATAAGCATAGCTTATGGCCTTAGCCTGCCCACTCCTCCTGTGATTGCCAGCTTTTTGCTGTATAGCCAGTGTACCCATGATTTTTCACAACTTGGTTTATATTTAATGAGAGAAAAGATTAACTCTATGGAGCTGGCCTAAAGCAAATATTGTGACTGCTGTCTTTGATATTTATATGATTGTTTCACTATGGAATATGTAGAGTAACCAATGGTCAGAAAATTGGTTTTTACCATTGAAAACAGAAGTGAAAATTGTAAGTAAGAAAATATTAAATATTTAAAAATGCAAAGAATACATATCACTTATGATTAAAACTAGTTGGTCAAGCTAGTCATGAATCTCCACTCATTTCTGAGTGCCAGAAATATGGTCAGACATTCTCTGACTGCCAGCATCAATTACTCCCTGGTATCTTCCAGGTTTGGGTAACTTCTAGTAACATTATTTACAAGCTGAAGTAGACAGCTCCACTTGAGTGGAATGGCTTGGGAAAAGTGAAATAAATATGTCTGTTTAATCATGTTTAAACATTTATTAAGGTGAGTTGTCAATATTATGGTTGAACATAAACTTGAGGATCGGGGAAATTTTATATAGTGAACTATTTTCAAATATAAATAATACTAAAAAAGGTAACTTAATAAAAAAAAGTAAGAATGGCTAAAATTCAGTTATTTCATGCTCTCCTTGCATGAAGCTGACAAAGACTTGATCACTGGAATTTCACAGTATATTTTCCCTTGAGACTCACCAGGAGTGAACCCTGAGTACAAATCTAGGACTAATCCCTGAACACTCCTGGGTTTTTCCTCCAAATCCTCCAATAGATAATACTTATAAAATCTTTAAGGTTATGGGACTCATTAATGTTGTTGTAATAAAAAAGAGGACAAAAGAAAAAAAAAGAAAAACAAAACCAAAACAGCACCCAGATATTTGGAGATCTGAACAAATCTTCTTAAAGACAATTTAATGGAATAGAGTCATAGAAACTATAATGGTAGGCAAATACCAAAATATTCATAAATCTTAAAAGAACCTGAAAATTAATCTTGCAAGAAGAGAGGGCTGGGGCTGGAGATTATTACAAAAGGCAAGGGCCTTTCTTGCCTGTGACTGACCTAGATTTGAGACCTGACATCCCATATGTTCCCTTGAGCCTGCCAACAGTGACCCCTGTGTGCAGAGAAAAAGTAAACTGAGAAAGCTGGGTATCCCGCCAAAAAAGAAAACAAACAAAAACAAAATAAACAATTCTGATGGGTCAAGATTTTGACAAGATATTTGACCATTCTAGTATGATATGAGCAAAAGATTTATTTTAAGTGGATTGGTGACAGATTGATAAGTATATCCTTTATATACTTTTTTTTGGTAGAGGGATTTACACCAGGTTAGGCTTAGGACTTCTTTTGGTTTTGTTCTCAACAATCATTCCTGGCAGTGCCCAGGGGACCATATAGAATGCTACAGACTGAACTCAAGTCAACTATATACACAGCAAATGCCTTCTCTGCTAAATTATTTCTCCAAACCCTGATTTTTATATTCTTTCATTTTTCTTTCCTTCCTTCCTCCTTCCTTCCTTCCTTCCTTCCTTCCTTCCTTCCTTCCTTCCTTCCTTCCCTTCTTCCTCCTTTCCTTCCCTCCCTCCTTGGTTCCTCTTCCTCCTTCCTTCTTCCTTTCGTTCCCTCCCTCCCTCCCTCCCTCCCTCCCTCCCTTCCTTCCTTCCTTCCTTCCTTCCTTCCTTCCTTCCTTCCTTCCTTCCTTCCTTCCTTCCTTCCTCCCTCCCTCCCTTCCTTCTTTCCTCCATCCCTCCCTCCCTCCCTCCTTCCCTTCCTTCCATCCATCCTTCCCTCCTTCCTTCCTTTGCCCACCCTCCCTCTCTCCCTCCCTCCCTGCCTCCTCTGCCTCCCTCCATCCTTTTCTCCCTCCTTCCTTTTTAACTGCTACAACTTGACCATACTCAGGTCTTAGTCTTTGCTCAGTATCATTCCTGGTAGAGTTTGGAAAACTATATGTATTTCCAGGGATCAAACTCAGGTTGAAAACATATATTGTTGAATTAAATAAATAACGATGGGGCTGGATGGCGATGGATGGAGGCCTTTGTGCTTAGGCCCCAGCCACGTGGCTTCATCCCCCATCCAGCTGGCGGGTTCCAGGCCCAGGTGATCGGCGTAATCAAGACTCACTCACAGGCAGGCTTCAGGAAGCATTAACTTTATTCATACCCTATTCACCACATGTGTGTGGCCTATCTCATAACCTTTTAAGCACTAGTTATTCTTGGCCCTGCATCTACACTCCTTTTAGCCATCTTCCTCAGAGCGCCCAGCAGCGCAGGAAGGGCCAAGTGCCAAAAGCGTCCGAATCCCCTTGGTTCCGCCTTATCTAACATTTCCCAGACCCCTCCCAGGAATGGGAGGGGCTCGCAGGTAAAGTTACACCTATTATCCGGTTCCCAAGACCCCTCCCAGAAAAGGGTGGGTCTAGGGTCTTAAATAGGTACACCCACATTTCCTCCTTTTCTTAATATTTTTATGCACCAACGTAATAGAGTGAAAATTAATATACCAGCCCTTTTCAAAAACATATTTTTGCAAAATATACTCTACACCTGTAACCTAAAATTTTATTAATGCTTTTTTACCAAGCACTATTCCGGAACTTTTATGTTCCTATACTTTTAAACTATATTGGGGGAACTTCATTGTTCCTATAACTTTCCTATACACAAGTACTTTAGCATACATGCATAACATACATTTTAAAAACAGGCTAAGTACATTAAAATACACAGTATAACATTTTGCAATAGAAAATATTAACTTTGAAAGACAACAAAACACATTTAAATCATAAAGAAAATGACTAAGACAAAGATGCAGGTGGTTAGAAATTAGATGTTAAACTGTATTACCTTCCTTTTATTTTTATTTTTTTAACCACTAACTAACTAAAAGTTATTCCATCACCAACTATGAGTAAACTATAAAATTACCTGCTAAGTTTCTACACCTACTATCATAGTTTAAATGATTAATTTGTTTCACGCTGATCTCACCACGTTGATTTCACCATGTGGCTTTTGTAAATTTTTAGAGTTTAGATGCTGGTTTGTCCCACGCTGATCTCACCACGTGGCTTCTGTAAACTTTTAAAGTTTAGATGTTGGTTTGTCCCACGCTGATCTTACCACGTGGCTTCCTTCCGTAGTTCCAGGCTCCGCTGCCGGTTTGTGATCTGGAGCGTGGATTTCAGGTTTTTCGCTTTTCTGGGCAAAGCTGAGCCCAGCCGAGCCGAGCCACTTTAGGAATAATTAGAAGCTTTTCGCCACTTTTTTCCTCCGGGCGGCACTTTGGACGGTTTTTCTTGGCCACAGCTTTTTTTGCAGAGGGCTTTTGGATGTCCAGAGTTGTAAAAGTCCAGTCCGAAGTTTTCAAAGTCGAAATCCAAATTTAAGCCGCAGGTCATTTTCAGAAAATCAGTCCACTTTAAATACTTTTTTTTTTTTTTTTCAGAAAATCAGTCCACTTTAAATACTTTTTTCTCCTCCGTTTCCAATTTAAGCTTTTAATTAGTTTTCGTACAGGCCGAGGTTTTTGTCGCTGTTTTCTTGGGTCCAGGATTCAGGTCAAAGTTCGGAGCGCCATTTGTTGAATTAAATAAATAACGATGGGGCTGGATGGCGATGGATGGAGGCCTTTGTGCTTAGGCCCCAGCCACGTGGCTTCATCCCCCATCCAGCTGGCGGGTTCCAGGCCCAGGTGATCGGCGTAATCAAGACTCACTCACAGGCAGGCTTCAGGAAGCATTAACTTTATTCATACCCTATTCACCACATGTGTGTGGCCCTTTTGGCTTTTTGGCCCTTTTGGCTTTTTGCCCCCTTTGGCTCTTGGCCCTTTCTGCGCTGCTGGGCGCTCTGAGAAAGATGGCTGAAAGGAGTTTAGATGCAGGGCCAAGAATAACTAGTGCTTAAAAGGTTATGAGATAGGCCACACACATGTGGTGAATAGGGCATGAATAAAGTTAATGCTTCCTGAAGCCTGCCTGTGAGTGAGTCTTGATTATGCTGATTACCTGGGCCTGGAATCCGCCAGCTGGATGGGGGATGAAGCCACGTGGCTGGGGCCTAAGCACAAAGGCCTCCATCCATCGCCATCCAGCCCCATCGTTATTTATTTAATTCAACAATATATGACTAGTTTCTTATCTGCTATAGAGCTCTCTGGCTACATAGAATAATTATTAAATCAAACATAAAAACTTATGGGAGAATTTTTTATATTCATATAAATGATATGAGGTTGTTTGTATGGAGGAAAATGGCATAATAAAGGTAAAAGTCAGTATACCTACAAGGGAAGAAAAGATTTGTGGCAAGATGACAATCCTTAGGGGGGATATTTTGGATCTAATGTAAAGATAGTCAAAGGAGAAATGCTTAGATATTAGTAGAGGATATGAGTGAGACAAATCAGAGCTATAATAAAAATCTACTAGAGATCTACTAGAAATAATAACTAGGAATATATATATGAATTCTGCTAGGATATGTATTGAGTAAACATTGGATATTGGGACCCAAGAGATAGTCTGATAGGGATTAAGGCACTTTCCTTAAAAGCCAATCCTTGTTTGATCCCTGGCACCTAGAACATTGCATTAAGGCACTTGCCTTAAAAGCCAATCCTTGTTTGATCCCTGGCACTAGAACATTGCTGGGTGTGGTCCAGCAGTCTCCAACAACACCAGAAAAAGCTAGAGATAAAGGTTTAAACTTAGTAAACACACACATTAATGAAATTAAATGAATGTCTTTCAAAGCAGTGCTATATCTACACAATTGAATGCTATGCAGCTTGAGAAAAGGTGAAATATTGTAATTTATTGAATGAAATTGAGAGATGTCAAGCTAAGTTAAATCAGTCAGAAAGACAAAGATAAATACAGATGATCCCATTCATATGAAGTGTTTTAAGAAATAAAAGAAGAGATTTAAAATGCTATTAGTGATGAACACTGAGGTTTGGCAAATGGAACTATGATTTCAGGTTGCTAAGGGGAGTGGGAAGAACCTTGGCAAAATGGTGTAGGGACCATTGCACTATGGTGGTGAGCATGGTGTTGCAGCTCTGCAATTATAAAACAATAATATTGGTATTTTTCTGAAAAAAATAAGAAATGTTAAGATCTGAGAAATTTTTTGCATTATACTACAATTATAATTCAGGGCAACCAATATTGTAATGATAAATTCTCAATAGGAGCATTAATGGACCAAAAATATTGGATGAGGTTTAAGTAGATTAAGAATCTATGAGCATGTAAACTTTCAGTTATAAAACAAATGCCAAGTGTGTGATATCTATCATTATAACTATAATTTATACTGTATTACAAATATAGAGTTGCCAAAAGAGTAGTTTTTTTTGGGGTCACATCTGGTGGTGCTCAGGTTTTACTCCTGGTTCTGTGTTCAGTGTTCACTTCTGACAGGGCTCAGGTATATGAGGGTTGTATATGGTGCTGGGGATTAAACCCTATAAATGTCTTAACCTCTGTTCTATCTCTCTAAAACAAGTCACAAATATTTTCTTCTTTTAAGATAATTTTCAAGATGTATTCTTATGCCTAGACATAGGTCATTGCTTAAAAAGCCTGCTTTGCATGCAGTCAAACATTATTAGATCACTAGTACTGCATATGGGGACACAGCATGAGAAATAAGCTCTGAACACAGCCTGATGTAACCTAAAATTTTTTTGTAACTCTAAAAATTGGATAGGTTACTAGACTTGTAATCAGTTTATAGTTCTACAAATACTGAATAATTATATTGTGTAAGGAGATTAGTATAGCATGTCATTTAAAACCCAGTAAAAGAAAGAGATATATGAGAAGCAAAAATAATTATCCAGATAGATGAAGTGTATCAATAAGGAGGGAGATTTTGGACATTGGTGATGGGAATGTTACACTGGTGATGGGTGGTGTTCTTTACATGAATGAAACCCAAATACAATCATGTATATAATAAAGTTAGTAAAAAAAAAAAGACTTGCCCTCGGGGCCAGAGTGATAAAAAAATAAAATAAAATAAAATAAATTTTTATAAAACTAAAAAAAAAAGAATTGGGAGATTATGGATTAAATTTTCTATACCTTTTCATGATGCTTTCTTTAAGTTTATTTTTATTTTTATAAATATAAAGGCCCAATTATGTACTGAAAAGTTAAATTTGCAGTAGAATCATACTACAGTTGATTATATATCTAATGCAGGGCAGGGAAATAGTATAGTAGGTTGAGAGTTTATCTACTCTTTGGGGGGATGGGTGCTGGAGATGATTCCATTTATTAGTGACTACTTTCTCTAGAGGAAGTACCCCTCTATCTGGCCAGTGTCCACACTCTGGTCATATCCCAATTGGGTGACATCAGAAGAGGCCCCACGTCTGTGAGATGATGTCTCGCTGGTCATAAATTTGTTCATAAACTGGTTTATTGTGTTGCACATTTTGGTGATGGTGCTGAGGTAGGTCATGAGCCACACATTGATTTTAAAAGTTAGTCTTGAATTTTTTGGTGTTGATCAGGGGAAGGCACTGGCATAGTGCATAGGCCTCCTGCAGGATCTTGTGGTTAAAGGGGCCTTGTCCAATTCTGAGGTCTTTATGTACATCAGGATGTTTTTTGATGTGGTTGTAAAGTTTGATGTGGCTCTGTGCAAACAGGTGCTCAGCCACTGAGGAGTTCTAGGAGTTCTCACCACTGCCTGTTGTGGTCATCAATATCATGTGTTCGATTAAGATATGCTCTTTTTTCTCAGTGGCCAGGGTGCACTGGCTGACCTAGGTTCAATGCCCGGTGGCCCAAATGGTCCCTGAGCCTACCAGAAGTGATCTCTAAGTGCATATCCAGAAGTAAGCCCTGAGCACTCTCCAGTGTAACTGAAAAATCAAAACAAATCACATATAAAAACTATGATCATCACTACATTATTGTCCAAATAAACATCACCATTATCATCACTACATTATTGTCCAAATAAACATTACCATTAAACCTTATTGGATAAATTATTTTATTATCTTAAATTTGTATAGAAGTCTTACAGGGATATTTTCCTATAGCAGGACATATTGACAGCCTTTTTGATATTATGCCAAGTACTTATTCAAAGCATTTCTTTCCTAAGTTACTTAAGTTCAGCCTTCTTAGGAAGTGATCAAGTGATCAAGTGATGCAAGTGATCAAGATTATAACATAGAATGTCAACATATGTCTGCCAGAAATATTTTATTTTTTTAGGTTAGGTGCTATTGAAGCATATGTAGGTTAGAAGTCCTAACATAGATGCAAGATGACTACAAATAAAATATAAAATAGGATAAAAGTGAACTGTATTCTTCAAAGTTTGAGTAATACATTGTTATCATACTCTTTATTAATGAACATTTGGCCCTTTTTAATATTTGATTATTGATTGAATTTTTGAGTCCATCTACACTCTATTATTTTTATTTCCTTTTCTTCCCTTGTTCCTTTGATTTCCTTACATGTCTTATTAAACCCCTTTCCTTGGAGTCAACCTGAGACCCAGAAGACATTATCCTCTACCATTAACATTCTAAGTTTCATTTGTTCCTAAGTTTTGATAACTTGATCCATCTCTATTTTTCCACGGTCTCAATTCAATTATTTGTTATCTGTAGGGATTGGTTGGATAGACATACCTAGTGGCTATAGATAATTGCTCTCAGTTCTATGTTTTTGATTTACTACCAGTGAATCAGATAGTCCACATGAAATAAACCTGGTTGGACCCCAGCATGCAAAGCATGCATTTAATTCTTTCCTTTTACATAAATGTCCCTTATGTTGTGGAGCACAAACACATAAGGGACTGAATAACTTGAAAACATAGCTATTAAAAATTCTAGGATGGATCTTTAATTACATTTGATTTTATTTCATTTGATTTAATATATAGCAATCTTCATATTTATTTTTATGAGTATGATAAAAGTATTTTATTAGAAATTCAAATATATTGATTGTATAAGAACTATTTTATTTTTAATTCAAAAGGCATTAGCAATATTATTTCAGCATAAAGTAAGCGGTGCAAAAATATTTTGAAGGATGGAGATAATGGAGTTGCAATAAGAAATTGTTAGGAATCTGCATATATGCCTTCCAGTTTCCTTATCCCCAGAGCATAATTAATTATTATGCATTAAGGTTGTACTACATACCACAAATATTCTCCTAACATCACTTTGGACATATAGGTTTACATGTGTAACTGTATTATTAAGATACACTTCTTAAAGTCAGAGACCATATGCCGTTTATTATGGAATAGCCCTGATTAAATTTTCATTGGTCACTTGGTAGATAACTAAGTTAAAAAAGATCTAAATAGAATCAGTTCCATTAGGACATGGATAAAGAAAAAGAATGTGAAAAACTCTGGGATATAGAATCAAATGGATATTTAAAAAAATGATATATCTAATAGGAACAAGGAAGTCAGGAGGGGAATTGATGAGTGTGCTTTTCTGCAGGTTGACTTTACATTTCTGCAAAGAATGTTAATTTTGGATAGATGAATTATTCCATCAGACATTTCATATTTGAGGCTTGAAACCTGAGAGCATTTAGATCTGGAGTGGGAGAAATCACTGAGTTAGAATAGTGAAAAGGGTAAAGAAAGCTTCCATCAGCTGCTTGAGGAAAGCCTCTTTTTAAGAAATTTGGAAATGCTGCTGATGGCAGGGCAGAAAATGAGTCATAAAAGAGTTACTTGGAAAGTGTACAGTCAGGAAAGCCTGCAGGATCATTTTGAGATGTGAGTGATTTAAAAGATATGCCAGCTATTGTGCCTATGTTTAGTGTTCTGAGAACTTTAAATTTAGTTAATAGGACATTAGTAATAGTATTTTAAAACTACTTACCTCTGAGTTTAATGTTTTATATTATAAAGCAAAATAGAGAATATTTAAATGCTGCAGAGAGTAGGTATGAAAAATATTTACTCTTTCATCTGTGACAAAAAATTAAAATTGCTGTTATTGCTTAAATTCTTAGAACTATGTCCTCTAGCAATACAATTAAATGAAATGTAGCGATCAAAGCTAAATAGATAAAATTTAAACACCTTAATATTTTCTGTTGCCACTTTCAACTTTTTTTATAAGAAGTTATGCAAATAAAAGGAAATTTAACCAAGATAGCAATAATCATTTATAACAAACCAGTATTAGCATTATGCATAATGGTGAAAAACCTAAATAGATTTCTTCTGAGGCACAAAAGAATGATGTTTATTTCCCTGATATTATACAAAATAGTATTGAAAGTTCTAGTGATGGCAACTACACAATAAAAATGAAAGGGGTATAGTTGATTAAAAATGAGTTATATTTTTACTGCTTGAATATGACATTATGATATATAGAGAGGTCACTACAGATTCCTTTAAAAACTGTAGAAACTATAAACCATTACAACAGAGTAATGAACTATAAAATCAATACACAAAAATATGTTTTATTTCTATAAACAAATTCTGAACTAGAAGAGCAGATCAAAATGTCTACTCTATTCAAATAACATGCAAAAACATAAAATATTTAGGAATCAACTTTAAAAAGGGGAATAAACGATATTTACCTGAAAGAAATAGGAGAGAACTTAGAAGTAGAACAATATTTTATGCTCATGGATTGACAGGATCAACAATGTCAAAATGACCATCCTACAAAAATTATTACATAGATTGCATTAAATCCTTATCAAAATGCCCATGACATATTTTACGAACTAAGAATAAACATCAGTAAAATTCACTTGGATCCATAAAATGCCTTGAATAACCAAAGCCACTCTGAGAAGTTACAAAATGGGAGATTTTGTATTATATGACTTGAAACAATATTATAAAAATATAGTAATAAAAAGAGCATATTACTGTAATAAGAATAAACTGTAGACTAATGGGTTTGAAATAAGAAACCAATGATATACCCTGATGTACATGGACAGCTAATCTAAGAAAAAGGAAGTGTGCATGAAGTAGAATAAATATAGAATAAAGGTAGTCATGCTAGGAAAACTGGATATCTACATGCAAAATGGTGAGACTGATTTCATATATCTCACATAAAGATTTTAATTAAACATGGTCAAAGACCTTAACATTTAACCAGAATCCATAACTTACATTGAATAAAAGAGTGATAGAATGCTCCAGGATTTTTAACTCAAAGGTGTTTTTATTGGCAACAACAAAAACAAAAGTAAACAAATGGAATTTCATCAAATTAAACAGTTTTTGTGTGATAAAATAACTGTGAACTAAAATTAGAAGATACTCTACTGAATGGGAACATATATTTGCACACACTGCATCAGGTAAAGGGTTACTATCCAAGCACTCACAAAGATCAACAACAACAAAACCATAACCTCATAAAAATAGGGGAAATAATAAACAGACATTTTTTTTGAAGAAGAAAGATGAATGGGATAGGCAGTAGGCATTTGAAAAATATTCAGAATCATTTAATATTAGGGAAATCCAAGTTAAAATAAAAATGATACATCACTTCATGCCAGTGAGAATAGCATGTATCTTAAAGGCTATGAAAAGTATGTGTGGATGAGGAAGTGAGGAAAGGGAAATACTCTAGAGGGAATGTTGTCTGGTTGAGTCCCTGTAGAAAACAATGTGGATATTCCTCAAAAGAACAAAGACTGACCTCCAATTGACTAATTGACTAATGACCCAGAAATTTTACATCTTGGCATATACTCAAACCACAAAAACCAATTTCTTTTCTCTTTGACAACTACAGTTTGCCATGATTGGAAGGAAGAAAATTTTCTAGTTGCTGTTTTGTAGTTCCAGGAAATTTAAGCAATGGAATAACTAATTATTCAAATAGGCATCGATATTAAAGTATTTGAAGAGTCAGAGAGATAGTACAGAAAGGTTGGTACTATTCTTGCATGCAACTGACTGAGCTTGATCCTCAAAACTTATATGATTCCTTAAGCCCTTTCAGAAGTAACCCTTGAGCACAGATCTGGGAAGCACTGCTGAGTGTGGCCCCAAAACAAACAAACAAAATTAATCTTTTAATTAAGTTTTCTTGTAATCATAGGATTTCCTAAATATGGATGATAACCTGAAAATTATTAGTATGTGACTTAAAACATTTTCCAACTGTTTTGTCCAAAATAATGAGAATACATGAGCAAACCAATCTGATAAATTAGTTACTTTGAGGGTACATATGGAAGTCAGGTGCACTTAGATTCAAATATTAAGTCTAGTATTGAGAGTTTTCTGATCCTGCACAAATCACTTGACTACTCCAAGTCTGTTTCCTAGCCTATAGAATAAATATGGTACTTCAAAGAATTGTTGTGGTCATTATTGTTAATTTCAAATATAAATCCTTTGTAATAATCCTTGGAATGTAGTCTACATCCTTCATATACATGATATGAATTTAGCAATTTGTCATGATCAGGAGAACTTAACATCTCAGCAGATTTGGTCAACACAGCATTCCCAGGATCTCTAATAACTTATCAATATCAATCAACATTATTTTTGGAATTTTTCTATAGTTTTTTTCTTTTTAAAATTTTATCCTGGGGCCGGAGAGATAGCACAGAGATAGCACAGCGGCATTTGCCTTGCAAGCAGCTGATCCAGGACCTAAGGTGGTTGGTTCAAATCCCGGCGTCCCATACAGTCCCCTGTGCCTGGCAGGAGCTATTTCTGAGCAGGTAGCCAGGCCTAACCCCCTGAGCACTGCCGGGTGTGGCCCAAAAACCAAATATATATATATATATATATATATATATATATATATATATATATATATCCTAACCGTGGTAGGCTGAGTCATTACTTACTTCTTTGGAGATTTTGTAATATTCCATATACAATTACCCTATTTTTCTTCATAAAATATTTTACTCAATGCTTATCTTATGCTCAGATATCTTCTCTAGATCCTTAGTGCCAGCTTCATAGTTTATATTTGAGATGATTTTTAAGAAAGCTTTTTTTTTATCAGCTTTATCATCCATTTTTTTAATTTTATGCATTTTACTTTCCAAGACACATACGGTCCCCAAGTCAATGACATTTTTTACACATTTGGTCTTGCCTCGTGTTGCTATAGATTTCAAAGTTACTTTTCTACTTTTATTTTTCTTTTCATTTATTTCCTTTGTGACTACTGGATTAATCTTTTATACAGTGCCATCCTGACCTTGTCACTTTCTTGCCTTAGTGGCTCCCTAGCGCCATTAGGATCAAGTTAAAAGTTCTCAGCTGGATGTAGAAGGTCTTCTGGGGTCCTTTCTCAGACTCCTTCTGTACCTTCACTACCATTTTATGCAATTCTGATCCATACTGATTACTCTCTAGTCTATGAATATTTAACATTTCTCACCTTTGACTTTCTTTGTCCGTGCAAAGAAAAATATCTTTTACCTTCCTCTTTCTGCTAGCTAATGCTGCTCATTTATCAAGTCTTGATAAACGAGCTTTCTATTTTTTGTACAGCATTTTCTCATTGGCCCTTTCTCCTGCCCACTGAATTAGGACCTCATATTTGCCCTATGATTATTAAGAATATCTATAAAAGGTCCTCATAGAAATGATTGATTTTGTTCTTTTCCCTTCTAAGAGATAACTTATTTGCTATATCATTTCTATCTTTGTATTTATATAGAACAAGCAATGACCTTGTGACTGGCTAAATATGTCTATTTAGGTTAGTAAACTATTTGAGGAAATAATCAGTGTCTTTTTTGTATGCTTCATATTTCTGAGCCTAGACCTTCGTAGTTGTTGAAAATAAATGCTTGGTGAACAAATACCAAAGATGTGTGTCTAAATTATATTATGCATAAATTCTGGTGTTTAATTTTTTATTGGCCTGGAGTATCGGTTTGATGAATTTTGAGAAGTAGATAACTTTGCTATTTTATATAATAATAGCATATACTTAATAAAATTATGGAATTTAAAATGTAATAGCAATTCAGATGGTGATTCTTTTATTTATTGGGATACTGTAATTTACAAATCCATTTATAGTTGTTCCTCATATACATAATTCTAACACTAGTGTATACCTGTCTCCCTTCTTGATGATCACCAATTAATTCTTCCCTTTAAATCCACTGAAATTCAGTTTTCTGGATATTCCCACTCTGTTTTGCCTTTGATCCGTTGTTGCTACTCTACTGTGTATCTTTGAGTCCCACATATGAGAGAAACCATTATGTTTCTGTTCCTTTCTTTTTGACTGACTGCATTTAGCATGGTATCTTATAGTTTCATACAAGTTGCTAAAAGTTGCGTGATTTTGGTCTTTTGTAAAGCAGCATATTATTCATCTGTAATTGGGTACTTGGGATGTTTTGATATAATATGGTCTCAGTTATGTAAAGAACATAAGTATATGGGGCTGGAGAGATAGCATGGAAGTAAGGCATTTTCCTTTCATGCAAAAAATTGGTGGTTCAAATCTCGGCATCCCATATGGTTCCCCGAGCCTGCCAGGAGCAATTTCTGAGCATAGAACCAGGAGTAACCCCTGAGCACTGCCAGGTGTGACCCAAAAACCAAAAAAAAAAAAAAAAAGAACATAAGTATACATATATTCTTTAGAATGAATAGTTTTGTATTTGGGGATAGAAACCAAGCTAGTTCATATGAAAAAAACAATTCCTATTTCTTGAGAAATCTCCATATTGATTTTTATAGAGTCATCTAGTGATTTAAACTTACTATTGATTGGATTTCCTAGAATTAGACTATTACTATTGGAAAACCTTGAGACATTTCATTATTATCTGGTTTGTCTTCTATAAACCTGAGACCGTAGTTATGCATTATAAACACTGGGGGTTATTGCAAATAAAATATTAGCAGATTCTGGGGGAATGAACACAGAATGACTATATTAATTTCAAGTGACTACTATCACAACTTGTTATAAGTTGGGCAACTGAAAATAGTAGGACATTTTTTTTCCTACCATTTTGGAGGTCAGAAGTCTAAACTAAATTTCAATTTCGTTGAGTAGAAACTAAAGTGGTCATGGGTAATGCTTGCTCCGGAAGATAGAGAAAGAAGTTTTTCTTTGCCTAGAAAGTTGCAGGTTTCTGTCTCTATTCCTTGACTTGTGTCTGCATTCCTCCAATCTCTGCCCCTTCTTTCACATTGTCATCTTCTTTCTGTGTCTAATCTCTAATGGCTACCCTCTTATCCCTCTTATAAGGATAAAGCTGATTGCATTTTTAAAAATAAATTATTTAACTAAATAACTAAATAACCATTTAACTAACTAAATAACTAAATAACCATGGTATACGCAGTTGTTCATGATTGAGTTTCAGTAATACAAAGCCCAACACCCTTTACCCATGTCCATTTTCCACCACCATTGTCCCAGTTTTCCTCCTGTACTCCCCCAACCTTCTCCCTTGCTTCCCTGTATGTCAGACAAATTTCTTCTCTCTCTCTCTCCATCTCTCTCTCCCTTTATCTCTCCCTCTCTCTCCCTTTTTATTTTCTTTTAGACACTGTGGTTTGCAGTATTATTACTAAAGGAGCATCATGCATATCACTTTACTTCCTTTCAGCACCCAGTACTTGTCCAGAGTGATCATTGCCAACTATCATTGTCATAATCACTCCTTTTTTGTCCTTACAATGCTTTCTATCATGAGCTGGTCCTCCTGCTCATCATCTTCATTATCTTTAGTCCCAATAATCTGAGGCAGACAGTCAGGCAAGCAACAAGGACATCTTTATGTCTCAGAAGAGTCATTTTCACCCGAGGTCATTGTGTCACAAGAGAGAGAGAAGCACCAGCTCAAGGGGTCTTCCAACAATCCTAGCTGGGCTCTATCTAGTCACACAGTCCCAAGATGCTGCATAAAGATGATTAATTATGATAATATAAGGTGATCTCATCAAAAGAGCTCTAATAACATTTACAAGACTCTTTTCAAATAAGTTAACATTGACAGGCTCCAGATTCTGGCCTCATGTTTTTGGGGAACACTATTTAGAAAACCACTGAGACAGATGGACTTTTCTCATAGCAGACTCTATGTGTTGAGTTCTTTTAGCAATCTGGTTTCCTTATTAACATACCTCATGCATAAACAGTTTTCAAACTGATGACTTATTTAAAAAATATTAAGATTTTCAACCAAGATGCCCTTAAATAGATGAATGGCTAAAGAAACCGTGGTACATATACACTATGGACTATTATGCAGCTGTCAGGATAGATGAAGTCATGAAATTCTCCTATACATGGATGTACGTGGAATCTATTATGCTGAGTTAAATAAGTCAGAGGGAGAGAGATAGACATAGAATAGCCTCACTCATCTATGCATTTTAAGAAAAATTAAGGACATTATTGTAATAATGTCTTGAGATACTAGAGATGAGGGCCAGAAAGACTGGCTCACAATATGAAGCTCACTATTAAGAATGGTGAGTGCAGTTAGGGATGTAACTACACTAACAATTATCATGACAAGCTAGATGAGTGAGGGAAGTAGAATGCCTGTCTAGAAAACAGGCAGGAATTGGGAAGTAAGGAGGGGGAGCATTGGAGGTGGGAATGTTGCACTGGTGAAGGGGGGTATTCTCTTTATGACTGAAACCCAACTACAAACATGCTTGTAATCATGGTAAATAAATATTTTATAAAAAAAAAAACTTCAAAGAATCAAGTAAAAAATAAAGATTTTCTGTTATAATGGGGCTTATTTACCATATTTTCCAGCGTATAAGACGAACCCCTAATTTTACAGCTAAAACATAGGTTTAGGCCTTTATTTGCTGTATAAGACAGAATGTTCCTGTGCTGCAACTGTATGTACCACAGTGAGCCAATCACAACAAGCAAAGGTCCAAACGTTAAACTGACATAGACTTCCTCTCTGACTCTGGCCAATCTGAGCAGGTTTTTACAGTGTAGACTTGGGTACAGAACACTGTATAATTTGCATGCATAAAAAGCCTGCTTGGATTGGCTGAGTTAGAGAGGTGGTCCGAGCAGCCTGGCAGTGATTGGTGCAGGTTCGAGTTGGAAAATTCATTTTGTGGCAATGTTCAGACAATTTTCGTTTATATTGAAACGTTTTTCGGGATATACTCCGCATATAAGACGACCCCCCGATTTTCAGTTGACCTTTTTTTGTTTCAAAAGTCATCTTATACGCCGGAAAATACGGTAGGTCTCTAATGCGTGTAATTCAGAAGGTGTGATTATATTCCAAGCTTTCATTATAGAAATATATAAATAAATGTTTAATATGTATTGAGCAGTTTAGTAAGTGACTAGCAAAGTTTGGGTAAGGCTGTCATGGCTTCCAGATCCTATCACCTGGCCATACTGTGGTAGATTATAGTTCAATTTGGGGCATATGTGTGCTGAATGCTGCTGATTCCTACTTTCTTTGTCCAGAAATAGCTCTTGTCCTGAGGCACGGCTAGCAATAATGCAAGGGTTAGAGCATAAACCTTGCATACAGTGGCTTCTGTGTGCTGATTTAGCATTTCTGGAATAGCCTAGAGGCCCCTGAGCACTGTTGGGGTGAACCTGGAAGTTCCTAAAACTGCTGGACTGAGTATCTGCATTTTGGGTTTCTATCATTGAACTTGCCTGGACCAAGTACCAAGAGTCCAATTATAAGATTTCAAGCATTAATTTGGAGGCCTCTCCACTGTTAAAGAGGAAAGAAGAATTTAGGTACATTTTTTTGGTTTCAGTTACTTAAGATTCCTCAACTTGGAGTTTGAAGAAGATCTTTGGAGTGAACAAGGACATGGGAAAAGACTGAGCAGGATCTCCTATTTCTTTTATTATTTTGGGGGGTAGGAATCAAATCAAGCAATTTTCTTTTTTTTTTTTTTTGGAAAATTTTTTAAAAATAATATCTTTAATCACCATGATTACAAACATGATTGTAGTTGGGTTTCAGTAATAAAAAGAATACCCCCCCTTCACCAGTGCAACATTCCCACCACCAATGCCCCCCATTTCCCTCCTCTCCCACCTCCCTGCCTGTATTGAGACAGGTATTCTACTCCTCTCACTCATTAATTATCATTACCATTATAGTTTTTAGTGTAGTTATTTCTCTAGACTTACTTCTGGTTCTGTCCTTAGGAATCCAGGTGTGTTTATATGGGTTATATGGAATCCTGGGGAATCAAACCTGAGTCAACTACATGCAAAGAAAGAGCCCTAGCCACTGTATTATCTCAGTAGCCCCATGTAGCATATGAAAAAGTTTTCATAAGATGATTCTTGGAATTGTATATAAAAGTGTTTCCTTAGGATTGTTCTGTGACTTTTGCCCCACCTAACCCTTCCAGGTGGGGCGCTGTGGAGTTGGGAATAAATAGCTGGAGGGACAGGAGTTAAGGGTCCTTCTGTGAAAAGCTGCTGGCTGCAGGAGGATTCTTTGGCTCTCCTTGCCCGATCTTTTAAACCCTATCGTTCTGGTCTGTGTGGATTATTATTGGCTGCGGATAAATATTTCCAAGGTCTTCCCCCGAAAGGGGACAAAGGGATGGGAAGTAATTTCTCATTCTGGGGACTGTTCTTGGATTTACAAATACCCAGCCAAGATAACAGCGAAGATATCTTGCAAATGGCGCCCGAACAGGGACCTAAACCCTCAATAACTGTAAGTGAAACGCTTTATTGGAAATTGCCTCTGGAAATCCTTGAATGGCTTCTATGGTCAGCCGTGTTGATTGTGCCACCTTGTTACAAATTCTTTGGTTTGGCGTTTGTCAAGTGGATATTTCCATACTATTTAAAACAAATAGGCTGGATGATAGGTAAATTCATTGCTTTTGGATGGTTGTGGTCTATAGTTCAAATGACAATTGATACTCAAATATTTGCCTCGCCTGTGTTGGCTCCATTAGCCATAGTTTGTGGAATCTCTGTGGTTGCTAATATTGTTATGGCGTGCATAGGTATTGGCTGGTATTTCGGAAGGAAAAAGTGTGGGAAAAGTGAGGCTAAGACCAGCCTGGAAAATAAGGAGATCTATCCAATGAAACTCCAGGCCAAAGTGCAGGCTGATGAATCTAGCACCACCATCAAAAATATAGGCATTTTTCCCAACAAAAAATCTACTCGGAAACATAATTTAGAAACTCAGGACCCAAATCAAAATATTAACACTGATGATCAACCCCCGGTGCTAAGTCCACAAGTAAGTCCGAATTCTGTACAAAGAATGGAATCACAAAATAGTGCCGGCTCAGATGACGAATCACAGGCTAGTGCTCCACATGTCAGGGCTCAGAGCACGGTGCAAAGTACTTCTGCTAATCCGGCCTCAGTTCCGTTACAAACAGTATATAGAACCATTTACGAACCCCTTGAAATAGAAAACATGGAACGGTTTAAGAAAGCATGTAAGGAATTTGGGCCAACCTCTCCATACTGTCTGGAGACGCTAAGACTTTGGTGTCGAAAATCACTTTGGACACTGCATGAATTTCAAAAACTAGCTGAAATATGCTTGCCATCTAAACAGCGAACGAAATGGGAGATGTTCTATGCGGAGGGTGTGAAATCCAAATTATATAGCCCGGATGGAACAAAAAAACGAGTGGCAGGGGTCACTCTATCGTATGAATTATTAATGGCAGAAAATCAATATGCAGATATTCAGGCACAAGCTGCTTTACCTAAGGAAACACTTTTATATACAATTCCAAGAATCATCTTATGAAAACTTTTTCATATGCTACAGCCCCAGGAATTTACTAATTTTTTAAGTTAAGTAAGGTCATTAGTAGTACATGTTAGAATACCATCTGGCTCCTCTTCATGTTCTACATCCTCTCATGCATCCTATGCAAGATATGGGTCCATGAGAGAGCTTCCACCAGATTCAGAGACGTCATTCAATGTGTCTACATGATTGTCACCTGCTAGATCAATCGACAGGATATACTAACTTGCTAATTATGTCTAATATAGCTTGCTAGGGAAGTTCAATTAAAAGGGATATATTAAATAAAACTTGTTTTAAATGGTTTAAATATGGATAGTGATAGTCATTGAGCACGCTAACTTTCAAGCTATATATTCCTGCATTTAATTTTGATGCCATCCGTTGAACTACCTTCCATGAAGTGAAGATATAACCAACAATTTAATTATGTCAAGAGCGATATTAAGCACTTTACAACTACTTGATCTTCTCATCTTCACAGAAACCCTATGATGTAAATGGAATAATAAAAGTTAAGTCTGATACGAGAAAACTAAGATACAGAAAGTTTAACTGTCAGAGATATACTTCAACAAACAACAAATCAAGGATTTTTAAGTCAGATATTCTGGCAGCAGAAAATGTGCTGTTAGTCATAGTGTATTGTGCTTCTTGTGCTTATACTATTGTCAGGGTCAAATAAGATATTCATCTGTACCAGACAGCCTTATAGATTTCTGGATTGCATCTCAGGTGACTTATTAATAGTGTCCTTTACTCAAAAAAAGTAAGTGTACATCATGATGTTCTATATTTGTCTCAAGAATATGAGATAGTCATATGTAAAATACTGATAACAAGACCTCACTGACAGGAATCTCTTTTATATAAACTATTATTATATGTACAACTACCATCAACTTTGTCCACATAGTCCATAATCCTCCCAAGTTTTTGCTTATACTAATGTATTTAATTCAGGTTCTGCAGCTGCATACCACAGGATTTTCCATCCTCTATATCCATGCAGAACAACTATGAGTGCCATTTCCTAGTCTAAGCAGTTGCTATTAATTGAAAAAAATTGTCAAAGTTAAAATAATGTGCCATACTTATTTTAAGTATGCCTAAAAGGCATGATCCCAGTGTATAAAGATTCTGAATTTAAGATTAGCTCATGGATCTGTTGTATTGAAACACTTACTTCCTAATAAAATAATACATTTTAGAACTCTTCAGTATCACTCTGTTACTGATAGTTCTAAATGATTTTCAATTAATAAATGTATCCTATTCATTTCTTATAAGTAGTTGGAATTTGTTTCCATTGAAATATATTATGACAATGATCAATACTATCTATAGAAAATGAAGCATCATAGTATGGACTATAGTTGATACCTAAGATCCCAGACTTAGAAAAGCTGTTTTAAAGTGATTTGTGTACATGGTAGTGAAATTCACTACAGGATAGTTTTATGTATCTTAAGGGACATCTAGTGGATATACAGGTCTCTGTGGATTTTCTAAAGGTTATTTAAAGTCATAGGTATATGTATTGGGCTAAGTTCATCTACGTGCAAGGGATGCACCACAAGAAAAATGGTCTTATTTATTACCCGTTCTTTATATAATACTCAATGAAGGGAAGTAAGCTGTTTGAGAAAAACTATGTGAATCCTATAATTTCTATAGATACTGTTTTCAACTATACAAAATCTTATCAACTAAGCCTTCTTTCAGTTTTAAAATGAGTCTGTTGTTACCTAACCACCATCATGACATATCCCTCCACTTCCCTACCTTTTCTGATTACAGAAGGCCTCTTTGGAACTCTTTGAAGAGCTATCTGATTAGAGTCTTCATTAGGCTAGCAGCAGAATTGTTTAGCAGGCCAGGCAAGAAATAGTCTGTAACTGGGAGTTGCTCAGCCATCAAGAAACCACACAATTCTGGCCCATTGACATACTTTTAAATAAAAGAAGAGACTTCATAATAATAAGTTGACATGTTAAACATCCCTGTTTATATGAATTCTTAACACTAAGAAGTCAGTCTGGAAGTTGGCTTTGGTCAGAATCTTCTGGTAAAATCTGCACTCATTGCTTCCATAGTCTATTTTTTATATCTATTTTTCATAAATTCAACCTCAGATTTCTTGATATTTTATTTCATCAGATATATCTATTAATCTACTTATATAACTATTCATTCTACCTTTGGACCTTTCATAGAATCTATTTCTCATAAAAGTCATTAGTCATTCCTATTGTAATGTTTTTTTCTTTTAGAATAGATGGTAGCAGCTAGGAGTTGCTAGCTATCTAGTCATGGTGCTCACAGTAGGGAAATTCCATTATTTCTTTCTGGAATCTGAGAACAGAATGTAAAGTTCCTGAGGAACTATTTAAAATTCATCTGAAGTACTATGGCAGTCCACTTTACCTTCTGATAAATAGTTATACAGTTGTCCCTCAGCAGGCTCCAGCATAGGGACAGTATTGAGGCTAAGTTTGTCTTATTACAAAACCTTATTACAAGTTGCAATTGAGTTTCTGATTATTTTGTTAATGTCATGCCTAGATACATAAATTAATGACAGCTGCCATTCCAGAATGCATGAATTTCTATATTAAAAGATTTATCTTCTAAGATCATTTTCCTAAGCATTCACACTAGGGAAAATACAATCAAAACTCAGTGATTCTAGCAAATTTCTTTTATCTTCCTGTGATCATTTTTATTTCTACTTTATCATTTTATAAATTTTATCTCACAGAATTTACATAGAGCTTTATTAGTTATGTATTACTATTTTAATTGAACTCCACAGAAGGTAATTTTTATGATCTTCCTTGCTAATTTTATCACTTTTTCCATCCTCTTACAAACATACTCTCTTACAAAATTATTTTCCATCCTCATGCAAATATAGCCAGGCACTTAACAAGGCACTGACTAAAAGATATAAAAATAAAAGAAAACACAAATTATTTAACTATTTAAATATTTAACTAGATAATATTTAAGTCTACAGGAAAAGACACATAATGGAAATATAATATTTTCTGTAATAGCAATTGTAATATGGAACATAGAGTAAGTGTGGGAATGAAACAGATGGGAATATTGGAAAGAACTGCCCAAAGGAATTGGTCCTTGATCTATACTTCAAGTGATGAGCAGCAGTGATTTAGATAGAATAGTCATGTAGAGATTATCTAAATTACTGAAATAACTGCAGAATTTTGGCAAGAAGGTAATAATGAATAGAAACTATACAAAAAAGAGTCTTTCATATAATGCTTAAGATTTTTCACTTGATTTTTAAGTTGATAGAGTACCATTGACGGTTTTTAGGCATAAAATTATATGTTATCTTCAGGGAAAACTGTAAGATGGTTAGAGTCATTTCTAGTCATCAGAATAAAAATAATGGCAGATTCATAGTGATTCAGGAAGACACTTTTTAAATTTACCACTTTTCTAATCAAACATCTAAAGGCTTCCTTTCTACCCTAATGATTCTCTTTCCCCTCACGTGCATAATATCGTTATTTTTAGAGCCATTCATAATCAGGTACCACCTACTCATCTGATCTTAGTTCCTCTGCTTCGTGTCATGTAACTTTCAATCTAGTTAGGTTGGTGTCTCATCAAATATTCACAGACAAAAGGAAATACAGTTTTTATTTTACCAGAGAAATTTATTCACTGTATAATTAAATGCAAGAAGTTAGAATAGCTATTTAGTTCACTTCTAAATAAAAATGTGGCAATCACTTTGCTAAATCAGGAGATATATTTGTTACCAGATCAGAAATACACAGTTTATATGTTTACAACATAAATTATTATGATAATGCTATTCCTGTAAAGTGAGGAAGGAGAAAAGTAGTATTGCCAAATTTCTGATTATAGACACATGTATTCATAATTAAAGTGACATATATCTCACTCCAATTCTTATTCAGGATAGTTTCTCCTTGAAGCACTCCTTAAATATTTTCTTAATATGTCAGTGACAGGGCTTATATCACATGATTGAGTGTTTCTTCTGTGGTCTTAGCATAGTAGTTATTTAACAAATTTCTGTGTCTTTTTTTTTTTCAATTTATACAAAAGTGGACTTTATTATTAAAGTATTGTTGTTTTAATATAAAATATAAAGTCTAAAAGTCCTAGAGTTGGGGTGAACAGCCTTTCTAGACACAGCACCTCTGGCGGATTTGAAGATGCAGGATAATGGCAGAAACATAATTTCACAGACAGTCAGTTAAAGTTTCATAAGAATCAGCCAGCTTTATTTCACTGCCCTATCCAGCATGTGCATTTCCTCACATGGCTTCTATGCTAAACTTTTCAAGCAGCCTCTCTCTGCTGCTTCTCCTCTGGCTAGCTGCCTATTCTCTCTGCTGCTCCTAAACTACGCCCTTCTTTCTCATTTCTTTCTCCAGAAATCTTTCTGTCTCCTTTCCTGCTGCTCTATATGCTTCCTTGCTCAGTTCCAGACCCCTGGTAGCTCCTGTTTAATAATCTCCCAGCCACTTCACTTTCTCTCTTATCCCCTCTCTACCCCTAGCTTAGGCTAACTCCTCTACCTGTTCATTCCAGGTGTGGACTGTTTTGATCATTCAGGTGAGATAAACAGAAAGTTGGGGAAGGGGATACTTAGAGTATAACAAAGATGGAGAAATATTTAGTTCAAAATTTAATTCTCAGTATCTGGTGGTAACTTCCTGTAGTGCTACCTTGAAAAAAATTAAAAGGTTCCATTCATGTTTATGTTTTGTTGTTGTTGTTGTTGTTGTTGTTGAACCACATACCACAGTGCTCAGGGGTTACACTTGGCTCTAAGCTCAGAAATCACTCCTGGTGGGATAGTGAGAACATATCTAACACAGGTTGACGGTGTGCAAGGCAAAAGCCCTACCTGCTGTGCCATTTTTCCACTCCCCACCATGTTTAAATGTACAGCAGCAGAGAGTAGAGCAATATTAATCTACAATGAGCACCATCTCTTAGGAAGGAAAATATTCACCAGTATGGTTCTTAAAGATGAAGTAATTTATTTTCTTGCCTTTTAGGTAGAACTAAAATGGTCACCTGGGCAATTTCTAGATTATCTAAAAAACAGTTTTTCATCACTATCCATAGACATAGCTTGATTTTGAAGACCTGTAACCCCTTTGTGTTGGTTGATATCTTGTTTTCTTTCTTATGTATGTCTAGGTTTAGTTCTTGCTTCATTAATTTAGCAGAAACTTCCTAGACACTGTGAGAATGCTAAAAGTCTGAATCAGCAAATCTTTGTTCTGATAGTCCAAGACTTTGCAGTATCTTAAAATACTCCAGAAACTTGATTGCCTGAATTTTTTCCTATGGGATACATGAACATATGGTTCCTGTTCCTGATCAGCAGTTTTAGCTGAATAAAAGTCATAAGAAAGTTCTTCTTGAGAATAAAATTGACACCTTCACTGTGATGGTGCCAAAAGTTGGAAATCTTAACCATCTGTACCTGAAGATAAACTTATCTGATCATTTCTCATTTCATAATGATTCTGATAGGAAAATAAATGTTTGTATATAATTTATTGTAAATGATAATGACTTGCATTAACAGAAGAATACTTGGACTGTCACCCATGTTCTATTGATTCATGAGGCTGGTTCACATGCAGCTCTTCTCTCCCTATCCTTCTGGCTGAATTGTCTACAAGGTTTATCTTCCTTTTATTTTCATTCAAGTTGACTTGTACCCTTTTGTCTTGTGCTAGCTACTCTTACAAACAAGACCATAGACTAGTGAGAAGATCCAACTTGCATATAGGTTTATGTCTTATGCAGAGAGTTTAGAATTACACTGAATTTTACAATTCTAATTAACTTCCAATATTTTATCACTGATTCAACATCATCTAGAGTCTCATTGACCTTTATTTAGGGCCTATTTTGGTTCTAGCTTTGCAACTCTGATCCTTAGTTTCTAGTTCTGTTTCTGGTGTTTGAGTTTTGTTTTGTCAGATCTTAGTACTGTTACCAGAATATAAAACATGAATATAGTGTCATCCATATAGTAGCACTTGACATTTTGGCCCCTAGGTTGAATACCAGCTGCAGCTCAGCATGCAAAGTTAGTTTACTGATGCCTATTAGCAAGACATCAATGCCATTGCCATTAAGATACTGTCCTTTAGACTCTGGAAACAGAGTGGACCATCTGTTACCACATTTGTGCTAAGACTTATTATTTGAGTTTTGTCAGTGGTAAACTGTGATGGAAAATTATGTTAATTATGTTAATGATAATATATCCTCCATCTTTGCATATGTGAGTGTGTGTGAGAGGATGGTTGGGATGTAAGGGAGAAGCAGAAATAGAAATGATAAAGTAATAGAAACAAAAGCTAGAAATAACAACCATTAGATCTTAAAAATATTTAAGCCCCATTAGGGCTTAAAAATGCTACATTAGGCAATTATTAATTATTATATTTTAGTGATCATTAAATCCAGAATTATTTCTAATTTCAATACTGATCCAGTACAGTTGGCTTAGGTATTAGATGCAGAATAATCCCTTCTTAATGACTCTATACCATTCTATAATGTTTGATAATTCAGTTATAGCTCTTCATAGGGTAATAAGAGAAAAACTTTAATAGTAGTAACTACCACTTACTGAGTGCTTATATAGAGGCAAAAACAGTGTAAACTTTTTTTATGTATGAATTTTTTCAACTGATTTTCATAAGTCTGGAGTGAGACTAGTTGCACGTATTTTAAGGTTGAAGAATCAAAAACTGAAACAATCAATAAAATAGTTGTCTAAGTTTACAGAGCCAGTAAGGGTGAAGTGGGACTCCAACCTGGCTTAGTGGGACTCCAACATCTCTGATCATAACCACCGGGTATACTGCCACAAAAGCTCAACATCTAATTTCATGAGGATATGAGTGTTTATTTATTTTGGATTTGGGGTTCCATACCTGAAAATGCTGAATTACTCCTGACTTTCTACTTCTTGTGAGATTCAGAGAACCAGGGATGTTGCAGGTATGACCTAAGCCAGCTGCATGTAAGTCAAGCACCCTACCCTGTCCTATTATTATCTCTCCAGCCCCAATATAGTATTAATGAAGGGCCTCTATAACTAAATGTTGCTTCAGACTTTAAAAGTTATATGGTTTGTACAGATAAGGTATTTGAAGTATCTTGTAAATATACTAGCAATGATTACTGAAACAAATTAGCACATTTGAGTATTTTAAGCAATAAATAGATAAAATAGACACTTTAAAAAAGAGAAAATTATAGCTGGCCAGGGTAATCATTTGCTCATGGGAGAAAGTTGGATAGAAACTATGGGAAGTGTGAGCCTGTAAAAAGCCCAGAAGCAAGATTTCTTTCAGTTTCTTTTTAATTAATTAACTGATTAAAATTTTATTATTATATCTGGGTTGCATATTCACAGTATATTTAATACTGATGCTTTTGATGAACATAGATTGATGTTTATCTCACCACAAAAAGTCAAGACCCTTCACCAATGTCCATGTGTTTCATTCATATTTTTCATTCTACCATATACCCACTCTCCCCATCCCTTGGCATTCCCATCTCTTTAATCCAGGACCCAGAATTTTCCATCATTTTATAACTTTCATTCTATTGTCTTGTTTTCCTATTTAACATAGGTGAGTGAGATTATCTGGCATTTGTCCTTTAACTTTTACTTATTTTATATACTTATGTATTTACTTATTTTACCTATTTCATTCTGACTATAAATTGTTATATGCTGACAAGGTTAACCTAATCTTGAACTTAGAAGTTTGTACCATGTGAGGATAGACATCCGTTCTAATATTATCTATCATAAAAATATTCAAGTTGTGTGTAGAGTGAATAAACACATCTTTGTCTTTTGCTTTTAATGAATAAGTTATTTCACATTATGTATAAATTTGAAGAGCTTCCTTAGGTTTGTCAAGACAACCATGACTTGGGCTTCTCACTTTTCTGTTATGTATTGTCTAGTTGAGATATTTTGGAGAATGTTCTCTAGCATCTTAATCCTTCAAATATTGTCCAGTGATCTGGAACAAAGCAATGAGGCTCACTCATCAAGCTACAGACCATAAATGATGGTCTAATAAGCTGACCTAGCTGTTTTTATGGAAATTTTCCTGTATGTAGACATACAGAGGATTGAAAGTGCTTTATGAACAAGAAAAAGAGCTAGTGCTGGGGAGAAAGCTCAAAGGGCAGAGGTTCTAAATTCTATATTTAGTACCACATGGCTCCATTGAGTATTGGGTGACCCAAGAAGTAATCAGAGGGATAACCTCATTATCATGAGTTCAAGCAGCCCCATATCATTGGTCTAATTACTAAACCATGAGGCCCACAATGGCAGGCTGAGCATCTCTGGGAGTGATTTTAGGCCCCAAAGAAGTGGGAGGAGACAACAATATTTATAATGAAAACAAAAACAAAAGACCAAAAAACAAAACAAAACAAAACAAAAAAAAACCCCAAAACTTTAATTGCTAGAAAGAACTAGAAAAAAAAAGAGGAGTTTTGGGTCCGTAGGGCATGTCCCTACTTCTCTCTCCTTACTGCTTTGGTGGAGAATATAAAATTTTGACCCTACAAAACAATGCAAAAAGACTTATTTCAAAGATCTGGCTAAGTGTGAGATGAAAAGAAAAAAAGAAATACTTTCTTGAGTGGAAAATTACTGCACAAATATACAGTGAATTCTACCATGTTCCCACTTTGTTCATTTCCATGTATTGCCATATAAATCAAGCACCACAGAAGAATTTAATGTAAGAGTTTTATAGGGTAGAGAGGTCCCTCCTTTTTCAATCACAGTAGTAGGACAGCATTGCCACTAGAAGATAATATAAGGATTCTAAGTGTACCAAATATGTGAGGGTATAACGCAGGGCAGAGTTGGATCCCTTCCAGGGAAAATATAAATGAATTTTTATAGATCCTGGTGAAGGGCCATCATTTAAAGATGGAGAAGAGAGGCGAGTTCTGTAACCTGAAACATAGTGAACAAAGATGCAGAAGCACACACCTTAGTTCATCCACAGTACCTAAGCCTGATCCTGTGTGGGGGAAGGAGTAGAAATCCATTGGATCATTGATGGATGAAGGGACAAATGGCTTTGCATTGGAATGGAGCTAGTTGTGGTTGCTGTGCCTGACAATAAATTTCTGCTTTAGCAACAGGATTTCTCCTGAACAACAGGAGAACCATTGACCTCCTCCCTGTCTCTGAGCCAGCCTTGTCCTAGTGCAGGCAGAGATCTGTTTACTAGATTAAATCTTTTTTAAACAATTCTGCACAAATACCAAGTCTCTTTAATTTTTATAAAATGTGGCTAAACTTCACTTGCCTGGTATAGATGAGATAATGTTTTTCAACTGTCTGCCATTTTAGTAGATTCTCAAAGAGTAGGAAAAATTTTTATTATTCCTGCTCTCAGAGATTGACTTGCTTCTGGAATTGATTTTCTGTGTTTCTAGATCAAAGATAACAGAGGCATATAGGTTGGCCTTATTCTGGGACAGTTTATCTTAATTCAAGACTCTTAGTTTCTCTGTTTCATTCTCATGCCTCCTAATTGTCAGTGCAAACAGCAGTCTTCCCTTCCAGTCAATGGTAGGGTCCTAAGATCAACTTGTCATTCTGTAACTCTCCCTCTCTGCCTCCGAAGAGGTGTAACAGCACCTTACCCCCAGAACAGGGAGCCATTTTTACATTGTCTTTAATTGCTACTCATGGGGATAACTTGTCCAAGGATGGTTTCTGACACTTGAAACCACATCTCTTTTTAATTCAGTCACCAAGTGGAGACTTAAGGTGACAGTCTCACTTATGGAGGACACTGGACTAGATACATAATTTCTGGTGGCAGGCTCCAACAGGGCTTCTCATTTTAAGTCCTATCCAAGATGCTGATATGCTTCTGCTTGGTCATGAGCAAAGAGATGTATCACCAAGCAGATGTTTGGATAAAGGGAGGTTGCTGACATGGAGCATCTCAATTGAGTATGCAAGACTCCTATACTTCTAGCATTTTCTTCTGAGCATGATATCCATAGCAGAATCTCAATTCAGACCCCTCTCAGTTAGAATTGTAACAGGTTGCTTATATGAATGACATCAGCATGAAGCCTGACCTAGTTTTCCACAACTACTGGTGACAAATATCTACTGTTGTTTCTCTTTAATTTTGTATATATGTTCAGGACTTTCCATGTTCTACCATACATGATTCTTATTTAATCTTAGTTAATAGTTTAGGGTATAGAAAAGGGACAGTTACAGTATTAAAGGTGGTTACTTGCCTATCAGTGAGGATAGACCTTGGTGCTTTGTTTCATCAAGTAAAGCCCATGTAGATAGACAAGTAGCTTTAGGGACATAAAGAAGAAAACACACTTTCAAATAGCCTTTAAAAGAAGGTTGGTTATTTTGGGTCAGTTACTGCCCCCAATTCTCCTGTCTGTTTTTCCTAAAATCTGCCTTATTTTTCACCTTGTGCTCAGAGGGCCATATGAGATGTAGGGAATCAAACCTAGGTTGGCTGCATGCAGGGCAAACGTGCTACCTGCTATATGGTCCCAAGAGCTTAAACTAATTTTAAGGGCTGCATACTATTTCACTACTAGTCATCTATTATTAATGATGATTAGCTTGTTTTTGTTTTTCAAAATATATCAACAACTCAGTATTTATTAATTTCTATTTGCATACTTATATTGGGTAATCTTCCAACACATAAATCTAATTGGAAGATGACAGATGAAAATAACACATAGGGGCTCTTTAGGGCGTATGCTTCCACAAAAGGCTTATTCAAGGGTTTCTCATTTTATTTCAGACTACCAGTTCCTGAATTCCTTTCTTGAACATATTTTTAGGCACCAGAAAACAATAGGTGGTTCGTGTTTGGAAGACCAATTCACAAAGTTCTTGTTTGACTTCTAACAGGTTGTTTATAAGAATAATGACATCCGCCTGGAGCTGTCTCGCCTGGCCAGGATTGGAGACACTAAAATGAAAATCTATGGTGAAGTTGTATTCAAATGTGAGAATGTGGCCACGCTGGACCCCATCAACTTCGAGACTCCAGAGGCTTATATCAGCTTGCCCAAGTGGAACACCAAACGCATGGGTTCCATCTCCTTTGACTTCCGCACCACCGAACCCAATGGCCTGATCCTCTTTACTCATGGCAAACCCCAAGAGAGGAAAGATGCTCGGAGCCAGAAGAACACCAAGGTGGATTTCTTCGCTGTGGAACTTCTTGATGGCAACCTATACTTATTACTTGATATGGGCTCTGGCACCATCAAAGTGAAAGCCACACAGAAGAAAGCTAATGATGGGGAATGGTACCACGTGGACATTCAACGAGATGGCAGATCAGGTGAGAAGAAGCAGGATTTGAGCCTGACACTAGATTGTAGTTTTTGTTTTGTGTGGGGGGGGTTTAGAGATGTTAATGTTTGCAATCATATGCTTGTATATTGTTTTGCTTTTCCCTTTCATGTTTATGATAAGATTATGTTTTAGAACAAGGCATCATCTTACTGAGGGCTCACATTTCTCTCATCTCCCATCACTCACTGCAAAATGGGCTCATTGATAGCTTCAAGACTCTGAAGCTGAGGATGTTTTACAAATAGCATTTCACTGCTACCAAAGAGACTGTCATGTTCCTGTTATTATGGTCTCCCTTCATCCCTTCCCCTTTCTTCTATTTCTTATTTCTCTAGAAACAAGTTGTGACATCACAGATGTGATTACTCTGCAGAATAAGCCTAACGGTGCAAACATTTATGCAACAATGCCCTCTTCAATAATTGGCAAGAGTCAGGTTGCAGGGAAAACTTATGACAAGAAAGGAAAAGGAAAATTGATTTTTCCTGAAGTCATGTTCAATTTAAAGCCTTCCTCTGGTGTGAAAGCCTGTATTTCATTCTCTACTCAGACCTCACTAACTCGCCTTACCTTTTTATAACCTTTTACATTTGGTTTAAATGGCTTTGTTTGTTTCTGCAGCCGCAGATCAAACAAGCAAGCCTCAGGCAGTACATAGCCACTCTAGAACAGTAACAGAGAGAAGGAAAAAAAGATAGAAATAAAAAGTCTGGGGGATTTTGAATGCCTGAACAGTTTCCCCAGTTTTCTCTGGACCCTGTGGCAAAGAAGGTCACAGTCTGTCCATGAAAAAGGGTGTTTCACCTAGAGTGATAATTAGGGTGTTTCAGTTTCACACACATTTACTAACTCTCAATTTAACCAGTGTTATTCTCAAGAATGGTTCTTGCTCTACCTGCCTTATTTTTTTTTTAAATGATCCACTGTTGTGAAAAAACTACCCCGAAAGTCTTTGGCTATTTTCTCTCTAGGTGACTCTGACCTACAAAGCAATAGTTTTCTCTGAAAGGCTACTTCCAGGAATTCTCATCTCCAAAAAAAGGCTTTTCTGTCTCTATACAGAGAAGAGGCTGAACAGTCTTTTCCTTAGGAAGAACTAGATGGATTCTGCTCAGTGTTGACATGTGGCCGATTGTAGCCCTTCATGGTTTACTGCTCAGCAGGATGTTTTATTGATTATCTGAAATCTGATCAGCTTTGGATGAAATGTGTTTGTTGAGCAAGAATGAACATCTCATGTGTTTTTTTTAAATAGAAAATATGCAAAAATAATTTTTCTTGAGACCAAATCTTTCTAGGGGACCACCTCATAAGATGTCAGTAGGCATAGAACCCAAAAAGTTGTCTCAGAATCACAAAGGAAACAGCTTTTTATTTTTTTTAAGTTTTTACTATCTTAATGTTGCATAATACCTTCGTTGAGATACTGATTACATAATAGAACAATCATTTTTAAAATATACAGCTTAGTAGTTCTTCATTATCAGTTCTTGACTATCGATCATCATTTTTTAATTTCAGAACATTTTTATCATGCCAATAAAGAAGCTCATACCATTCCCCATTAGCAGCTAATTCCCCCCATCCTCTCAGAATAAGAGAAGTTATTGTAATTTTTGTATATTTTGAAAGACCATATGTTTTGGAGTTGGATCATGTTCATTGGTTCCATGATTAACTGATCTAGATCTGCAACAACAGATTAACAATTTACCTATGTCACAGATTGGCTAGGAAACATAAAATTGCAAGATACCTTTCTCTATTAGTTTTCAATATAGATAGACTTTCCAAGTAGGAATTCATTTTGTTAGATCTAGTAGTGGACCCATTAACATTTTTGGGTTTGTGTGTCATACCTTGTAGTGCTCAAGCCTTATTCTGGATCTATGCTCAGGAATCAATTCTGGCAGAACATGGGGAACCCTAATAGGGCATTGAATCTAGGTTGTCCTATTGTCCTATGTGCATCAAAAGCTCCCTGATCACTATACTATCTCTCTTGCCCTTGGATCTATTTTTCTTTCAACAGAATTCACTCCTGGCAAGTGTTGGGAACCAGAGAGGACATCAGGATTTGAACTGTGGTCTGTCCTGGGTCAGCCGCGTGCAAGGCCTCACCCATTAACTCATCAGCAGTCTTGCCTTGGACCTATTTTTGGAAACAAAGTAGTTCTCTATTTTTCTTTAGGAGATACTTTCTATAACTCATTAGTCCCTTGAAATTGTGGATCACCAAGTCATATATATATTCATCATTTCATATATTATATGATTAAATTTATCTTATAAATGAGTCATATTAAAAAGTTAAGAACAGGGGCCGGGCGGTGGCGCTAAAGGTAAGGTGCCTGCCTTGCCTGCGCTAGCCTTGGACGGACCGTGGTTCGATCCCCGGTGTCCCATATGGTCCCCCAAGCCAGGAGCAACTTCTGAGCACATAGCCAGGAGTAACCCCTGAGCATTACCGGGTGTGGCCCAAACACCAAAAAAAAAAAAAAAAAAAAAAAGTTAAGAACAATAATTAGTGATAAAACAGGACCATAATATACAGTAATGAACATTATATGGATATAGTCTCTTAGGGTCTATCTATTTAAAAATATCATGTTGTTCATAATATTGTTGGAGTATGAATGACTTTAGGTAACTGAAAGAATAAAATACAAATATTTTATGTTTGTATATAAATATAAAATATTCTTTGTTTAAATTTTAGGACTCTAATATTTATTAATCCTAAAAAATGATGCAAATCTATACAAGGATAAATGAACACAATAAAAAGCTTTAATCATACACACAGACTAATTTACCATTTTAATTGATGTATTCAACTAGTTGTGAGCATAGAATAAAATGATTACTTTGAAATTCTCAGTGCATCTAAGTCTATTGCTTCTCTCCTTGCTCATTCTAAATACTATGATTTGGAGATGATTTAGAAAGCTTTTTATGATCACTCCCCAGTCAGGGGGGGTGTGATTCTTAAAATATAGTAAGTGCATTAAAAACATTTGTGGTCACATATTTAGTGGACAAATTGTTCTCAAGATATATTTAATGCTCCAAAATAGAAATCAATTTTAACATTGCTTCTTGTCAATAGTGGTTGAATACATAAAGAGTAAAGAAAACCAAGGAACTGGTTTAAGTGGCAGTACAATGCCCATATATGCAAGGACCTGAATTTAATTCTAGCCCTTCTTGTTCCTTTGACCAATTCCAGAGAACGAAAATGGACCTGTCTTTCTTGGCATCATTGGCACTGGTCTAGAACAGGTGGAAGGGAAAGGGAATGGTAGACGGAGATAGAATAAATTGTAAAAAGGAAGTAAACCTCAACTTTCCCATTTGAAATGTAAAATATATTAACTTTTACCTTATAAGGTAGTTTTGATGATCCATTTTTAAAAAACACATAATAAAATTAAAATTATAGCTAGGACATTATTATATTTATGTATTGATTAAAACCTAAGAGATAACACATATTTCTCTAGAAGGCAATTAATTTCTATGGGCAAACAGAGGGGGACTTTTCTGTTCTCTTTACCTTCTCAAAGGCTCTTTTCTCCTCTTTACTCTTTCTCACCTCTGTTGACTTTGTCTTTGAAAGTGAGCATTATAGTCTTGATCTTGCTGGATCTTTTAAGATCTTTAGACTGGTCCTTTCATAGCAGAGGGCACTGAAATTCAGGCAGAGTGAAAGCTACTAGATGGATGGTATAACTCAGCTTGGTATCAATCAAGTACTTTAATAATGCTAATTAATTTACAAAATGTCTGGCTTGAAATTCGAATATCACTTTACATTGTGTTTTAGAAAATTAAAATGTCAACCACAGTTTGGGTATCATTTGAGTTTGTAGTTTAGGAAATAAAGTGTCTAAGGACTAAGTAAGCTAGGGTTGGGAAGCCATCTGGTAGGAGAATTCTCTTTTCAGCTTCCCAGGCCAGCCTCTGGGCTACAGAGTCAGCCTATAACCCCACATTCTTACTCTAAATTTCTGTCTCCTGCCCCTACCTCACCTCCTAACACAAACTTCCCTCTAGCCATACTCATAATATTAAAGACCCCATAGGAATTTTATGCCCTTAGTGATATGTTTTTCCTTGAAATTTGAATAATTATAAACTTTATAGCTTTAATTTTCTTGTACCATTCTTAGAGAGGTACTCACTTATTCTGAACCTTCTTTTTTTGAGGCCACACCAAGAATTTCTCGGGGCCTACTCTTAGCAGTGCCTAGGGAACCATATGGGATGCCAGAGATCTAACCCAGGTTGGCTATGTGCAAGACAATCACCCTGTCCTCTGTACTATCTCATCTCCTCTGCTTCTACAATTTAAAATAGCTAGGGGCTGCTGCCATAATGCCTATTTCACTATCTTCCTAGATTTGCCATTAGCTGCCTCTCTAGTTTACTGAATGATTTATTTTCTTTCTCTCTAGTCTGGAATATCAGGTCCATGAGGTCAGGGATGCATCTGTCAAGTTCATCTCTATGCTTCCAGCTATATCAGGGGCAGGAGAAGTCTGTGATACATGCTTATTAAATGAGTAAATAAATGTGTTTCACTTGAACTTTATCAGAAACAAGTCCCTAAATGTGCACTGGCAGGACTGTTAGCTAATGCCAATATGGAAAGACTGCTGGAATAAGAAGAGTAAATTCCACCTTTAGGGGTTGACAAAGCCCGTGACACAGGCAAGTACTTTAGAAAGCACAGAATAGAGTTCCACTTTTGACATAACGCAAGAAGCATGTCATCAGCCTAGGGATTGGAGACTTGTCTCAATACTTCTCTCAACCTGTAATTGAGGAAATTAAGATCAAATAATAAGAAATCACTTCTTTGGGAATATCCAGAAAATGCCTGGCAAAATTGGCATTTAAGCTTAAATAGAAATCATATTTCTTTCAAGTTGCATGAAATAGAGAAAAGTCATCAGGTCTTGAATCTTCCTATGGATCAGGCTGTCTTAGTTCAGGGATGGAAACTAAGTGTCTACATCGTTCTCATCGTTCTCTTGACTTTTCCTTTCATGCCCAAGAAGCACCATTCTCAGGATTTACCAGCTAAACTTCTGTTAGTTGGTTCATGGCAACAACTTCACCGGCAGGGCTAGGAGGGCTCTAATGTGACTCTATTTCTTTCTTTCTTCCATTCCAGGTACCATATCAGTGAACAGCAGGCGCACGCCCTTCACTGCCAGTGGAGAAAGTGAGATCCTGGACCTGGAAGGGGACATGTACCTGGGAGGGCTGCCAGAAAACCGTGCTGGCCTCATCCTCCCCACTGAGCTCTGGACTGCTATGCTCAACTATGGCTATGTGGGCTGCATCCGGGACCTGTTCATCGATGGGCGCAGCAAGAACATCCGGCAGCTGGCAGAAATGCAGAATGCAGCAGGCGTCAAGTCCTCCTGTTCACGAATGAACGCTAAGCAGTGTGACAGCTACCCCTGTAAGAACAATGCTGTGTGCAAGGACGGCTGGAACCGCTTCATCTGCGACTGCACTGGCACTGGCTACTGGGGACGAACCTGTGAAAGGGGTGAGTTGACCCTCCTGAGTGCATTCGTAGTCCTTCCGGGGGTAACCACTGTAATTATATCTCTGGACTGCCAAGTCCTTGCACCTACCTTGTGTATTCTTTAATAATCTTCCTGAGTTCACTACTTTTCAGACCTTACCCTTTAGAGTTCTGGAGGTGTGAGTTTGGTTGATTAGGCTTCAATCCTAGAAAGGGAAACTTTGGAATAAATATTAATGTGATCATAATCATTTTTTAAATTAAGCATAAAACATCTACTTAATGTGGGTGAATGCTTTATGCATTTCAAATGAATCAATTGACTCATTTGATTTATACAACTTATACTGTTTAGTGCTTTTTACATGCGAAATGTTGGTATAGTCTTAAAAACATAGTGTTAAATAAAATAGAAAACCATTCTATCTTAGATTTTTGAGAAGAATGTGAATACTAGCGACAGATAGGATGTGAATCTCTCCCTCAGGGAGATGTATAGGCTCTATCAAGATGATCAATATCTTTGAGATTTGGTTTACAATTTGGTAAAGTGTCAGAAAAGCAGAAACCTGTATCACAAGATATTGATAATGATTAAGTGATTCAGTTAGTCTCTGGGCTACATTCATTAATCACTTAGTAAGTATTAAGGAATATTACAGGTATACATATTTTTATAGGCATCATTGAAGAAGAATCTCCATTTCAAAGGAATTTAATGTATTGTAGGGTTAATAAAATGCATATGCAAGTAATACAAATGTAAGTTATAATTTGAAATGAGAGCGAGCATAAAAGCATGTTAAAGAGATTGAATGAAGATGTATGTCTTAGACAAGAAAGGCACCCTGTACTAAGGGAGGTGATATGGACTTGAGCAAAGTCTAGCATGGTCTGGAGTTAAGTCTGAGGTATGGGATAGGTGCGAAAGATGATGAAGAAGTGAGGAGCTGAAGTAGAGGCTGCTCCTTTAGAATAAGCCAGGAAATTGGGA
Organism: Suncus etruscus; assembly: GCF_024139225.1. NCBI lineage: Eukaryota > Metazoa > Chordata > Mammalia > Eulipotyphla > Soricidae > Suncus > Suncus etruscus. The sequence continues at coordinate 22,976,349 of NC_064850.1, forward strand.
GGAGCCCCATTTCCATTTGCCACTATGAACTCTTATATATGCACCAAATTAAAAGTTTGGGCAGAGATCAAAGTTAAAATACAGAAAAGAGACTATAGCAAGAAAAAGACATTCTGTTATTGTTATTAATGAGGTAGATTGGTTTATTCTTTTATATACTAAGCACACAGAATAAACTGACTTTCAATTACTACATTAGATGAAATAATGTACAACTATTAGGGTGTTTTTTGAGGATGTAACTATAGAAATTGGGAAATGGTTCTATACTTAGCATTTTTTCTTTTCTCAAGAAACTTGTTATTTAGTTAATGGAGAAATTTAGATATCAACTCAAGAACAATAATAAAATGCTATCAGGCAGCAGCCCGAGTTCAGTTGGTAATCCAGACAAAGAAGGCATGAAAATTCTTAGAAAAGAAGACTTTCCTGATAACCTAAAGAATATCTTTTCGTATCGCTAGAGACAAGAAATGTTTGTGTATCAGAAGCAGTTCTAATGCAGACAAATGGTGATGAGGAAGTATTCTGGGCCCAGCCTGTAGCAGAAAATGGATGGCCAATGAGAGCTTTTTTCATAATAATTTTTGAGGTCAACTGTAGTACAAGTTAGGGTATGTTTCCAGAGAACTGTAAATCTTCCTTATAGTTGGACCAAAGATTGAACAATGGGCATTGCAGTGAAGAGATTATGCTTCCTGATAGTTTTTTGGATCACAATTCAGACTCACTGACTTTAGGAGCAATGGCAGCTAGAACATGAACCAAGTTGAATGGGTGCCACTTGGAGTAAAATGGTTCCACATGGGTTTGGTAATTTCTTCAAATTCCCAGGAAGTCCAGATCCCTTTGTAAAGTTGAATACTCTGATACTGACTTATGAGGTATAGAGAGATTATTTTCTTTCTTCAATCCATGAGTTGGGACAATGAGGATCTTCTGATGTCTATGAAGTAGAATAAAAACTGAAGGTCAGGTCAAACATCTCATTTCTTCCTCTTGAGTTTCTTCCAAATCATTTTACTGAATATGGGTAGCAGTAACTACAGCTAGCTGTGCAGTGTCTCAGGACTCACCTGTTCCAAGGGCAAATCAATGGGAGTTGGTCCAAGATTTGTCAAGTGTGATGAAAGTCACTTTACCTTTTACATTGTCACTTTTGACTAGTCATTAAAAGGCAGCTGATTGGGGATATATGAGGGACAATTATTCCTGGGACAGTAGAGCCAAGAGTCATCCATTCTGGCCAAATGAGATGGAGTCTAACAAATTTAAAACATTTGATCTATACATCGCTCAAATCCCAGACGGTTCAACTGATTGTTTTGTTCTCCCACTAATTGTTTTTTGGCCCTATATTGTTCCTGACATCATGTTCAGAATGAATCACTGGAGTGTAAAAATGACAGGACTCCTCTCTTCTTGCAGAGGAAATAAAGCCTTCCAGTGACTTTGTTTTTACTTTATTGAAAGTGATTCCTTGGTAAAAACATTTTTAGCATCTTTTAAAAAAATTGTATAATGCAACAACACATACTGAAATTCACATTTGTTCTAGGCAGTGTGTTATATACTGGACATTTAAAAACAAATGAGCAACGCAATAGTAGAATCTAAAACATCCCCCTTATTTTGAACAAGAGCCATATATCTTTTCCAGAAAAACAAAGAAAAGTGTAGGATATGTGTGGAAGAACTTATGCTACATATCTATAGAGCAAGGCAATTGCCTATGCAGGAAGTGATAAATTGAAGACTTGGGTCTATAGTGTATTATATTTTATCGTCTTTAATTTCTAACAAAACCATGGCCTCTTTGTGCCCTGGCATTTCACGGCTCCTGAGCATGACCAAGACAAAAATACGTATGGCTTCTTTCTCCTCTTATCTTCTATCAACACTTCTAAAAAAGCGATGCAGTAAATGTTTTAATATTTTTATAATTGGTCAACTCCTTTTGAATTAATCAATACTGCTCTACATGGTATATCACTATGAACATGGTCATCCATTTTCTCTCTCCAATTAATTTTGGAAAGATTAATTCTAAGCATAGAAGCATCATACAGATTATAAAAAGCATAGGATGCAATTTTTAAGACTCTATGTTTCATCTAGCTGAAATTATACCCAGTGTTTAGAAGCCCTCAATTTCTTGGTGTCCTTGGACATAGAGATTCTACTTTAAACAAACTAAAGAAAATCTAATTGTTGTGCATTAATCTGTCATTCAGAGGAAAAAAGTTATGAATAGATTAGTTCAGACTCTAAATCAAAATAGTTTAATAACTCCAGCAGAGTTAACAAGCTATCGGGAATTTTGGGGGGGTTGGGAGGGTCACACCCAGCAGCGCTCAGGGGTTACTCCTGGCTCTACACTCAGAAATAGTTCCTGGCAGGCTCAGGGGATCATATGGGATGCTGGGATTTGAACCACCATCTTTCTGCATGCAAGGCAAATGCCCCACCTCCATGCTATCTCTCTACCCCCAAGCTATGGGTTTTTAAGGTTAAAGATGTTGACCACTGTCAAAACACTATAAAAAGTGAAGAGGAAAATGTTTTAGTAGTCAAAACTATGTTTAACGTGGGGCTGGAGCAATAGCACAGCGGTATTCTGAGTGCATATCCAGCAGTAATTCCTGAGCATCACCAGATGTGGCCAAAAACAAAACAAAACAAAAACAAACAAAAAACTATGTTTAACTTAAAGATTATCATTCTCTTATAATTAACAATAAATGACTACTTTTTATACCTCTAACACTTCTAAACAAATGGCAGTAAAGTTATGCACGTGTTTTAATATGATGCTTCTTAAATACATATATAATATTTTATATGTACATATTTTCTACATATATCTTATATATAGCCATAATAAGTTGTTTAGCTCCAGCTACCTTATTTTTTATTCAAATGATGTGACAGACATAAAATAAAAATCAAAAATTAATTTTTTCTGCCACTTTGTTTGAAATTATTTTTACTTAGGTATTTTAATTAAAGAACCATAATTTATAGTTATTGATAGTTGAGTTTTAGCTATATAATATCAAATCCAATCCCAACACTAGTGTTAACTTGCCTCCAACAATATTCCCAAATTACTGTGTGCCAAGTCTGCCACTTTTACAGATATATTCTGATATTTGGACATTATTGCTTGGAATTCATGTTTTCAATGTTGTGAATATATGTTTGCATATATATAGCGAGAGAATTTCCCCACATTATCAACATATCTGAGGCCCCTGACCACTGTTCCTCCATTACTTCCCTTTCTTATCTTCTTCCCCATTTCTCTCTCTTTATTCATTCCCTTCTATATATACTCCCTTCCTATACTCTGAAGTCAAGAATGATCTAAGCATCCCACTTTACTACAATACATTTTCTAATTCAGTTATTATATATACCACTGATAAGTGAGATCATCATGTGTTTACACTTTTTTGGGGGGGGAGTCACACCCAGAAGTGCCCAGGGGTTACTACTGGCTCTATGCTCAGGAATCACTCCTGGCAGGCTCGGGGGACCAGATGGGATGCCGGAATTCGAACCACTGTCCTTCTGCATGCAAGGCAAATGCCTTACCTCCATGCTATCTCTCCAGACCTGTGTTTATACTTCTGAGTTACTTCATTCAACATGATATCTTCCCATTCTAACCAGGTTGCAACAAATTACCTGATTTCATAGTTTCTTGCAGCTGCACAGTATTGCATTGTTGTATATATGACATATTTTCATAATTTATTTCATAATTGTTAACAACTAGCTTGACTCCATATTTTAGCTATAGTAAGTACAGCAATGAATTATGGAGTGCATGTGTCCTTTGGAATGGAAGATATTTTGTTCTAGGGGTAGATACCCCAAAGTGTAAATGCTGAGTCACATGGAAACTCAATTCTCTGTTTACTGTATACTCTCCATACTGTTTCCACAGTATTTGATTCAGATAACATTATGTTCATCAGTGGATGAGAATTCTTTTTTTGTTTGTTTGTTTCTGGGCCACACCCGGTGACGCTCAGAGGTTACTCCTGGCTCAGAAATCGCTCCTGGCTTGGGGACTATATGGGATGTCCAGAGATCAAACTACAGTTTGTCCTAGGCTAGTGCATGCAAGGCTGATGCCTTATGGCCTGCGCCACCACTTGGGCCCCTGAGAAATCTTTTTTAACATGTTCCTGCCAGCACAGATTGATTCCATTTTTTATTTGTGCCATTTTCATTGGTGGGAGATATCATTGTCTTCCTGTTTCATGCCTAAGTAATAATGAGAATAATTTTATAATCCCATTGGTTATCTGCTTATCTTCCTATAAGAGGTATATGTTCATTTCTTTTCCCATTTTTGATAATTTATGAATATTTTTGTTGCTGATCTTTGTATTTTATATATCAACCTAATGCATTGAATAAAATTATTTTTAATTACCATTCCATAACTGTCTTAGTTTGAGCCTGATTTTTTGTCATATAGGAAAACTTAAATTAATGTAGGTCCCATTTGTGTATTTTTTATGTTTTATTTGCCAGTGGCATCATATCCTTGAAAATGCCATTGAGTTCCAAGTTTTAGAGCATTATACCTGTATTTTCCTCAATGTTATTTATAGTTTCTGTTTGGATCTCAAGGTATTTTATCTATTTTGAATTGATATTTGTGTAAGGCTTGCAATAAAGATGCAACTTTAATATTTTACACACGGTTTTCAGTTTTCTCAGCACCATTTATTAGAAGGCTCTCTTTACTCCATTTCATGTTCTCACATCCTTTGTTAAAAATTAATTCTCCATAAAAATTTGGTTTTGTCTTGGGTATCTGACCCATTGATCAGAAAGCCTGTATTTATTTCAGAACCATGATCTTCTGGTTATTATAGCTTTATAATAAAGTTACAAATTATATAATGTAATACCTCTAAAGTTATTATTTTATGGTTTGGCTTTGACTATTTGAGGGATTTTTTGATTCCATTAAACTTTGTAATTGACTTTTGTAAGTCCTTGAAAAATGTTAGATAAATTTGAATGTGAGATTATATTGAATCTTTATAATATCTTAGGTAGGTTAGTCATTTTTACTATACTGATTCTTCCAACTCAAAAGCATGGAGTAGTTTTCAATATCCTAATATTTTTGCATCTTTTAAGTAATTCAGAATTTTTGTAATATATATCTCACGTAACTTTTATTAAATTGATTCCAAGATACTTGATTTTTGATTCTATTTTATATAGGACATACCTCTTAATATTTTCTCCTCTGATTCATTCTTTGTATATAAGAATGAAACCAACTTTTATGTATTAAGCAAACACAGGGCTTTCCATTCCCTAAAAGCTGATTACACTTATTTCTCTAGTGCATATAGAATGTTTTTCAGGATAGACCACATTTTAAGGCATAACTCAAACTTACATACATTTACAAATATAGAAATAATACATAGTATCTCCTCAGACCACAATGTCATGAAAGAAATTAGCCATTAAAAAAGAAGACGAAGAAAACTTTCAACACATGAAAACTGAACAAAACACTGCTAAACAATAACAAAGAGGAAATCAAAGGAAGAAATTTAAAAAAAATTCTTAAAACTTATGAGAATTAAGACTCAAGCTATGGAATCTATTATTGTAATAAAAAACTATTTTAGAAGGAAAGTAATAGCAATGCAGGCCTACGTTAAGAAGGAAGTAAAAGCCCATAACAACCGCCTAGACATACATTTCAAAAATGTGGAAAAGAAAAAGAAAATAAAACCACAAAGTACTAGGAGGAAAATAGTAAAAAGTAGAGTCAAAAATCAATATATCAAAACCAAGAAATCAATTCAAGGAATCAATGAAACCAGGAACTTATTCTTTGAAAGAATAAACAAGATAGATAAACCGTTAGCTAGACTCATGAGAAAAAAAAAAAGAAAAAGAAAAATGCCTAAATAGATCAAATTAGAGACAAAAAAGAAATAGGTCCCTAATAAAGAGAGGTTACATTTTTTGCTCTTAAGGTGGAAACCTTAGAAGAAATGGATAGATTTTTAATCATGTAATTCCTACCACCATAAAATAAAAAGTAGAAACCTGAACTGACTTATTTAAGTAAGGAAATTGAAACAGTAACTACGAATCTCTACAAGAACAAAAGTCCTTGGGTGAGCTAAGTTTACTATGTTCAAAGTAATTTCTCCACAACCTTCAAAGAATTACTGCCTTTATTCCTTAAGCTCTTCCAAAATATCAAATATTATCAAATATATTTTATATCAAAAATATCAAATAGGAATCCTTCTCATCACCTTTTATAAGCCCAGAATGGTATAAACACCCAGACAGAGACACTTCCATAAAATAAAATTTCAGACCAATCACCCTAATAAATATCAATGCAAAAATCTTTAACAAAATCTTAGTAAGCCGAATTTTAAACAGATCAAAAATTCATACCATAATCAAGTGGGATTAATCCCAGAGAATCAAGGATCGCTGAACATATTACAAGTCAACTGACATAATACGTCACATGAATAAAATGAAATATAATCATGTGATTGTCAATTAATTCACAGAAAGCATCTGACAAGATCCAATGTCCATTAATGACAAAAACTCTCAATAAAATACGGGTGAAATTATCTTAAAGATAGTAACAGCCACCTGAAACAAGTCCACAGTCAGTATCATTATTAATGGGTGAAAAACTGAAAACATTTCCTTTGGAATTAGGTACATTGATCTGAGATACACTTCAGTTTTATTTAACATATCATATTCAGAAATTAGTCAAGAAAAACAAATAGCAAGGAACCACATTGAATGGAAAAGAAGTCAAATCACTATTTGCTGATGACCCTAATGAATTCACAAAACTGTTCTTAAAAAGCAATAAACAAATGGTTGAAATTCTTTTTTTTTTTTTTGGTTTTTGGGCCACACCCAGTAATGCTCAGGGGTTACTCCTGGCTATGTGCTCAGAAGTTGCTCCTGGCTTGGGGGACCATATGGGACACCGGGGGATCGAACCGCGGTCCGTCCAAGGCTAGCGCAGGCAAGGCAGGCACCTTACCTTTAGCGCCACCGCCCGGCCCCTTGAAATTCTTTTTTAAAAAAACTTTTAAATAACAAATATTTTATTTAATTTTAATAAACTTTACAGCTTACAAATACTTGTCACATCCACCACTCCCCCGTATCCCTCCCTTTGGCATAACTTAATTTCACTGATTTTTTTAAATTAAAGAGTGATGCAAAGTCAAAAACGATAACCACATCGCATTTAAAACTAAGAATTACTATTATCAATCCAAATATTTTCCAGTTATCTATTATGCACTTTAAATCCAAGTAACTACAATCAATTGCCTGTCCTCACAAAATTTATTCTCTTAAAATTAAAAATTAAAAATGGACTAATATGTTCCTGAATCAGAAAACTAAATCTCTGATCAGAATCCCGAAAAGTTTCTCTGAATTTGAAAGGCAAAAAATTTGAATAAGAGTATCATATGCTCTCAGCATTGTCTGCTAAGATTCTGATAATTCTTTTTTCAGCAGAATCTACAGGTATACTGTATTATGAACTCTCCTATTAAAGTATAGGTAGCCAAGCCACACCAAAATACCATTTGAAAAATTTCAGATATTGACAACAAAGAAAAATAACTGTTGCCATCTAGGCTTTATTTTCTTTAACAAAAAACAGAGCACAAATTTCACTTATATATATTACATTATTTCACAAATATAAATAATGCTAAAGTATTCAAGTACAGGAAAGTATAGAGATATTTCCTATATGTTAATATGTGAGCATAAACTAATTATATATATCATGTGCCTTTGGCCTAGCTGCAAAATAAAAGATCAAAAAGAAACTCTGCACTTGACTGTTCAACTGCCAGTCTTACTGAAAATTTGTACCAATGTCTGCATAGTTCCAGTTGTAACTTTCATCCCACTTAATAAAATGCTTCCCTTCCCTCTAGCCATTCAACCACAGGTGATATCTGTAGAGTTTAAATCTATCCATTTTTTGATAATAACTTATTACAAATATTAAATTTCATTCTTCAAAACAAATTCATTAGAACTTGTTCCTAATTGAAATTCTTTCTGTGTCAAAATGGATATTATTTACAGGACACACATAGAAAACAAGAATGTTATCAAGTTTGTTTACTTGGTAACAGGGGTAACTCCTGGCGGGCTCGGGGAACCATATGGGATGCGGGAATTTGAACCACAGTCCTTCTGCATGCAAGGAAAATGCCCTACCTCCAATGCTATCTCTCTGATCTGTTTGTTTACAGTTTTAGAATGAAAGAAACCTTAAAGCTATTTGCCTCTACTTTTAATTTCCAAGAGACATAAATATTGACATATTGACATAGGCAATCTAAATTCAAATGATAATCAAGCATTACTTTAGAGGGAGAGAAAAAATCACTGCCTAAAAAGCAGTAAGAGACATCAAGAAGACTATAACTATCTAGTTGAAGGCATGCAGAACTATTTACTACATTGTCTTGTCATCAAAGACAAAAACTCCACTTAAACTCTATCAAAAGACAAAACACTTAGTTTAAGATTAGGATTAGAATTAGCTCTGGGAACTGCTAATTTGGCTTCATTCACTGAGGTTTCCTCACACTTGGTCTCTTTTAGCTTCTCCTCTGGTTCCTCTCTGTCAGAAGCTTTATCAATAACTTGTTCTGACTGCTCTCTATTGCACATTTTTTTCATCTGTATGCTCTGCACTGTATTTGAGAACATATGGTTCTTCTAAAGGTTCTTCACCAGAATGATTCTCTGATGAAACCACATCTTTTAATGGCAAAAGACCAAGTGAGCTTTCCACTGATTGCCTCTTTGCAAAACTAAACTCTGCAAGTTTTGTAGCCTGAGGTCTGGTATTTCTTGCAGGATTCAAGAAAAAAGCAGTAGGCACATCAGAAAGCAGTGTATTCAAATTCTTTCTTTAAAGCCATGCCATTATGAGGAAAACACTCGCGAACTTATTATAAGGACATACCTATTTTGTGGACCATCATCAACCAAATACTCAATGATTCTATCCAGAGTTCCTTGTTTTTTGGAAAGAACAGCTCTTGCTATAGGTGGACCTAGCAGTGGTCTTCAAACTATGGCCCGCGGGCCACCTCTTGTATTTGTATCTGTTTTGTTTCTTCATTGCAAAATAAGATATATGCAGTGTGCATAAGAATTCGTTCATAAGTTTTGTTTTTACTAGAGTCAGACTCTCCAATGGTCTGAGGGACAGTGAACTGGCCCCCTGTTTAAAAAGTTTGAGGACCCCTGATAGAGGATGAAGACCCATTCCAGGCACTGAAGTAGAAAAGGATTCAACACATCTTGAAAACACAGAGCTGGAGTAACGTATTTCTGGAGTCCACCAGGAGCTGGAGTCTTTTATGGTCCAGGAGATACTGGACCTTGTGAAGAGCCATGGCTAGTTTGCTGGAGAAAGATTTCTTTGAGCTGCTATTTATTGATGAATCTTTTGTCTAGGTCTTTCAGGGAGAGCTGCTCCAGCAGATGGGGGCTCAAGCTCCATTGCTTTCTTTGTATCTGAATCAAGCCTTCCAAGAATTAATTTAGCTAGCTTATAAGTTTCAGTTTCCATGACCTTTTTTTAAGAATTTTCTTTCTCTGGGATTTTGAGTCATCATTATTTCTTTTTGTTCTCTTTGAAAAGAAGAAAATAAGCACTGTTCTTATGCACCAGAGGATCAATATGAGAAAAAAAATGGGAGTGTCATAGCAAGTCTCGCTGAAAGTTCATCAGGAAGATACCACAAGTATACAATTAAACGTGTAAACATAGAGTACTGAGGAGAAGACAATTAATCTTCCAGCCCATAATTTTTGTAATCTCTGATTTTTTTTCAAGGCTTGAATTTCCTTGTCTATATTTTCTAGAACTTCTACAAGTGAAGGCTTTGTCCTCCAAAAGAAAACAATCCACCCATCTTCTAGTTGCAAAAATTGGGAACTGTGATTGACATAATCAATTGTCCAAAAGAATTCACAGCTTCCAGAAGTAGACAGAACCCTGCACTGGAGTTCACCGCTGCCAGACTTGCTGTCACCATCTCAGTCCGCCAGGCGGAGTAAGACACCTGCCGCCACTGACATGGTTGAAATTCTTTAAACATAGAAACAACCTGCCATTTGCTTGTTTTTAATCTATTCATATATTCTTAAAAGATTTGGCCAGTTGATTATGACCATAGAGGCATCTTCTTACCAGTGTTGTTAAACTATTTAAATTAATTATCAATAAGGGAAAGATGTTAATTTGATTTCTTTGTGAACCATTGTGCTTCATTTTGAAGTTATTTTTGGTTCTGTTTACTTTCCTTCAGTAAGGATTTTTAAAAATATATGCCATGATTTATTTTATTTTTATGGCATGCAAAATGTATGTCATAATTTATTTCATATTTAATATGAAAGTGAATAGGACTCAGAAAAATTCCATTCTTCTGCCAAGAAAAATAACCCAGGGATAGCACATAGATATGTGATAGTGTCCTGATTGATGGCATCAATTGTGGAAGTTGGGGGCATATTGAATCTTCTGCTGCTTCACTTACTAGTGAACAAATTATATTTCAGTTCTGAATCTGCTTCCTTCTTTGCAACTGTAGCCTTTTAAAATTTCGAGTTCAACTTCTCTTGGTTATAAACTACAATATCAAAGATGATGAAGGGAGTCAAGGAAATATTTTCCTTCTTTCTTCTTACTGTCCCTTCCTTCCTTCCTTCCTTCCTTCCTTCCTTCCTTCCTTCCTTCCTTCCTTCCTTCCTTTTTCTTTCTTTCTTTCTTTCTTTCTTTCTTTCTTTCTTTCTTTCTTTCTTTCTTTCTTCTTTTTCTTCTTTCTTTCTTCTTTCTTCTTTCTTTCTTCTTTCTTTCTTCTTTCTTTCTTTCTTTTCTTTCTTTCTTTCTTTCTTTCTTTCTTTCTTTCTTTCTTTCTTTCTTTCTTTCTTTCTTTCTTTCTTTTTCTTTCTTTCTTTCTTCTTTTCTTTCTTTTCTTCTTCTTTCTTTCTTTCTTTCTTTTCTTCTTTCTTTCTTTCTTTCTTTTTTCTTTCTTTCTTCTTTCTTTCTTTCTTTCCTTCTTTTCTCTTCTTTCTTTCTTCTTTTCTTTCTTTTCTTTTTTCCTTTTCTTTCTTCTTCTTTTCTTTCTTTCTTTCTTTCTTCCTTCCTTCCTTCCTTTTCCTTCCTTCCTTCCTTCCTTCCTTTTCCTTCCTTCCTTCCTTCCTTTTCCTTCCTTCCTTCCTTCCTTCCTTCCTTCCTTCCTTCCTTCCTTCCTTCCTTCCTTCCTTTTCTTCCTTATTTCCTTTTCTTCCTTCCATCTTCCTTCTTCCTTCCATCCTACCTTTTCTTCCTTCCTTTCCTTCCTTCCTTCCGTCCTTTCCTTCCTTCCTTCCTTCCTTCCTTCCTTCCTTCCTTCCTTCCTTCCTTCCTTCCTTCCTTCCTTCCTTCCTTCCTTCCTTCCTTCCTTCCTTTCTTTCTTTTTTTGGGTCACACCTGGTGATGTTCAGGGGTTACTTCTGGCTATTCACTCAGAAATCACTCCTGGCTTGAGGGACCATATGGGACACCGATCTATCGTAGGTCAGCATGTGCAAAGCTAATGCCCTACCACTTGCAGCCCCAAGGAGAATATTTCTGAATGAATACCTAAAGAGATGTCCATAAAATGCCCATCAAATATTTGTGTGTGTTTCAGGTTCTAGAATTTTCCATTCAGATATTTACGTTTTCCCAGAGAATATTTATGCTCTCCAACCTGCATTGTCTAATTATGTTCATCTGTTCACCACATTATACTACTCTATATACATGGACAGTCAACTAGACTACATAGGAATGATCACCTGTGGGAGTAGGGTAAAATTATTTTTGAGAGGAAACATATAAAAAAATCCCACTCATTCCATCTTGTTAAGAGTTTGAACAAAATAATGTATTTAAGCATTAAGCTAGAAATTGCCATTGTATTGTGTAATTCTTTTTTATCTGGGGTGCTTTTAAAGGAGGGTACATTAGCATCACAATTTTCAAAAATTACTCATGTATTAAGATTGGAGTATAATCGTTGCATGCAGCCAAATCAAGTTCAATCCTCAGCCCCTTATATTATCCCCAGTAGTGATCAATTGAACACAGACCCAGGAGTAAGCCCTGACAACTTCCAAGTGTGGCCCAAACATTCTCCCACCAAACAAGATTGAAAGAAAGAAAAAGGAAAAGAAAAACTAACACTAAATGAATTGGCTATCATACTTCACTCCCACTGAGACTACATTCTTTAGATATCTCAGGCTTTCAACCCCAGACAAGTGAGCATGGATCACTAAGCACAAGATTTTATGCTAGGGTGAATATTCTAGAAGAGATCAATAGAGATTAACTTTTCAGGTTTCTTTATTGGATATGTGGAAGTCTGATTTGAGAATTCCATGAGATTCCTGATTAGTAGATTAAATTGGCTCTCCTTTTAGTATGGATGGTACTTAGATATTCTAAATATAAATTCTTCCTTACATGTAAATGATTTCCTGTTCTGAGTTCTAGGGAATCCACTGAGTCACAAGTACTTGAAGCCACTATAAAGGGTAAAATTTTTCTTGTACTTTCATTATGGCTTTAAGGTATCTGAGTAAAAAATGTACAATACAAGAATTTCATACAGATTAAATAGTTGATAAGTTCATAAGATTTAGAAAGGTCACATGAATTAGGAAAGACATCACTGTAGCATAAAACAATGATTATTAAGAGTTTGGTGTATAACTTTACAGTTTTTTATGCCAATTATACATAAAGCTTTTTGTTTCATTTTTATTTTCTGTACAGTTATAATTAAGTTTTATAGGTAAATGTGTGTGCCCTGTTTCTCACTTACAGCAATTAACAATTTATCTTCAATGTTGATATTCATTACTTTTATCTATAGATGAATACATATATGTACATGCAAGAAGAATGCTATATGCATTATAATAATATTTCTTTGTGAGCCGTTTAATTATTTCTCTAATAATTTTGGATAAAATGCTTAGGAAACCTGATGCACAGTGATGCATGCTATTGTAGATCTTCAGCTGTGTAGAAGTAGTTCTCTGTGATAACAGAAAATATTTCCTGAGGTCATGGAAACTAGATGCATCTGAGAAGACTCATTTGTAAAACTAGTGGAAATCAGCTCCTCTCACTGGTTCCTGGGATTCCACTCATCTGACACCAGCTGACGACCAGCTGACAACCAAGAATACAGATATTTTTGAGTTCTTGCAAATGGCTGTAGCTTTCATTATAGAGTTCAGTTGTTTTTCAGCTAGGGGCTTCCCTTTTACCCACTCCCCTCATTGCTGATTTTTGCTCCTAGAAGCAGCAATACATTCTGTTAAGGGGGAGAGATCCCCTTAGATGAGATTAAAAATGTGTAATGAGGATGCCAGTTGGTGACATCAGAAAATAGTTGTGTTGGCAGCTGTCATTGATGTTTTCTCTATCTGACTTGTTTCAGCAGATAAGGAGTTAGAAGCCCTATGAAAGTATCCTCATTTGAACTTGGAGAATTGTTAGAGCTCATAAATCCCATTCAAAATTGAGAAATTTAGTAAAGTGGTAGTAGTAGGATTTAATGCATCTTCCTTGCAAGTGGGAAAACCTGGGTTTGAGTCCTGACATTGAAAAAAAGGGGGCTGGGCGGTGGCGCTAAAGGTAAGGTGCCTGCCGCGGGTTCGATCCCCCGGTGTCCCATATGGTCCCCCAAGCCAGGAGCAACTTCTGAGCACATAGCCAGGAGTAACCCCTGAGCGTTACCGGGTGTGGCCCAAAAACAAAAAACAAAAAAAAAAAAAAAGAAAAGAAAAAAAGGCAAAAAACCCAACACAATAAAAAGCATTTTTCCTAACTTTTGGTTACAATGGGCATCCTTTCTTTTATGTATTGTTTGTTTTGTTTTGGGGAGAAACCCAGAAGTGTTCAGGGCTTATTCTTGTCTGTGTCCTAGAATCACTTCTGATGGGGCTCAGAGAACCATATGGGGTGTCGGGTTTCAACTTGTGTTGGCTGCATGTAAAGCAAATATATATATATGCTATATATTGCTGTAGCCTTGCATATTTGATTTATATGTCTGACCTCTGCGTTGCATATCTTATTTGTGTCTTAGTTGCAACATTGAGATAAGATCCTTCTCTCTGTCTTAGAGTTCTTTTTCATCTTTAGATTTTTTTTTCATTCTCATAAATGAATTCACTATTGTTCATCTTTTTTTTTTCTTCTGCACATTCACTCTTATTTCAGTATGTTCTTGTCTTCTTTATTTTTTTTCAAAAATTCATCTTGCATCTTTCATTCCTTTTCCTCTCTACCACCATTTACCTAAGCCAACACACTTCAAACTCCTCCTTGGACAAATAGATAACATAGAACTATTATGATTACAAAAAATACTCAAATTAATTTGTGCTCTCCTTAAAGTATTAACATTACTTAAACTATCTATCACCTCACACTTCTTTTCTTAAGTACCTTTAGTTTCAGTAGATTCTGAGTCCATAAAGTGTAGATATCAGTTATTGATGCTGCTTTGGAACTCACTTCAATATTCACATTGTGCTTCTGTAAGTCAGCATCTATATCCTTTCTATAAAAAACTTAGTGAACTAATTTATGAGTCTGGATATTTGGAAAAGACATTGCTTATTTTATCTGTGAGTTTAGAGAAGAGGAGATAGAGAAGTCATCCGAAACTGTATTGTGATCTACACAGCACACTGATTAAAGAAAGAAAGGAAAGAAAAAGAATGCAATTATATATAAACAATTATATATAAATAATATTTATAATATATATCTTATAAAGCAAGATGTGTCCAACATGATATGCCACATTTGAGTGCCTCTGGATCCAGAGTGATCTACTCATCTATGATTTATCATCTAAGTAACCTTAGATCCAAGGTCAATATTAAAATGCTGAATGCTTTTGGTTCCTAGTACCATTGATAAAAGGTCTATCCCCACTGATAGGACTATTCAGGCCCATTAGTTCACTGTGGATATGTGAGCTCGAGTGTCTTAGATGACTCTCTGGCCTTTCTGTTCTATGACAATAAAATGAGGTGATTAATTTCATGCTCTCTTAGGACCCTTCCAGTTCTTAAACTGTGATGACATTCTCAAATGTCATCAGTTTGGCAATATCTTTCTTTATCTTGAGTAGAGGGCTAAAGGTGACCCTGAAGGGCAGACAGGAATGAGAGTCTTTATTTCTTAAGTCTGCAGAGATTCCAGAGTTTTCTACTTTAATGATGTTGTCATCTCTGACTTATTCACATTAGAAAATTAATAATGATAAATAGTGTATGTATTCCTTGACCCATTGTATACATATCTAAATTGGTGGACTAATAGGTTGAATATTGGACTTTTTGTGATAGGGACTGTATATTTTACATTTCACTGTTTTCTTCTCCTTGACAGAGAAAGGTGACCCCCAAATAGAAAGTTCATAATAAAAATATCCCACTTATTTTTATCTGCACCTTATTAACTCATACATGATAACCACATAAGTTATCAGACTTGAGCTTCTCCTTTGTTCTCTTTTGAATATCCGGATTTCCTTTTCCATAGAATTGCAATATTTTCAAAATAAGTAGTTCACAACCTTTTTTTTTTGTTTTTTGGGCCACACCCACTGACCCTCAGGGGTTACTCCTGACTATGCTCTCAGAAATAGCTCTTGGCTTGGGGGACCATATGGGATGCAAAGGATGCCAGGGATAGAACAAAGGTTGGTCCTGGATTGGCCACATGCAAGGCAAATTCTTTACTGCTATGCTATCGCTCCGTCCCGTCCACAAATTTTTTAAGTCTTAGTTCACAAGGTTAGTATCTGATGCTCTTGAGCACATTTGCTATGGTTATCTAAGAGAGGATTCTTGGGGACTGAGATCGTAGTAATCTCAGAGTTTTGAGGAACTCATGAGGACAGTCTAAGAACTTCACTGATATTTGAAATAGCTACAGCTTAGTTTGAGTATGTGAGGTTTTCTACTTTAAGGAAGTTCTTGGCTAGTTTCTTTGAACCACGTTATCCCTAATCAGGGCAGTGTATCCATTAAATACAGTGACACAGTGGCCATTCATATTTATTACATTGTGGCTCTATTATATTTGCCTTCGCTAAAATATGCCTAACTGTCAACAGACATCTGCCCATTAAGTGTGCCATAAATTGAGATGCTGCTAAATTATGAGAAACAAATGCTTCAAAACACAGCAGAAAGCGATTGCCATCAACTTCATTACTGCCTTTGGCCTTGGGTGTCTTTTTACAGATAGATGAAACCATTAACAACAGTTTGGATGAAGTGAGAAGGAAAGCTCTAATTTTTGTTGAGAAAAAAGTATGAGCCTGCAGCAAATATTAAGGCATTTCAATACTCACATCCATCCTGCAAGTGGCATATTATTAACTTCATTTTTTGATGAAAAAATTAAGAACTTTTATTTCAAAAATGGGCAGGTATCTAAATATCAGAGACTGCATTGAACCCCTGGAATATAAAGCATTAATTATAGTCCTTTTCATAAACTAGTTCTATTCTGGTATCTGAGGAAGATCAAACAAAAATACAGAAAAATGAAGCATGATAGACTAAGTGATACTAGAATTGAAGCTAGTTGGAGGAGTAAGATTCCCCAGTTGCTCCATCCAGAGGAGTATTCCAGGAAGGAATCTCAAAGAGGCAATGGTTATTTCAGTAAGGTTCTGTGTAGATGGACTTTAAGACTTAGGGAGCGAGAAGAAAAAGTTTGCAGGGGTGTTTTAGAAGTCATGATTGCGGGACTGCCAGGGCAGTTGTGAAGAACCTAGTATGCTCTCCTAGCAGTACTCAGGGGACTATATTCTGTACCAGGAATTTGAATCAAAGTCTGCAGGCAAAGTTTGACACTCACATGCTACTTTTATAATCAGAATTCAACAATTAAAGAAGAAACTTCTTGAGATGGCATATCTATCAAAATTATTCAATTAGGGCCAGAGCGGTGGGACAAGCAGTAGGGTGTTTGCCTTGCATGTGCTAAACTAGGACAGACTTCGGATCAATCCCCCAGCATCCCAGATGGCCTCCCAAGCCAGGAGCAATTTCTTAGCACATAGCCAGGAAAACCCCCTGAGCATCACCGTGTGTGGCCCAAAACCAAAAAACAAACAAAAAATTGAAATTAAGTTGTTGAAATGGCCCATGTATAACTGCTGTTCTAATATGAATATTAGAAGGTAAAAGTGGAAATGATATTCTCAAGGGATATACCAAAACAGGCTTTTCTTCAGTATAAGACACTGAGAATTTTTATCTATATTAAAAAAAATACTGCCATACCATGCATTTCCTTGGTATAAACTTATTTCAAAAATCTTGGTCTAAGGGCCAGTGTGTTAGCAGTGGTAGTGCATTTGCCTTACATGCGGCTGACCCAGGATGGACCTGGGTTCAGTCTCCGGCATCCCATATGGTCCCCCAAGCCAGGAGCGATTTCTGAGTGCAGAGCCAGGAATATCCTGAGCACCTCTGGGTGTGGCCTCTAAAAGCAAACAAACAAAAATTCTTGGTCTATATTTAAAAAATGGCAAGAAATAGTGTATTGGAAAAGGTATGGAATCACCATTGCAGATCATGATTGTTGGGAATGTAAATTGATGCAGCTATTATGGAAAACAGTTTGAAGACTCCTCAAAACTTAAAGATTGAAGTGAATTATGTTCCAGAAATCCTTCTTGCTATATGTATAATATGAGAAAATGGATTTGAAAAGATGTATGTACCCATTCAGTTACCACAGCAATATTGAATAAAATGAAAATGTGGAAATCATTTTAGTCTTCTTTTGATTCATTGCTGTATTAAAGAATGGGATTTAGAGATACAGTGGATTATTACTTAGTTATTGAAAATAACAATGACAACAACAATAAATTTTGCCATTGCGATGACATAGATAGCTGTTATTCTAAGTAAAATAATTTAGATTAAAAATACTGTATGGATTTGCCCATATATAAAATAGAAAGAAACAAAACAATAAACAAACATAAAATAAACCTATAGGGAGCTGGAGTGATAGCAAATCAAAGTAGGTAGTGCATTTGCTTTGTATGCAGCCAACCTAGGTTTGACACTAGCATCCCATATGGTCCCCAGCTACCAGGAGTGATTTCTGAGCATAGATCCAGGTGTGGTCTAAAAACCAAAAAGAAAATAAAAAGCTATAGACTAACAAAATTGTAGTTACTGGAGAAGAAGGGTAGGGAGAATGAACCGAACAAGGAAAGGGAATCAATTGAGTGATCGTGAATGATTGACTAAATGTTGTATAGATGTAGGAGTGATGTGGAATACTTATCATTGTTAATGTGTAAAGCTAGATTTCGGAAATGTGTGAAAATTGTAAGCCAGGTTTATATAATGAATGAATTGATTAAAAACTAGGGAAAGTCTTGCTAACATTTTATTTAGAAACTATTATCCAAATATGACCCAAATACACATATAAGAAATAGAAAAAGTAATTTGGATTTTATCTTTTAAGCTTGAGTATTATATTTGTTAGATAAATGAATTGTGATTTTTCTCTTGGCATATTAGGGTCAAAAGATTCCACATAGATGGAGGCACTTGCTTTGCATACAGCCAACCCTGTTTGATCCCAGGCACTGAGTTATTCCCTAAATCCCCTTATATTGAACTAGGAATCTCCACCATCTCACTTCATCTAAAATTGGCTATATATATTTGAAATTAAATTAAAAATATATTTCCTTACAGATAATAAAATTATGTTTTGAATTCTTCTTCACTCTAAACTCTCACTTAGTCTTTACAGTAATGACACACAAGTCTAAGATATGTGTTGCGTGTTGTTTGTGTGTGTGTGTGTGTGTAATTTAACTTCTGATTCTGAAAAATTTCTCTGCTTTTTCAAAGGTTCTCTTTCAATCCAATGTTGATCTGTTAAGGGAAAAACTGCAATCACAGAAGTTTCAAATAACCTAAAATTATATAGGCTAAAGCAGAAATAAGTATAAAAGGGATATTAGAGAAACTTATCTTGACTATAGGATGGAGGTTCAGCTATTTTCTGAAACAACTCTTCCATTTCCAAGTATTTTTTTAAAAAAATAATTTCTTTATATAAGCATCGTGATTGCAAAAAATGTTTGTAGTTGGGTTTCAGTCATCGAATGTACACCACCCTTCACCATTGTAACTAATCCACCACAGTATTCTCCATTTTCCTCCTACCTCCACAACCTGCCCATCTTTGGAACAGATATTCTTTCACTATCATTGTCATGGTAGTTGTTGCTATAGTTCTTTTCTTTTTCTTTCTTATTTTATTTTATTTTGTTTTTTGAATCATACCCGGTGATGTTCCTCAGGGATTACTCCTGGCTATGTGCTCAGAAACTGCTCCTGGCTTGAGGGATCATATGGGACACCAGGGATAGAACCCAGGTCCGTCCTGAGCCAGCCACGTGCAGCCTACCACTGTGGTATCGTACTGACCCAACATATTGTTTTTATTTTTCTTAAATTCAACAGATGAGTGAGACTATTCTGTGTTTCTCTCTCTCTTTAACTTATTTCACTCAGTATAATAGTCTCCATGTCTATCCATAGATAAATTTCATGGCTTCATTTGTCCTGACAGCTGTATAGTATTCCATTGTGTAGATGTATGTTCATTTTTGTTTGTTTGGGCCATATCTGGTGATGCTCAGGGGTTGCTACTGACAGGCTCGGGGAACCTGTGAGATATAAGGGATCAAATCTAGGATCATCCCAGGTCATCCGCATGCAAGGCAAATGCCCTACCACTGTGCTAATGCTCCAGTCCCATGTACCAGTTCCTTTAGACACTCATCTGTTGTTGGGCACCTGGGTTTTTTTTCCAGATTCTGTCTATTGTAAATAGCACTACAATGAACAAAGGAGTGTGGAAGGCATTTTTGTATAAAAAGTACTGACAGAACTTAACAAGTAAAAAGATCTAAACCCATCAAAAAATGGGGAGAAGAAATGAACAGATCCTTCCCCAAAGAAGAAATACAGATGACCAAAAGACACATGAAAAAAGTGCTCTACATCACTAATTATCAGGAAAATGCAAATCAAAACAACAATGAGATATCATCCCCTGCCAGAGAGACTGGCACACATTATGAAGAACAAGATATGACATGGATGTGAGGAGAAAAGAATTCTCATTCACTGCTGGTGGGAATGCCCTCTAGTCCAGCTTTTCTGAAAAACAATATGATATTCTTTAGAAAAATTGAAACTGAGCTCCTATATGATCCAAAAATTCTATTTTCAAGTTTTAATGAAAAACAACAACAACAACAGAGACCTTGGAGCAGGCAGTGAATTGCCTAATGATAGAATCTTTAGTACTTACTTTGCTACCCAAATAGTTTGGATTTTTTTTCAAAAAAGTATCTGTGAATGGTATCATGCTGTGCATAATTTATTTAGCTGTAGAATTATCACTTTGTATCAAAGGTAATTGATCAACCCCCAGTAATTTATTCTTTGTTCGGCAATTCTTACTTGAACGTTGGCAATTGATTCAGAAGAAATATAAAAGTAAAGGTTATGCATCCATTTCCCCTCTCTTTATCTCTCATCATGCATCCCATATTACCCATAGTGACAAATTTTGTCAAACAGAGAGATAATTAGAGTGACAAGTGGAGCCAGGACTTAGGCTGGAGCTCCTGGGAAGGAAGACTTCTGAAAAGGGCCCCTTCTGTGAAAAGTTGGACAGTTATTTCCCTGACAAGAGGATGCAATGTTTCCTGGAGAAGATCATTTCATGCTTTTTAGCATGCTTAACCTTTGTAGCAAGGTCTTCTCATCAAAAATGACAAACCGCACCAGAGTCTTCTGAGAGGCCAGTGTATCAGCAGTGTTAGAAAATCCCTGGGATTAGCACTCTGCCCACTTTGTGCCTCATGGGACAGAAGGCTTTGTGGCTTCCAGATTGCAATCTTCCCTGCAGGACACTTGTCTGGGGATTCCGGCTGTGCCCCACTTGTATCTATCTGAATATTTGTTCCTGCTGTTAGCCAAAGCACATACTGACATCAGCTAAGTCTAGCACATTCTTGATCTCCATCAGCAATACTGTCAAGGAAAGATACCAGTTCTGACGTTTTTAGTTAAATTTTACCCACCATGAATTCTTCCTTTCTGAATCTAAGGTAGTGGCTGGTTCTTATCATCACCAACCATGACAGGAGGGCATTGTTCATGCTAATCTCATCTCCAGATGCTGTTTTCTGTTCCCTCTTATCCTATTGCCCAATCTGAATCAAAACTTCTTTGATTGGCAGTTGAAAAATTCCTTAAGCAGCATAGAGCTTCTTGCTGTGAAAACCTGCAAAGATAAGGCTCTTTTGAGAAGAGAGGTCAAAGTGGGGAAAGATTAATGAGGAATTGTCTTGTTAGCTGTATAGGTTATAACAATTTTTACTGGGTTTTGGAGATGAGGGTGACTCATTAGAATTTATGACTTTATTATTACAGTCTGAAAAAAAACTTCAAATATTTTAAACCAAAATCAATAATGAATGTAAATCCTTCAATAAAATACTGAAAATGTGGAATCTTTGGGAATATTTACTGTTTAAATATGCTGTTCTAAATGCTTAGCAGGGGTTCACTTATTATTTACTAATAGTAGTAAATAAGTTTAATTTAATGGGAGGAATCATACTCACTAGTGCTCTGGGGCTCTTCCCAGCTTGGTCCTGAGTGGGGATAGTGAGATGAATGCCTCACTACTGGGCTTGCTTGGGAAACCACATAGGACCAGGAATAAAAACCAAGATGCACTGTGGTGTATATGCAAAATGGAATAAGAAATAATGAGCTTGTGCAATTAGCTGAAAATTGAAAATAAATAGAAGATCTTGTGTTCTACAGTCAGAAAAACAAGGTCAATACCAGATAATTTGTGTATATAGAATTAGAGCTTCAGGTAATGGGAAATAACAGCAGTGGGCAAAAGTGGCCTTATATTACAGAAACCAAATGCCAAATAAAGAGAGAGGTTATTGAGAGCAAGCAAGAAGAGAAGGCCATGCTCGCTTTGGCAGCACATATACTAAAACTGGAACGATACAGAGAAGATTAGCATGGCCCCTGCACAAGGATGACATGCAAATTCATGAAGTTTTTCATATTTTAAAAAGAAAAAAGAAGAGAAGGCCATGGAGTAATATAGGGTTATAGATTGGGTTTCTTTTTGGTGTAGAAGCTCAGTAGCTATATAAATTTAAGGCAATAGATCCAAATCTACTGTGAGCATAGTACCCAGTCTGTAACAGTTAAATATTTTCTTGTCAAGGAATCAGGTTGGAGGCTGGGAAAGAAGTTGGAGACATAAAGACATAGAGTGGTGGCATTGGTGGGTGGCACATTGTATGCCTGAAAACCATTGTAAGGAGCCAGAATGATAGCACAGTGGTAGGGCATTTGCTTTGCATGGCTGTCCCAGGATGGATGTGGATTCAATCCCTGGCATCACATATGGGCATATGGTCCCCTAGACAGGAGTAATTTCTGAGTGTAAAGTCAGAAGTAACCCCTGAGTGTCACTGGGTGTGGCCCAAAAACAAACCAAAAAAAAAAAAAAGAAAGAAAAAGAAAACCATTATAGCCAATTATAAAAATATATATAAAGGAAAAATATAGTCTTCAAATCCAGGCCACTGATATACATATGCAGGCAGAACCTCCCTGAAAGTCCCCTGAGAGTCTCAATATAGGTTATTTTTATTATAAGATAACATCTGAAAAACAAATAACAGCTTGGTTAAGTAACTTGCTCAAGGTGTTTTCATTCTTCTGGGATATCTAAACAAAAGCATGTTCCTTTTTTGAGATAGCTTCTCATGTAATTTGGGGATCTATTGACTGTTTATTTAATATAAATATAATATTTAATGTCCACATGTCTGGGTGAAATCATTCACAGCCCACATATCCCAGAACCTTTAGCTCCTTCGGCGGACAGATCTGAAGAAGCAGAGTGTGGGCATTATTTGAGTGTGTGGGCCTTGTGATAATGGAGTGGATGTGGAGGACATGTAGTCTGAGAGGAGATTATATTTGGGAGCTTTGTGTTTGTGAGGTGTCATTCTTTTAGGATCAGTGTAGTCAATAGCCTACAAAAACCAATGTCGTGGTGTTGTTGTTTTTTAATAAGTTAGCCCTTTTGTTTTGGCACTTAGTATTCTAAATATATCTTTATCCCTAGAAACTATTTTTTAATATCTTGTTTTAATATTTTTCTTAAATAATAATTTAGGAATTGTACAGGATTTATTAAGCCAATTATTTTTCTAGGTACTACTGTGCCATGAAATCTGATATATAAAGAAGTAATTATTTTTAAACACACCCAGCAGTAATCAGGGTTTCTTTCTGGCTTGCACTTTGAGATCACTCCTTTCAGAACTTAGGGAACCATGTTGGTTCCTGGGAATCAAATCTGGGTTAACTGCATACATGCCAACAGCCCTAACTGTTGTATTTTCTCTCCAGCCCAGAGTTTCAATTATTCAAACTTATTTTGATTTACCACTCCTATGATTTTTTTATAAGTCTCAGAATAAGTACTAATTTCATTTGCCTGTCCTTACTGTTGTGGTTTATAGCAGGAAAATATTAAGGAGAGGCTGTTCACTCTGTAGGCAGAAAAATGCTTTAAGTACCTGATACAAACAGATTATGCCTCTTCAAACAGGATTGCATCAGGACTGCAGTACCTCCTATGGCCATTGGATGATGGAGCATTCTATGGATCATGGCCTTTGTAGTCAGTGGTATGTCACAGTGTATTTGTAAAGGGTGAATGCTTTTTGATAATTTATTGGTGGGGAAAAACTAAAAGGAAACATCTCATCAAATGACGTGCTTCATTTATCAAAGTGTCTCTAGACTGTATTTAAATAACATCCTTTAAGGCCTGACTCAGTTTATCTTTGGCCAGAAAAACATCTCAGATTTCCGTAGACATGCCAGTTATTGGCTGATACAGAATTGTTGAGTAGTAGATCTGATCAGAGTTTTAAAACACATATATTCTGGTTCTGATTATTTAAAAAGAAAAAGCTGAAGTTCATTATGCTGGGGGTGTCACATTTGCTCCATGACTGTTAAATGACTCTATGCTCGAGAATAATCCCAGGTAGTACTCAGGGGTGTACATACTGTGCTGGAAATAGACACATAGTTGTCCAAAAGCAATAGTTGAAGTTAAGAGGGGCTGTATAAGATGTTCAGACTATTCAGGTTGCCATAAAGGGACAAGCTCTGTACTTTGAATCTTGGACCTGGCTCTCTGTCCTAAAGCAATATCAAGAATTACTCACTCTATGCCTTTGAGATAGTCTTTCTGAATAGCTCATAGCAGGATACATCTGCAGCAGGATTTAGAACCTTTGCATAGACTTGGTTGGTATTTGTGGGCATTTTTTTAAACATGTAATCGTCTCGTTATTTATTGCAATAGTCTAAGCAATTAATTCACAGTTAGCAACTTATGGACTGGAAAATCTCATTATCTCAAACCTTACATTATCAACACATCTGCTTAAAAAGAGATGTTTAAAGAAGTAGTCTGAATATCCAGATTGCCGATTCTCTTCAGGAAGTGAAAATGGGAATACCAGTGAAAAGCAATTAAGGAGGTGGTGTCGAGGTTATAGAAGCTACTGAAATTCATAGTGTAAGGAAGTATACAGAAGGAATGCATGTTTATTGAGTATCTACTATGTGTCAGATAGATTCATTGCTTGACTTAAAGTGCAGGGGGCATTGGTGTCATTTAAAACTGGATACAAATCCCAGCTTCGTAACTTTATTGTGTGGTTGTGGAAGGGTATTTCACCCTTCTGCCTTAGTTTTATGATCTGTGATACTTTCTACAACAATTTCAGTTACTTAGATGGGACTATCATTTTTCTTTCTTTTTTTTTTAGACTATCATTTTCTCACTAGAATGTTATATCAGCTATTCTCAGAATAATTTGGAGAGAGGCCAATGTAGGGTTTAAATAAGATATGTACAAATCTCACACAACATGTATATTTTTTTAAGTTACTTGACTTAATACATGGCAGTATTGCTATTACCATTTAATTGTAAAACAAATTTTAAAAGTTTATAATATAATTATATTTTAGATAATTAACAAAAGACCCAAATATTGAATAATTTGATATTGTCACAGAGTTTGAAAGTATTGGGGAGAGAATTTATTAAACATGATCTCACTTATATTTTGTTGAAATTTGCCAGTCTTTAAGATGAGAGACTGGAGATGGGATTAGTTGCTCTGGAGGGAGAACAGAAGAGGGAAATGAAATGACTTTCCTGTTTATCTACCAACTCTGCTCATACTCTGTTTTGGTAGTCCTGGCAGAAAAAGCATCCGAGAAATAAGTTGAGATAGAAGCAATATTTTAAGTGAATTCAGGATATAGAAGAGCAGTTTATATCCTTTTGCCCTTTGCTACTAATTGAAGGAGAAGAATAGAAGATTCCATGTACGAGAAAAAGTCCAGAAAAGCATAAAAATGGGTGCAGCTTGGAACTAGACTTTACCTTGGAACTAAACTTTGCCTTATCAGTGTTTCTATGCCACAATTCTCTCCTAAGAGCAATTCACACACACACACACACACACACACACACACACACACACACACACACACACACTCACACACACACACTCACACTCACACACACACACACACACACACGCACTTACTTTACTTTATTTGGAAACAAAAAGGGCTTTATTTATTTACTTTCTATGTATAATAATGTTTATTCTTTTGAGAGATAGTTATACCTGCTGAGATCAGGACTTACTATTAACTGTGTTTAGATTTAAATCTTGAAAGGACTTGGGATACCATATACCGTTATGAGGATTAAACCCAGTCAATCATATGAAATAAAAGCAAGTACTTACTATAATCTCTTTCAAGTCTAATACAATTAATGTTGATATTTTAATTGATATTTAAATTTTTAATTGTTATTTTATTGATACTATATGTACAAGCTATTAATATTTATACTTTGGGCATATAATATTAATGTAAATCCACAGATATACCACCATACCAATAAATAACTAGCACTCTTGAAATTTAATTATTTTCTTCATTAGACAATGAGATATCAAGTCTGTGATGACTAAATGATCTGAAATTAATGGGATTAACTCCTTACTACTATACTGCAGTTAGAATTCTATCTGGTTCAGAGAAATGCGGAAAGGCTTGATTCCTACCAATCCTTCTTGTCACATGGTTAGGATTTCCTAAGTGGGCAGAAATGGGAATGTGCTTAAAGAAGAATCATAAGGGAGGTCCCTTGGCTCAATGCCAGCCTCTTGACCAGTAGCAATGATCACAATAACCAGAATTAGCTAAAGAAGCTAATTTCAGTGCTATTGGTATCAGAAGGGGAAGCACAGGAAGAATGAAACTCAGTAGGAGAGGCTGGTTCTTACATCCAGGCAGACCCTTCAGTCACTTGAACCCATAGGGTTTCCTAGGGATAAAGACCTTTTATTGTTTTTCACTCTTATTTTCTTTGCCTCTTCCACACACCCTGGTGTTTCATATTTTCTCTTCTTGATCCCTTTAACAGCTCATAATCTTTGGCCAGTCCACCTTGAACAGTTATTCCTTCCTCTTTTTTCTGGGGGGGGGCACACCCGTTTGATGCAGAGGTTACTCCTGGCTAAGCACTCAGAAATTGCCCCTGGCTTGGGGGGACCATATGGGAGGGATGCTGGGGGATCGAACCATGCTCCTTCCTTGGCTAGTGCTTGCGAGGCAGACACCTTACCTCTAGCGCCACCTCACCGGCCCCTCCTTCCTCGTTTAATTAACTTCTCAGTTTTGATCCAACAATAGTATTTACAGGTTTCTTTATGCCTCTTTCCTTTTTTTTTTTTTTTTTTTTTTGGAGGATTTAAGCTGAGGACACCATAAAAAGTGAACTCTCCAATGCTTCAAGGTGTTGGGTGTCTCAGGTTCTGTGGGTCAAGGATCAGGATAGTCTAAGCTCCTAAGGATTCTGCAAGCACATTGTCTAAGCAGAAAGTTAAGCCTTTTTTTTTCTTTTTCTTTTTCTTTTTTTTTTTTTTTTTTGGATTTTGGGTCATACCTACTGCTGCTCAAGGTTTACTCCTGGCTCTGCTTGGGCCATCATCTGGGATTCTGCAAAGAGGAATCCAGCTCAGTCACAGGAAAGGCAAAAACCCTTCCTGCTCTGGCCAAAGTCACACATTTTGATTAGGAGAACTAAGAAAGAATCTTGGCATCAAGAACAATATCAGACTTGGTGACTAAAATAGAAGAAGTGGGGAGTGCAGAACTGAACTATGAGAAATGATTTGTCTATGACCTAAAAGACTCTGCTTAGCTTTGTGTTTGCCCTGTGGGCTGGATGGGAATGAAGCTTGACATCAGTCTCTCAAGAAGCTCAGTGAGGTCATTCTCTGTATTTATATATTCTCTCTCTCTCTCTCTCTGTCTCTCTTTCTCTCTCTCTCTTTCTCTCTCTCTTACCTTTCCATCTTCTCATGTCTTCTTCACTGTTTTTCACCTTTCATCACTTCTGATCTATATAGATCCCTTGAAAGTTCACCTTCCCTAATTGCAAACATCCTTAACTTTCCAGTTCTTTACACTACAGTGGTGCTCCTGGGACTTTGTGAGCAGTAGTGTACTGCAGCTTGGTCTGTTAGGAAAATAATTTAGTCTCTTATCTCTGATGAGAGTATTCAAGAGTATCAGGAAGAAGATTCATCAATAGCTGTCATCAGTGAGCTATTACCAATAATTTGGGTTATAGATCTTTGTTAAAAATAATATTTATTTGTTATTGGGCTAGAGTGGTGGTACAAGCAGTAGGGTGTTTGCCTTGCATGCACTGATTTAGGATGTACCACAGTTTGATCCCCTGGTGTCCCATATGGTCCCCCAAGCCAGGAGCAATTTCTGAGCATAGAGCCAGTAGTAACCCTTGAGCATCAATGGGGATGACCCCAAAACCAAAAATATATAATATTTATTTGTTAGGATTGTAAATGTTACATGATTTCAGCATAAAATACTTGTAATGTAGATGCATTTATCGCCTCAGCTTTTTATATATATACTTCTATATTTTATATATATATATGTTTAAAATATATATTTTATATATATTTTTATATATTTGAAGTTAACAAAACACCACATAGAGCATCATTTTACCAACCTGAAATGACTTATTAACATATTTCTACACTTTATTTTATTTATTTGGGTGATCTGTATGTACAAATATACCGTAACATTTTAAATAATTTTCACTTGTTTTTGTAACAATTTCTAAAATTTCAATATGTCATATTTTCATAATTATATGATAATTTCAGATGAAAATGGTGTCATATCTTTTCTTAAATCATAAACCAAATTTCCAAAACTATCATCTTAATGACTTCACATTAACTATATTTGCCAGCTATTTCCTCAGTAATGGTGTTAATGAGTCACTCGAAAAATTAGTTGCTTTAAACACAACGACATTAAAATTTAATTCAGAGAGATCTTTGAATGGATGGGCAGGATATCCTGTTCTGCATGGCATGAAATGCCTGGACAGAGCTGCATGTTTTGGGGATCAGTAGAAGTGAATGAGGGAATGCCATTCTTTTGACAGATGGCAGGAGTGATATTAGGAATGTGGAAGCATTTAGCACCTTCTGAGGGATTAGTCTGTGCGACTACATTCCCTGGGTCAAAGGAAGGCATAGGGTTATCACACAATGGAGTGGGTAAACACACTTATATAATCGGGTGGATGCTAGTACAAAGAGACAGGTAAACGTATGTAACTCAAAAAGTTACGAACAAGTCGCCTGTCTCCTATAGTCAACTATCTAATATTTTGCTAATATTCATAAAAATATTTTATAAAAAATATAGTTATTGTTAACACCTCCATATGTCATATATACCTTGAAACCCTTCTAGCCACACAGAAAGGCTCTTACTAAGGGCTTTTGAGCTCATAGATGTATTTAATAGCTTCCTGTTCTCTTCTACCTATCTCGGCTCTGTGGTTCTAATGTATCTTCCTATAATGCTGCAACTCATTAGATTTCTGACACGTGATGATTTTGCTTCACAGATTGCATGTTGCATTCCATTAGATCAGAAACCAGTTCTCATTTTAATTCAGTGGATGCTTAAGACTTTTATCAAAGAAGAACTTAAAGGAATAATGCCTAAGATTTGACAGGACAGTTTTAGGAATTATGAGTTTCAGAACCTAGAGGTGAAGTAGAAAAAATTTGAGGGTTGTTCATCCAGGAGAGACTATGGGGTATATCACTAGGAAAGACACTAGGAGTCTTCAAGGATAGTAATCTACAGAATGATTGGACCCAGATTTGTTTTATATTGTTTCGTTTTAGATTCTGATTTACTGAACTTTAATTTTGTAACTATATTTATTTTGTAAGTCTAGAATTTTTACTACTTGAAGTTTATCATGGCTGAGCAAAGTGCTCTGCTTAGGAATTTGATATACAAGGGATTATTTTAGGTTATTTTCTGTTTGTTTTTTAATACTTGGGCTTCTGTTTTTTTTTCTGTATTTTAACTGTATTTGCTTTTGGCTGTATTTAACTGTATTATATAACTGTATTTGCTTTTGGCTGATATTTATTTTTTGAAATTAAATCTACTTTACAAGTTATACAATATGTTTCAGGCAGACCAGGAACATGTGTTCTCTGCCTCTTGAAGCCTGACATATTAAGATTCTCTCTCTGTCTCCATAATCTATATTGGGTGTAACCCCAGATGTGCTTAATGTTAACAACTGGCTGTCCACTTAGGGATCACTACTGGGTGTGTTTGGGAAACCATGTATGGTACCTAGGATCAGAATCAGGTGGGCTGTACGTGAGCAAGTTACTTACCCACTGTTCTATCTCTTAGGCCAAGATTCAGTGCTTATTTTTATGACAATAGATTCAGTAGACAGGTACCCTCAGTTTTTCCATCAAAGATCAATGAATATTTTTTTATCTATTTTCTCCTCTAAGTACAAAATATTTATTTAAAAATAATAATTAAAATTTTTTTCCTAAAAAAATTTAGTTTTTTATAAATTTTAAATATTTTCCAGGGCAGGATTTTCCAATGTCAAGCATTAATGAGTTAGTGTTGTAAAAGTCAATTCAGGGGCCAAAGCGATAGCACAGCAGTAGGGCGAATTTGGGTTCAATCCAAGGCATCCCATATGGTTCCCCAAGCCAGGAGAGATTTCTGAGCGCAGTGCCAGGAGAAACCTCTGAGTGTCACCAAGTGTGGCCAAAAAAAAAAAAAATAAATAAATAAATAAATAAAAGAGTCAATTCAAAGTACCAAAAACTAATTTAAATTGACGAAATTGAGGATTGATAGTACATATTATATTCCATAGAGAAACTTTTTTCTGGAAATAATTTTTAAGGAATATATTATGCTAAGTCAACTATTAGATTAAATTAGTATAATATTATATCAACAATTACATTAAGGTACTTCAAGCATTAAGGAAAGATAAATCGATTTTGAAGATCATGGAAGAATAAAGTGAGAGAGACATATTTTAGAAATGTAGTAGAGAGCTGCACATTGCCACTATGGTTTTTACTACCATCTGGCAAGTATCGATTGAGAAACTCTCATCTGGTGGGCACTTTGATAAGAACATAGACTACAAAAGGTCAGAGGACTTCAAAGCCACCTTAAGGATAATAGGCAAGTGCCTCCAAGAGTTTATAATGACATGGGTCAATTCAACCAAGTTCCTGTATCAATGATCCTGTTTAAGACAAAAGATTCATGGGAGCAGAGAGATAGCACAGCGATAGGGTGTTTGCCTTGCATCACATCCAGGACTGATGGTGGTTCAAAACCCGGCATCCCATATAGTCCCCCAAACCTGCCAGATTGCTGAGCACAGAGCCAAGAGCAATCCCTGGGCACCACTGGGTGTGACCGCCCAAAAAAAAAGATTCAATGTAGGAGGACAAGTCAGTGATGGAGAGGGGGAGGATTGTGAACCATATTTCAGTCAGAAAAAGAACTGCATAACTCTAACCCTAGAAAAAGAGAGTAGTCAGGATTCCCACTATCGTGACAGAGTAACTTCTGCTAGGATTGGATCAGTACATAAGTATTTGTTCTATAGAGGCTTAAGAGACATAAAAATAAGTAGGACTCAATTTCATCCTTGAAATTCCTTACTTGGACATAGAGATCTTAGAGTGTTTTGAGATTAGAAGCAGAATTATTTCCTTGGTACTCTGAGCTCCAATGCATTCTCTAAGCTGACTGTAGAAAATCATGACAAATTAAAACAGTAAAATAATAGTCAGGGGGCCAAAGGATAGCACAGTGATAGGGCATTTGCCTTGCATGCAGCTGACCTGGGATGGTCTTGGGTTTGATTCCTGGCATCCCATAATGTTCCCCAGCCTGCCATGCGCTATTTCTGAGCACAGAGCTAGGAGCGACCCAGAGCATTTCTAGGTGTGACCCCCCCCAAACAAAACAAAACAAAACAAAAATAATAATAGTCAGTATTGCACCTATACATGGGGAAAGCCCAGAAAGCTTCTCCAACTATATTGGTGTTTCTTATTAGGAATGTCCTGGTCTCTGGCTTTTTATTGAGGATTTTTTTTTTTTTTGGGTCCGCACCAGCTATGTTCACGGGTTACTTGAGCTCGGGATCACTCCTGGTAGTGCTTGGGTACTGTATGATGTGCAGGAAAAAAAAAACAACTGGTTATCTGTGTGCATCGCAATAACCTATCCACTGTACCCTCACTGTATTCCCATTGTACTCTGGTCCTCCCTTATCTGTCTTCTGGAGCTGGTGGCTTCCTTCCATCAAGCTGTGTATAGTCTCTCCAGACTCACAGCACTAAACACCCAGCTGCCTGGTATAGGGTGGAATTATTATATGGGTAAAAAGCAGACTAACAGAAATAAGTATAGGGACATTTTCAAATTAATTTCAGAAATCCTGTCTTGACTATAAACACCAGCTGTGGGTTTAAGTACTGGCATTCTCCATTCAAGAATAGCATTTCTGCCCTAACGAGGTGGGACATTACGAAGCTCTTATGTTATTAGATTCTTGGGTATTACAAATAATCTGCAAGGGAAGCAGAGGATACATTCCTCAGGAGAAGTGATTTTCTGTAGTAGACACCCCTTTCTACTTCTCACACTATCCTAGTTTCATTCCACTACCCTGGTATATGTCACTGAGGGGGTCTGGGAGATACATCTAACCAGGAAAGCTAATAAGCCTTAGCAAAATTGTTCCTTAGTACTGCTTCAAAGAAGTTAATGGACTTCTTGACTTCTAAGGTTTGGGGATTCCCAAGAGAATTGACTTGTTTTCCATCTGTCACTACTACTATTACCACTAAATAAAAATAGTTAAGCTTCAATGCACAAGATCAGGTACAAGTCAATGCTTTGTAGTAGTTTTTAACTCTCAAAGACTTATACCTTATCCATTGTTGGGCAACTACAAGGGCATGCTATTTATGCCACTAAGTACTAGGGATGAAGTAGGAACTCAGGTAGCCAATGGCTCTGCTACATAGGGAGCTTGCAATCTAGAAGATCATATGAAATGGTTGGAAATAATCTAGTAAAAAAGTGTCTCTCCAAAGAGAAATCTCTCAATCAGTTCACCTTGGAAGAAAGGCCATCACATTCAACTGAGATGAGTTGATGGAAAGCTTTACACTTTTTCCTTCTGGACTAATTCCAAGACTTAACTCTTGGCAAGTGTCTTTGCTTAGTTCTCATCTGGGTATGAATTCCCAGCCATTCAGTGAAGCCAGGACTACCTGCTAAGAAACTTGAATTCATCCATCTACTTCTCATTTGTTTGTTGTCTGGCCTACTTTAGGGGGCAATTTAAGCTTTGAGAGATTCTGGAAAGATATGAGCAACCCAGATGTTTGCCTCATATTTTCTTATCATTGTGGCTTTCTCCTTTTTTGAATTAGGATTTTTTAATTTTATTATGTTCTTTTCCATTTTACCACTATAGTTGTTTTTAGGTGGGTTTCCTTTTCTTTCTTTCTTTCTTTCTTTCTTCTTTCTTTCTTCTTTCTTTTCTTTCTTTTTTCTTTCTTCTTTCTTTCTTTCTTTCTTTCTTTCTTTCTTTCTCTTTCTTCTTCTTTTTCTTTCTTTCTTTCTTTCTTTCTTTTTTCTTTCTTTCTTTTCTCTTTCTTTTCTTTCTTTCTTTCTTTTCTTTCTTTCTCTTTCTTTCTTTCTTTCTTTCTTCTTCTTTCTTTCTTTCTTTTCTTTCTTTTCTTTCTTTCTTTCTTTCTTTCTTCTTTCTTTCTTTTTCTTCTTTCTTTCTTTCTTTCTTTCTTTCTTTCTTTCTTTCTTCTTCTTCTTTCTTTCTTTCTTCTTTTTCTTTCTTTCTTTTCTTTCTTTCTTTCTTTCTTTTCTTTCTTTCTTTCTTTTTCTTTCTTTCTTTCTTTCTTTCTTTCTTTCTTCTTTCTTTCTTTCTTTCTTTCTTCTTTCTTTCTTTCTTTCTTTCTTTCTTTCTTTCTTTCTTTCTTCTTTACTTTTCTTTTTTTAAAGTCAGAGCCAGAAGCAAAGAAACATCCCATCAGGAGAATACTGAGAAACCAGATAGATGAAGGATCCGTAAGTAGGCAGAGTGCTGGGTGGAATAGGCATTGTCTGGGAGGTGCTCAGGGCGCTATTGCACCAATAGAAGGAGCGAGAATATTGCAGCCATAAAGTGAGAGTCACGTCGATTGTGAATACAGATTGGAATTATAAAGATGCAGAGTGGAAGTTTCATAGTAATATGCTGGCTATGTTTGCCTTATCCTCTTCTCCAACCTGTCTGCAAATCCCAAGCCTTGCTCTCTGACCACATCCATTCTCTGTCAGAATTTCTCCATTATAGCACAACAGGTGTAGCTGCTTTATCTTTTCTTTTCTGCCATGACTCTATTTTTTCTGTATTCTCCCTAACTTGATGGGGAAGGCTTCTAACCAGAACTTAGTCTCAGAGTATTAGTTATGATAAATAATACATCTTAAATTATGTATCAAGAAGTTTTGAGTTATGAAATCCAGGTCTACTTCCACAGTCCAACAGTTTACTACTTCTTTTCTTTTCTTTTTTTTTGCCACACCCAGCATGCTCAGGGGTTGCTCCTGGCTCTGTGCTCATAAATTGCTCCTGAATGCTCAGGGGACCATACAGGATGCTGAGGTTGGCTGCGTGCAAGAAAAAACACCCTATCTCTGTGCTATCGCTCTGGCCCCCAGTTTACTTCCTATATTTACCAATACTATTAATTAAATGAGAGGATGCATTTATTTTTTCCAGTTTAGACAAGTATGGGGCCTACTTTTAACTGACAGAAGGTTTTCTCATCCCATTGTAACAATCAGAGTTCTATTTTCAGGAAAGAAGGGAGACAATAATTATTATTGGGTAAGTCATGGACAATATCTATATATGTATTGCTTAAATGAGTATGCAGGTTCAATACCCATCACTACCATCACACCTAAAAATAAATAATAGAATGTTTCAGAGCCATTCATTTTGTCATCAAACAAAGGCCCTTGTCTTGATCCTTATTTGCTTCCTGATATCACATATGATTTTCCAGGCATTATCAGGAGTGATCCCAAACATAGAGCCTAGAGTTATCAAACGTTGTGGTCTAACACTATCCTCCAACTTAATTTTTATTTTTGCTTGGTTATAACATTGTTATCCTTGTTATTTCTAAAATTTTAATTTAACATATTGGACAATTTAACATATTTATTAGAAAACAACTGCATATTGAGGTTGCATTGTTTCCACATATAAAGATGTTGGGGGGACTGAGAGGTTAAATTGTAAACAGCAAAGATATTTCTTGTCAAATATCTATTCAGATCCATTGACAAGTTTCAGCCTGCAGAGACATGTGAAAGTATGATGAATATGGCCTTCACTAGGTGGAAGGTTCTT
This sequence comes from Suncus etruscus, assembly GCF_024139225.1. Taxonomy (NCBI): domain Eukaryota; kingdom Metazoa; phylum Chordata; class Mammalia; order Eulipotyphla; family Soricidae; genus Suncus; species Suncus etruscus. Next base: position 23,011,573 of record NC_064850.1, read on the forward strand.
TTCAGTTTACAATGATATTGTGCATTTCATGGAAGTGAGAAGAGGAAGTAGTATTTCCTATAAGTATTCTAGGAATACTTCCTCATTTTCTATCCATATTTCAGTATCCCAGTGCAGAATTCATTTCTTCCTTGTTCTGTTCTTCCATCCTTCTCTACTTAAAGAATAAGGAGGAAGACAAGATGGAGGAAAGAAGACAATAGATTCTTCAATCTATGTGTGGATGTGCAGAGAAGCAGCTGGTGAAAAGCTAAGTGTCATTCAAGAGAATAAAGTGTCTGAGGATCTTTACCTTAATTTCTAGAGAAACACAGGTTGCCTGTGAATGGAAAGCAGCTTCATTGCAACAAATCAAGTTGTCAAAGGGCTAATGCTTTCCTTATGTTACTTCCTATGAAAGTTATCTCTTTTAGTCAGCTTCCTGGAGGATGTGAGGACATCTGGCTATTGTTTACTACTAAGTCTTCTTCCAGAGGAGTCAGAAATATCTGAAAAGGCTGTATTTGGACAGGCCATGCAATAAGACCTCTACACATATTGATAGGTATGGTCCCAAGCCAAGCTTTCTTGGGGATTTGGCTCTCTATGTAGAGACAAGTTAAATGATAGTCTAATAAATTGTTTCATGTTGGATTTTAGCAATTTAGCTATTTGCCCATAAGGATTAGCATTAAGCACTAGACAATAATGAGAAACTCAATTAAGAGTACTTTCTGATTTAGAGAATGTAAAGGTTATAAATAAGAAAGGGAACAAGCCGTATCACCTGCTGCATGTACATTATATAAATAGCTTGTTTTGCTTAAACATTAGTTAAGCAACATTAAATTTAAAGATGTTTCCATTTAGCAGACATATAACATGTGCTATACAAAGATTATTATAAGTTTGACCAGATTTTTCTCCTAGCATAAAAGAAATTTCTTGTTAGGGCTTGTTTTACAGATTGATCACAAATTCTTACAATACATCAATATTAGAAATCATGTTTCTAGAATAAAGTTTTTATTTCATTTTGCAATATTATTCTTGTCACATTTAAAAAGTAATAAAATTTGCAGGCAAATAAAATGTTCAGTTTCTCTATTGTAATTTATTGTGTGGTCTATTTATATACAGGCTCTATAATAAGAATAATCTTTGTTTGGTTATAACTCCTTAATTTTCCACTTTAAAAGAGAACAGCTTAGTTAAATAAACTTAAGAATCCATTAACCAACTCACTAATTAAAGTCTAGTGACTCTTAGATTGTCAGTCAGAATCACTTCTTTATTTAAATTGAGTTTTATTTAGTTTATTGCTTCAATTATAGTGAGATAGAAGAGGAGAAATCTTATGTCATCGGGCTCTTCCCAAAGTGTGATTTTTTTAAGATCACGACTTCAAAGGCAAAAAGGCTTGTATATAAATCCTAGTTTCCTCGTTAACCAGCCTGCCTAGTTTTCTCAAATTAATGTAGCCTCAGAGCCTTGATTTCTTTTTCTGAAAGTATAGGTTGTGCATTCTGCTGTCACAAGTTATCACTGAAGATGACTTTCCTCCAGTCTTTCTGTCGTTAGAGCTCAGATATAGATTTTTTTTTCAGGAATTGAATTGAAGAGTGTAAGTTCTTTCAGTATTGGTGCTTTGTTAGAAGCATTCCATCAATATTTTGCTAATGCTTTGTTAGACTATCTTTTATACATCCGGGAAATCAATGTTATTGTTCCTATGGCTGACTCCAAATTCTTTTCTTGTAGCCAAAAATTCGTTGAGCCTCAGCACATGTATCTAACTAAGTAATTTATGACTAGGTTTGTCACAATTTTAATGAGGTATTGCACAGGTAACCCAAGAGAATTCTCATTACCATTCTTGATGCCAGATACTTGGGAATCATCCTTGACTCCATGTTGTTTTCAGTAACACTAAAGTGCAAAACATATGGATTGACTAGATAATTGAGACAAAAGAGAAAACAAGGCAAGTGCATGAATATGAAGTGTCATTATGATATGCAGAATATTTTTATCTTGATTCACAAAATATTGAGATGTGTTGGGATGGGCTTTCAATGAATGTCTTATCAAGTATGTAATATAATATAATATAATATAATATAATATAATATAATTAATATAATATAATATAATGTAATGTAATGTAATGTAATGTAATATAATATAATATAATATAATATAATATAATATAATATAATATAATATAATATAATATAATATAATATAATATAATATAATTAAACTTATTTTTTGGTTTCTGGGCCACACCTGGTGATGCTCAGGAGTAACTCCTGGCTATACGCTCAGAAATGACTCCTGGCTTGTGGAACCATATGGCACTCTGGGGCATCAAACTGCGGTTTGTCCTGGGTCAGCCATGTGCAATGTAAGCGCCCTACCACTGTGCTACCACTCCAGCCCATATAGTTAGATTTAAGTTTTGTAAGATTGCTGGAGATCATATTGGAGATAAATTAAGGAGAATCATGCTGATCCATTCTTGGTCACGGAAATCGAGTTGGTTTAGTTTCACAGCTTCATATATTAGTGGTACATCTATTCTTTGCAGATAAGTTATGGATATACCAGAAAATTTTCAGCTTGCTTGAGGTCACTTAGTTGGACAACTCTCAGCTGGCATTCAACAGACCCAAGTTTTGTCATTTATGAGTATGTGCCTCACACATTTCGAAGTAGCAAGTACCTTGAAAGGGATCATATTTGAAGAATTTTATTGGGAAATAGAATTATTTTCTTCTTTAATTTTTGTTTTGTTTGTTTGTTTGTTTGTTTGTTTCTTTTCTTGACCACACTTGGTATCGCTCTGGGATTATTCCTGGCTCTGCACTCAGAAATCACTACTGGCAGGCTCTGGGGACCATATAGGATGTTGGGAATTGAACTTAGGTTGGTCCCAGGTTGGCTGCATGCAAAGCATGCAAGGCCCTACTCCCTGTGCTATCATTCTGGTCCCTGAAAATACAATTTTATACATGTAGGTGTTTGCACTTGAGGAGGGTTGTGACTGTCCAGCATGCAATTAATGGCAGAACTGTTACTATACACATATCTCTTAAAATCATGCCTTCTGCATACTCTGTGACACTAAGATAGGTTTTCTCTTGGGTATTCCTATTATTTTATATGGGTCTGGCTTACAAAAGGTTACAGTTTATGTATATATGTAAGTATATAAAATATATTAATATATATACATATTTTGTCCTCTATGCTGCACCTTAAAGTGCTTAGGGATTACTTCTGACTGCTCAGTTAGGTATCACTTCTGGTGAGCTTAGGGGACCATACGGGGTGCCAGAAATTGAACTCAAGTCTCTTGTATAAAGAGATCAGTGCCTTAATTACTGAACTATCTCTCTGGCCTCATAAGCTACAGAAAGGCAAGTATTCATGGAGATATTGAAGCATAAAGAGGAAAGGCTGACCCCAGCGTGTAAAATGAGTAGAGAGCTCACCAAGATCACAGATGCATACTCAGGACTTCAGTATAGCCTGCAACCTTGCAGAGAGGAGAACCCGATTCCAATCAAAACTTTCAGGACCACTTCAGGATTGGTTTCACCTTTCAGATGTAGACTCATATTTGTTAAGCCCCTAAGCACTGGTGTGTTTATGAACGGACAGTCTTAAGGTCTCAGATAGACCGGAGCTCTTTTGTCAGCATGACTTGCGTTTTACTTGTACTTTCTCTTTCTATAGAGAAGCTAAATAAATTATACTCAGAAAGTTGCTTTGTGAGTTTGGCATCAGAAGATAGCAGTGGAGGTCATCTGAAGCATTTTTGTACAGGGGAAAAAGTGATTGCTGCTGTCTACAATTTGACACCTTGTCAATAGCCCCAGAATACGAAATCTGCTGCTCAAGATGCTATAGTTTGAGCAGTGAGAAAGTCCAACAAAGCCTACTTTGTTGAGTATCCATCAACCTCTCTCACCTTCCATCACTCATCCACACTCCTTTGGATTGACACATCATATTTTTAGATACATTAACACCATTTATAATCTTATCAGAGAGCTTTTGAGCATGGAAACCAGTCTATTTCTCTGACCTACTTTGCCTATCTCAGCACTGAGCCTTTGTATGTTAATTTAGAGCTAGTTCTTAAACAGGATAGTCTTATTTCTATGATATCTATATTTATCAGGGCCTTCTGTTTTACAATCTCTAGACTACAGTGCCAGCCATAGTCTATTTCTTTTATCCTGTGCACTCAAAGGATGTTTTCACTCCCATCTTTATCCTAGATGTTTAATCACATGCAGAGTGGCAGAAGCACTTCGTAGCTCTTTCTTACATTTCAGCAACTGATCCTCTTTGGGTTTGATGTTTGAGTGAAAATAGCAGGAGGTCCTGAGCCATCAGAACTGGGTTCCAGGGTTTCTTTCACCTTTCTAAACCTCAATTCCTTCACTGTAAAGAGAGGATTACCGTAATCATCTCATGAGGATTATAGGATTTAAGAAAAGATTAAATGCCTTAATTTATTTAACAGGCATAGTAAGAACTCAAATGTTAGCTCATTGCCACTGACCAGAATGCATATTTATAAAAGATGGAATCAATGAATTTGGAATAAAGCACCAGCTTTGATACTGACAAGTCAAACCATAGACCATGGCATTATAGAAAATGAAAAGATGCCCAGTTTTTTTAGACCACGGAGGTATGCTTATGTCCTCAAAATCGTAAGCAGGTCTTTGTCCAGATTTATGAAAGTTTATTTCTAATCAAGTCAGGGTTGACTAAAGATGGTAACATCATTGCTATGGCTCAGGCTTCTCAGGAGACAGTCAGAATACATTGAGGGAGTTCTATAGGAGAGCAGCCAGAGACCTTTATAAATTTAACAAAGGCATATCTTTGCCTGCAGCATGTAGCTATGTGTGTTGACCTTTAGCAGAATAAGTTGTTACAATGGAACTACTCTGGGATCACAGCCTCACAACTTTGTTAACCTTAGGAAGATAACACCATTGACATTACAAACCCATTCTGGGTGTCTTGATATGTCAAAGTGGGAGTCCCTAGTGGAAGAGGAAATTTATAACCCCCTTAAGCAATTATACCCAATGACCTTATTGAAAAGCAAACTAGAAGAGCACTTCCATTTGCTAAGCACTTTCTATTTAAAGATATTGGGAATTGTGTCCTAAATGACATTGTCTAGAGGAGGGATGTCTGAGCACCCATGGGCATGTTCTCTTTCACTTTTGTGACTTGCTGGCATGACAGTTGCATTTCTTACCTCCTTCATATTAGTATCAGCTAGGAAGGAAATGAGAAACACTTTTTTTGTGAGAGTAGTGACTTTGTAAATTCATTATCTAGGGGAATATGTTGTCACTATGATTCTTAAGAGGATAATGAAATGATAATTGAATAAGACAGACTTTGATATTCACATAAATGTAGATAAGTCTCAGTCTTATTCCACATTGTTACCTCTGTGTGATAATAAATGGTTATGCTGCTGCTTATAAAAATAGATGCCCTGATCTCTCCTTCCCAAGCCTCTTCCCCTCCCCACCTCTCCCCTCCCTCCTCTCCCCTCTCCTCCCCATCTCTCCCCTCCCTTCCTTTCCTCTCCCTTTCTTTCCCCTCCCCTCTTCTCTCCTCCCTTCCCTCCCACTCTCTTTTTTCTTCTCTCCTCTACTCCTGTCTCCTCTCCTCTCCTCTCCCCTCTTCTCTTTTCCTCTTCCTCTCCTCCTTACTTTCTCTTCTCTCCCTTCCTCTCCCCTCCCTCACTTCCTCTCCTCTCCTCTCCTCTCCTCTCCTCTCCTCTCCTCTCCTCTCTTCTCCTCTCCTTTCCTTCCCTCTTCTCCCTTCCCTTACCCTCTGCTCCTCTCCCTTCCTCTCTCCTCCCCTCCTCTCATCTCCTCTCTTCTCCCCTCTCTTCTTCCTTCCTCCTCTCCCCCTACCTTCCTCTCCCCCTCCTCTCCTCTCCACTCCCCTCACCTCCTCTTTTTCCCTTTTTTTTCCATTTTTTTTTCCATCGGAACTGAATTTTTGGAATCTACTGAAGTTTTATTACATGTTTATAGTAAGATTGCAAGGAAGGATTCAAATTTAGATTGTGTTTGTTTGCAGTAGAAACCCAGGGCCTCATATATTTAAGTTATATGCTCTGTTGCTGAGCCCTAGACCAGGTTCCTTAACTTATTTAATTTATTCCAATCACCTTACTTTAGTAGTATTGACACAACACAGTGAAAATATTTCTCAAGCTTTGTTCAAGTTATTTTTCTTTTCCTTGATACTTGCTTATTTAACTCACAGTTTCTTTCCTTCTAATTTTTAAACTTACATGCTTTCATTGATTTATCCGTAGGATATAGCACAACATCCAGTCTCAATTATACATCAGGGAACTAATTTTCTATCAGGTTTTCTTTCTTTCTTTTGATTTAGGGTTGTTGCTTCTTTTGCCCAAAAGCTGAAACATGATTCTGTTATATAGATTTACAATAAATATAAAAATATACCAATTACTTCTAATAATTAACAAATAAATTTTAATTTTTAATGGGCCTCACCTGAAATGCTCAGTGATCTGATGGGGCCTAAGGAGCAATATGGAATCAAAGTCAATTCAGTCACATCTAAGCCAAGTACCATTTCCACTGTTTATATATCCCTGAACCCCAAAGAAATATGTTTTGATAACCTGAAAAATATTTTGAGGCCAAAATAATAGTACACATAACAAAAGTGGATAGGGCACATGGCTTACATCATGGCATGTGGCCAAGCAAGTTTGATACTTGGCATTTTATATGGTCGCTGGTCACTGCCAGCAGTAAATCTTGAATACAGAGTCAAGAGTTACCCCTGAATAACTGGTATGGCCCAAACCTTCCAGGTTATGGCACCCCCAAAACATATAGAGAACTAGATTCTGGTTTAGAAAGATAATGTTTACCTTGCAGATGAGCCTATTCCAATTTGATCTCCAGAACTGCAAATAGTTCCCCAAATACCACCAAGTATAATCACTGCTGAGTACTGAGCTAGGTGTAAGACCTGAAAATTGCAAGGTGTGACTCTTCCATTTCACAGAACAAAAGAAAACAAAACAAAGGAAAAGACATTAGGCGTTATATGATAAAAATTATCTTAGCTGTAACTTTTCAGGAATCTCCTAGAAGTCTCCTACACACACTCCCAGGCTACTTTTACAGATATCCCTTCTGCTAAAATACTTTTGCAATCTTTGAAGCTTCTGACCTGATCCATTATTTAGTCATCTCCCTTTGCCTGGATATAAGGCTTTTATACATCTCAGGACATGCTTTAAGCCTGTTTTGGGCTCATTAATTTTTCTATTATCAGTGTTAGTTTTCCAAGGGTGAATAATTTCTGAGAATTGCTGAAATGATTAGATAATTAGGTTATTTGTCTAATCATATTATTAAATATGGGTAAGGTATATTAAAGTTCTTGTTTCACCTTTCTTATTTAATTCAATATAACAGATACTCTATTCAGCACCTGTTCTGTCCTGCATATTTGGTAGGTTCATAGAGGTATATAATTGAAAAAGAGTCATTTTCTTTTCAGTGTTGGTAAGGAAGGCTAGAATAGGAGAATATCAGGCTCAGGAAATGATTATTTGGGTATAAATAAGATACAGAGCTAAGAAAAGTTTTCACCTCAGAAAGAGGCTAGAATAAAAGGAAGTATTTGGGTTAAAAAGAATAATAGCAGAGATAAAAAAGAATATATAGATAATACATTTGAAAATAAAAAAAGCATGGACAATAGAAATATCAAAATATGAAGAAATATATGGCATAAAGCAGGAAAAGTGTGAAAGTTAGAAGTTATTCCTAGAATAGTGGATAACCATTGAAAAGCACATAATAGTGTGAGGTATATCTTCTAGTAAGTAATCTGATAGCAGTGTCCACATAGGATACGAGAGTATGGCAACTGAAAAACAGAAGAGTTAAAAGATCAGTTGAGACTTAGTGGCAGCAGAATTAGAAAGCAGTAAACAAACTGAAAAAACGTGGGTTTAGAAATGTAGAACATGCTGATGATTCAGCTCTGGAAGTAAGGGAGAGAAGGAATTTACAGTCCTACCTATTTGTGATACGAGTGAATCAAAAGAGAATTCAACATACAAATGCTGTGGTTAGAGCAACTGCAGATCCTTGAGACATGTCTAAATCAGTGACTATGTTGGGTATATCAGAGACTAGGGCAGAAACAAATTCCAGGAACTTCCCCAGAACTTCCCCTGTTGCGACTTCTAACAATGCTCACACAAGGCAGCTTTAAATGCCTTCTCTCTAGTCAAGTTAAATGGTCTTTTGCCCGCACAAAACATCAAATGAGAGGCATGCTGTATTCTTGAATTCTTTCAGAAACTTAGAGATGGGAGAAAAATCATTTCCTGAGGAAGTGAACCAATTAAATTGTCAAATGGTCCAAGAAATGACTTCTTCCTCACCCTTTTGGGGACCTCTTGATGGATGAACTCGGACCCTGTGGCCAAGAGAGAGGTCTGCAAATGCACAGACTATTGATTCTGAGGTGACAAATGAGAAAATAAGTCCAATCTAATCAGCCAATCAGAACTCATCACTTTGCCCCTTACAATGCCCATAGCATTGAGTTACTTTTCAGAAAAAATTTCACATGTATTTCACCTTCACTTAGCCTTGATCTAAAGCAAATCAAGTAAAACTACTCAATCTTATTGGCTAATGTTTTATACTCCTGATTAATTTTCACACATGTGAACGGTTTAGAGTGTTGTGCTTTGAAAAATAGGAAGTGCTACTATTTTCACAACACATTTTGCCTCAAGTTCATGACTTGGGGAAATTGAGATGCTCTTATTTATGTATTTCATATACAATTTGTTTGTCTCTTGGATGCAGATGTGATACTGGAGAATACATGAGTAGGAAGATAGTATAAGTTACTAAACCTAGTCCCTCTGAAGCTCTTTCTGCATTTTTTTCTCATCTTCCAACTATTCTCTATAAAAGGGGTCAGACTCTTGTCAGAGACATCCTGCATGACATCCAATTTCTGTGTATTGACTTTACAATAAGTTCAGAAACATGCTCTTTCTAGAAATTTCCTGTCTTGTCTTTTCAATAAAAATATATATGGGCATAAGTCCTACTGCCTCAAATGTTCTTCCCTATTCTACAGTTAAGATTTTCTGCTTTCTATTGAATATGTATTTTAGATTACTGGTCTTTAACCACAAGTCTTTTAACCAATTCTGGTCCACATCTATTGAAAGATTGAAAATCACTGGCTTACCATCATATTTACTGTTGTTCCAAGCATTAATAACTAGAATGAGTACTGGTCTGAAAGCAAAGAAGACTGAAGAACTGAGGACTACAAAATCATGCTTGGTTACTTTAAGAACAGTGACTTTGGGCCCGGAGAGATAGCACAGCAGTGTTTGCCTTGCAAGCAGCCGATCCAGGACCAAAGGTGGTTGGTTCGAATCCTGGTGTCCCATATGGTCCCCCGTGCCTTCCAGGAGCTATTTCTGAGCAGACAGCCAGGAGTAACCCCTGAGCACCGCCGGGTGTGACCCAAAAACCAAAAAAAAAAAAAAAAAAGAACAGTGACTTTTAGAGATATTTTTTCATATCTCATGCTAGCAAAAATTTGTAATTTGAGTTTCTCTTGATGAGAACCCCATTTCCTCATCTTTGTCCACTAGTTACTTTGAAGAATATTTACAGGTCAGCATTTTGTCAGTCTTTGGTGAGGTGGATTTTACCCACTATTTTTCTCTTTCTACTCTATTTATCCCTCTGTGCAGACTTTGGACCAAATGGTAGCATGTCTGGAACTTGTCTGCACTTGTTACTCTGTGCCAGATAACAGGGTATCTCAGTGTGTTTTGATATGGCCAATTCTTTAGGTAGCTCATAGGTTTCTTTCCTATAAAATAACACCTCTAGATTCAAACTGTTATAGAATAGGCATAGTTAATATATGCGGAGGTCCATGAAGTCCATGAGTGAGTAGACTTTGCATTATGCCAAGAAGGACCCATTATAAATATGCCAAATTTAGAAATCTTGCAGGTATGACAGTAAGTGACCAGAATGCCCTCTCCTTCCCTTTTAGTTTTTGGGCCATCCCTGCTGATAATCAGGTCCTATTCTTGGATCTGTGCTCAGGGATCACTTCTCGTACTTCTTAGGGGAGCATATGTTATAACATGAATCAACTGAGGGCAGCTGTATGCAAGACAAATGCTTTAACTCCTTTTGTATTTCTCTAGGAGGAAATGCTTAGTATTAGGTTTGATGCTTGAACAAATGTTGTCAAATGAGAAGCTTAGGTGATAGAGTAAGTCTGTTTCACTTTTTTTAAGTCTGTTTTATAGTTTGAAGGGAAATAAGCTCTCTGATGCTACGGAAGTTACAATGATAAGGCAGTTAAGCAATATATACTAATAGAACTAATTCTTGAGATACTATGAGGAAGGCGAGCATGGGGTGCCTAAATAGGTAGAATTAGAAAAAAAAGAACTACATTTTTTCTTATTAAATTTCCTGACTGCCAAGAGATAGGATGGTATCAACCTGAAACAAATCTGCTCCTAGAACTTTCCAAGTACACTGACCTTAGGCATTAGGGTTTTTGTATAGGCAGTTTCCCAAAGTAGGTTTGTAGGTTTTCAAGTTTCCTGATTGTATTTATATTATACATATAAATCTTTATTTAAGCACCATGATTACAAGCATGTTTGCAGTTGGGTTTCTGTCATAAACAGAATACTTCCCTTTACCAGTGCAACATTCCTACCATCAAAGGCCCCTCCTTCCCTACCTATATCACGACAGGCATTCTACTTCTCTCATTCTTTAACATTGTCATGCTAGTTGTCCATGTAGTTATTTCCCTAACAGCGTTCACCAATCTATGGTGAGCTTCAAATTGTGAGCCTGTTCTTCCGGCCCTCATAGCCCTTACCTCTATTGTCTCTGGGCCTTATTACAGTAATGTCTTTAATTTTTCTTAAAACGCATAGATAAGTGAGACTATTCTGTGTCTAACCTGATTGTGTTTGTTGTTGCTGATTTTTTGTTTGTTTGTTTGGTTTTTGGGCCACACCAGGTGACGCTCAGGGGTTACACCTGGCTATGTGCTCAGAAATCGCCCCTGGCTTGGGGGAACATATTGGATGCTGGGAGATCGAACCATGGTCCTTCCTAAGTTAGCTGCATGCAAGGCAAATGCCCTACCACTTGTGCCACAACTCTGGCCCCATCCTGATTGTAATTTTATGTTTTTTATTGTTGGTAAAGGACAAAAGCATCTGTTTGTTTTCTCTCCTCTTTGAAGGCCAGAGGTCTAGAACTCAGGTAATCAATGTTGACTGTTTCTCCAGTTTCTCTAAGATATCTCATTGCCCCAGAGTCCCAGAAAGACAGAAATAAAAACCCCACCACGATAGTTTTCCAATATTGACAACATATTCAATTGCATTAGAAACTATAGACATGATTTCTGCAAAGGTGTAGGAGGGTTGTTTTGTCATGAAACTTAGCGGTAAAAGAGATAGAACAGTTAGACTTTCAGAGCCTCTTTAAACCAAACAAAAAGAATTCTTGGTTTTATTAATCAAGCATGCTTGAGCCATTTTAAAAATTTCATTATTTACAATGGCACAGTTAATGCTTATGCATGGTCTTTGTGATTCTGAAGCTGTAAGCAGGAATTCAAAGGATGCTTGAATGGTTTTTGACATGTTAAAGGTGGATAAAGGAAGTGAGAAAACTTCACAGCAACCCTTTGTTCTGCTGAAAGGGAAAAGGGAATAGAACACTTCTATCTGGTGATAAATTCTCTTGATGGTCAATTAATTATAAAGTCTCCCTAGTGTGGTGATATGCATTTAGGATAGTTAAGCTAGGGGAAGGAAAGATCCAGCCTCCCCTTCTTTTATTTTTTCTCCTTTTTTCCCTGGCATTTCTTTCCTTCTTATTCCTATTTATATAGATTTTGTGGGTTTCATCCCTCTGTTTTACCAGGAGCACTAGCTGAAAAATCACAGTTATTAGACTACATTAAACTTCTGAAAGGATGAAGTGGCTGGAAGTAACAAATTAAATCCTGGGTGACAGGGTAACCTACCTACCCATTCTTCCTTGACTACACACATTTCTTGGGAGTATGCGACCACCCTAGAGGAAATAGACTATGGGAGAGAGTAAGAAGAGTTCTTTGGAAGCTTCCAGATGACAGAGGGTCTGACCTCACAGGAAGGCTCTGAATCTACCATTGTCTCTGGGAGGTTGTTCAAAATGCAGAAGCCTGTCCTACTCAAGACTCATTCAATTATATTCAATTACATTATGTAGTTTAACCATAGTGTCAGGTGTGCTGACTTTAAAAAAAAATAACAACACAACAAAACACTGCAATATGGAATAAAAGGAAACGGCTTTATTTTTCACTTAAAGTTGAAGCTGCCTAGAGGAAAAAGCCAACCCATAGTTTTGATTAGCTTATTTCTCCTCCTCCACCCCAGGGCTGGTTCTAACATAGAATTGGAACAGGTGGGCTGTTTTCAATAGAGGAACATTCTACATTAAAGCAATCATTTGCAATAACCCCACGTTTATATTTGGAGGGCATATGGTAATTCCTAGCATCCTGGCTGAACAAAAGAAATGCATATTTTAGACTCGGAAGATCTATATATCTGCAGAACGGACCATTTTAGGCAGGAGAACATGCAAATTAAGAAGAGCATCTGGGTTTTGTTTAGGTGTATATTTAGTTCCAATTTTGACAATGTCTGTGAATTGTCTGTCCATGATGTCATAGCAGGGGGCTGGCATGGTGATGGTTATGGGGTCACAGGTTCATTTTTGACTTGAGTCCATCTTTGCTACACTCAAAGTTGGCAAATTCCTTTTATAGGTGATTCAATATAGGATTAAGATTGAGAAGCTCATTGTCAGGAAACAGATGAATATTGAATGTTGGAAGACCAGTATGCCCCACTCTCCTCAGAGCCATTCATTAAAATGTACTCCCCAAATTGATGGCCTTAGATAATGGGACCTTTGGGAGGTGGCTTTTCAGGAGGTCCAGTGTATTAGTGGTTTTATTAAAGGGATCTAAATCATTTCCTTGAGCCTTATGTCATATGAAGACACAGCCATCTGTGAGCCAGAAAGCAGGCTGGTACCATATATGGAATTTGTGGGCATCCTTATCTGGGCCATCCAAACTTTTAGAACTGGGAAATGTAGGTGCTTATTGTCTATAAACTACTTTGTAGAATTTTGGGAAAAGCAGCCCAAATGAACCAAGAACATGGGCACATCCCAAGAATCTTAGGAATCATTCTACAAAAGTAATCCATCTCTGCAGAAACTAGAGTCACCCATGGCAAATGGTGTGAGGGACTTCTGAAATACCTTAGAAACTCTTATCTGTGTGTGTAGGGGATAGGCATATGTTTTGATTTTCTCAAAGGGCATGTATAAGGGCAGTGGAAAGAGAATAATGATAATGTCATTGGACAAAGCTTCAGGGATAAAGTAGTTTTAAGTCAGGATGGGAAGGCCAGGTGATATTGAATAATAATAAAGTTGATGCTGAATCGCACCCAGGTAGGACTATACAGACATTGATAAACAATTAATCCACCTCTCGAAGAAAGAGGGGCAGAGAGGATGGCACTATGTCCTAGGCAGAGGAAATATAGACAAAGGCCCAGAGATTGAACCATTCCTTAGTGGAACAGTAGGCACAGACGGAAGAGTGAGTTGAGATAAAATACCATGTGCATTGCAACCGAGCAGGGGGTATATAAGCCAGTTTTGTAGAGCTTTATTTTACAAACAATGGAATATCGTTGATGTATTTGGTTGGGATAAAAATCTCAAAGGAGGAGCATGAGACTTGAGGTGTGCTATGGTGTTGAAATAGCCTCCAAATATTTTTGTACTGGTGCTCATGGGTGCTTTTCCCTTAATCGGAAATCCCAGAAACTTCTAGTCACTTAGAAATAAGAGTAGAAAAGAAAGACTTTGAGTTTGGAGGAGAGGAACTACACAGATTCCTGCCATTAGGTTCTGTGGGGGTCAGGGTTTGGGATGAGTCCCTAAAATGTTTGAGGAATAGTCTTTGTGTTCACTCAGCACAGTTTGGGTCTATCAAAAGATTATATTGTTCTACTTTGTGCTCAAACTCTTGTCACCTCTAAAATCACATATGTCACCTGAAAGGACTTTTAAGAAAATTAAGTCCATTTTCTCCTGGCTCTTTGGAGGTAGCATGTGGCGATTTTGGCTGCCCAGTGAATAATGCTGATAATATTAGCTAAAATGTGAATGTTCCCTCTATGCTGTGTTTGTGATTAAGTGGCATACATCATCAGTTCAGTCAGTCCTGCAAATCCTTTTCAGAAAAGGGATTATCCTCAGCATGTTACAGATGAGGAAACTGAAGCATAAAATGGTAGGATAACTCACAAAGCTCAAATGGACAGAAAGAGAGAGATACAATTAGAAAAATAAAACAACACTGTCTCAAGGTCTGACAGAGGCTGGGAAGGTGCTTTGCTTGTTGCTGCAACCACTATAGAATATAAAAAAAACCTCAAGAATATGTCCTATTATGTTACTATCTTGCTTCTCATATTCCATGAGTAACCTATAAATATGGTGAATAGGTCCAGAATAGTTATCTCCTATTTCACTTTCTAAAGCTTGGCATTGGGCACTTTTTCATGGTATCTTCTCACTAACACTTTCTGGCCTTCTTTAATTCTTTTGTGCTTGTCCTGTTTCTTTCTCCCCAACACCTATATTTTCCTTCACTCTTATTACATGTTTTACTCCCAAACCCATTCAGACCTCAATTCACAGGCCTTTGAATTGGAAACCTATCCTTCCCTTCTTTAACTAGATTAGATCTCTTATCAGTTCTGTGAATTCCGTGTATCTCTCCATTGCAACATGTGCGGAAAACCATAACTGTGTAGTGGTTAGTGTTGTGGTTCTCAAATTTTATCAAAATATTAAACTCTTTCCTTCTACCCCAGATCTGATCCAGCAGCTCTGGGAATAGTAACCCCAGGATGCATATTTTACACAATGCCCAGGTGATTTTAGTACATAGAACTCAGTGTTCAGCATTCTTCTTAACCCTCTCCAAAGTTTTGTTTACTGTGCCAGGGCCATAATTGAGTTTTGATATTCCTCTCTTTTCAATTTTTTAGTTTTTGTTTTTGGGCCACACCTGGGGATGCTCAGGGGTGACTCCTGGCTATGTGCTCAGAAGTCACTCCTGGCTTGGGGGACCATATGGGACGCCAGGGGACCGAACTGCGGTCCATCCTAGGCTAGCACTGGCAAGGCAGACACCTTACCTCTAGCCACCGCACCGGCCTCATCTCTCTTTTCAATTTTTAAATACTCTTTAGAACATAGGAAAAATTCAATTAATAATAATTTAAAAAATAAATGACTGTGATCAATTTATTGTGGTACCAATATTTATAGAAGATACATCTGCTTTTCATGTCAAAATTGAGACCTGGGGTTCTAGGTAATTCTGGAACAGTCCAGGAAAAAACACACAGGTTTGTCTTTAGAAAATATTAGGCTGTGAGTTCTCTAAGTGTAAAATTTTTTCATTGAGATTCCATTGAAATTTGTTTGTTTGGTGTCACACCCAGAGTCGCTCAGGGATTGCTATGGCTCTGTGCTCAGAAATCACTCCTGGCTAAGTAGACCATCTGGGATGCTAGGGATCGAATCTGGGTTTGTCGTGGGTCAGCCATGTGCATGGCAAATGCCCTACCTCTGTGCTACCACTCTGGCCCCAACCACTTGGAATTTTATAGACAAAGTAAGGTAAAGGCGACAACCGTTCCAACCTGAAATAGACCTGCTTTGATTTCTTTCTTCCTACTTTAAGTTTTCATTAAGTATGCTGTGTTTGGTGCTTTTTGGATTGCCAAACTGAATGCGAAAGCCTCAAAGAACTTACATTATCTACATATTTACCAATCTACTGTGTGTGTCTGTATGTGTAATCATTTGCTATGCATGCACATTTTTATAATAAAGTGCCAGGCAGAAAATGATCTATTGTAGAGTCTGATAATCAGATGAGGACAAAACACTTACAATTGAAAATTATAGATTGTTTTGATGTATTTGCATGATGATTTTGGAGAATAAATTTAGGAGGTAATTTTCTTACAAGGCTTCTGTGGCTACTAAAATAATAATATTGACAATATGTCCTCCCCCCCATTGAATTCTTCATAAGACTACCCTGAACAATATTTGGAATGAAAAGGGACAGTATAAAATTAAAGGAAAATTTCTTTCCACATTTTTAACATTTAAAAATGCTTTATCAAATAATGAATGTTCACTTGTTTTTGCTTGCTGAAATCATTTATTCAGTTTCTCCCAAGCTTTCCCTTTTAAAATTTTCATTGTTTAAAAAATAGGGGAAAAAAACAGCTGCACTTAGCAGCTGGTTTGGAATCATGGCATTGAATAACTGGAGGATTTGCACAATTAACTACTATATATATAGATGCCAGCTCCAAGATAAGAATGTTTGATGGTTTGCCACCTTCTCTGGGCCATGTGGTAGGCTGATTAAATCTTATTTACATATCTTCCAAGAACTTAAAACTGCTATCACCTCTTTTTATTTTTTCCTGGTGGGTTATAAGATTTGGTTCAAATGGAAGTTGATATTTTTTGTGTGCTCTAAGGATTATTTCCTCTCCTGGTGATGAGAAATATATTTATTATTTACTGTGAATTTACCAATAAGTGTGGTGATGTCAGCAGGACTTGTTGCTACTCCCACATTTTTTAAAAAATTGCTTCTCCTTCATCTTTTTATACATAAATTACAAAACTGATAGTATAGATATTCATAGTGGCAGTATATAGGTGACTAAATTCGTCAGTAGTCTTTATGTGCCCCAATTGTGCTGGATTAAACTAGGGACCAGAAAAATAACAACACAAACACAAAACCCCATGGTATCTCTTCAAATATCAAACTTGTTTCACAAAAGATGAGTCTTAGATAATATGATAGATATAATAGAATTTTTGGGGTGGTTCATATATCTAAAGGTGCTCATAGCTTACTCCTAACTCTGCTCAGAGTTCACTCCTGATGGTGTTATCAGATACTTTATGTGATTCTGGAGATGGAGCCTAAATTGCTTGTGTTGGTGAATTACATGCCATGATATGTATTTGGCTTCCATAATAGACTTTTAGTACAATATGGGGTCCTGATGTGGGTTTTTAGACAGAAAATGCATGTAGGCTAAA
This sequence comes from Suncus etruscus, assembly GCF_024139225.1. NCBI lineage: Eukaryota > Metazoa > Chordata > Mammalia > Eulipotyphla > Soricidae > Suncus > Suncus etruscus. Next base: position 23,028,918 of record NC_064850.1, read on the forward strand.
AGAAGAGAAACTGCCAAAATATGAATAAACTCTAGAGCTTAGTTAATGGTGTAGAACCAATGAAATTTCTCAGTTCTTACAAGTGAAACACAAGTATGTAAGAAGCTAAAATTAGAAGGATTTACAGAACAGTTTGTACCTAATATGAAAATTTTCTGTAAATATAAAATCATTCTAAATAAGTTGCATATTTTAAAAATTAAAGTGCGATGATTTTACTAAAATGGCATTGAATGTTCTTATGCTATTTTGGAGAAATATTATTATCCCCCCATGCTGGCTTATGTGATGTGCGAGGAAACCATTAGGAATGAATTAAAGTTTGTGGATCATGACACTGCAGAATTCTTATCACCTTGTGAAACCTATATGTGAATTCATATAGAATGAATGAATATATACATAATACATATAAATGAATTTATATATCAAATGCTGGTTGATGCTTTGTAATTGTTAACCCATCCTGTATTCAGACTTTCATCTTTCTGATGGAAAAGTTGTTCCTTGCTTGTTCAGAAAAACAAGTTACTCTGTTAGCAAATTTGAAATACAGTAATACATCATTGTGCTCTGGGAACTTGGGAAAGTCACTGAAAAACCTTCCAACCTCCATATACAAGGCAGACCCAGGGTTGAACATACAATATCTCAACGGCTGCTTCTCTACTGAAAACAGATAGGTTTTCCTGGTCAGCTCTGTGCCTGAGTCTCTTTTGATGGCTGGTCCAAGCATCGCAACCTTAATTTTTTGGCTTTGGTGCATCTGCAGAAAGCCATTTTAGACTGCTCTCATCTGTATTTCAGTAGCTCTGCATTTTACATTGCACCTTAGGGCAGCTTCATTCTTTTTCCTTTCTTATGGTGCCTCAAATGGTCTCATAATAGCCCTGTGTTGTTAAATGTGTCATTTTCAGAGAATGCTCCAACGCCTCAATAGCCTTACGCCTCCAGGGTTTACTTTGTCACTCTATCCCTTCCTAGCTTATTTCAGCACTCTCAACATAAAGCCCCACAGTGGTGAGGGTGTGAAACCGTAGCTGTGTTGTGACCAGAGCAGCATCCTTGAAAAGAAAAATGGATCATGGATCTTGTCTCAAGGAAAATCCCATCTAATATTTAGTTTGCTCTTGATTCATTTTGCTCTGGGTGTATAAGCAAGGCACAGTATTTCTCAGCTGGATATAGGAGATATAGGAGAAAAGATATCATCACTCCAATCTTATCTGCACAGACACATTCAAAGAACATGGACTTTCAGAGCAGGTGACAGGGATTTCTAGATTGGAAAATTGCTTCTGCAAAGGAATATGAGATCAATGCATGAACAATCATCATATTCAAAGGCATTATGAAAGCAGTGCCTAATTAATGAAAACACTACTTGGTAATAAAAGCTAACTGTTGTTCCTCCTTTCTTTATTCTCACCCTTCTGTTATTACTATTATTGCCATTAGTATTATTGAATTATTACTATGTACAGACTTTTAACTGGGCATTTTATCTTCATATACAGTATATTTTTTATATTCTCAGCAATTCTAGAAGATATTGCTTTATATTTATTATTATTATTATTTTTTATAAATGATGGAGAGGGCTTCCTAACTAACTTACTCAAATAAAAATTTAAGGCTATGAGAATCAAATGAGAAAATAGCTGTAGTAATTATTACCTTCTCTTTTTCATGTCATATATCACTCATGAATCTTTATATAGTCTCCCATACTCTAGAGATTCAAAATATTGCTTCCCTCAGTTTCTTAGATATGGCTTTATGCCATTATTATTTCTTGATCTTGGCTGACTTATAATATAAATCCTATTCCCCCCCCAGTGAATAAAAGTTTCTTGAAAGGAAGATAAGAATCCCTGACAAAGTAGCCAAGATACATGAAGTATATACAAAACTTAACAATAAAATAACAAAACACTTCAAGAGAAATGGGAATAACTGAACAAATATTTAATAAATATATAGATAACACATATATGAAAAGTGCTCTTCCTAACTTCTCAAGGGAATGTAAATAAAAATGACAATAAGATATTAGTTCATCCCAATAATACTGGCACATATCTAAAAGAGTAGAAACAGGAACAATTTTATTTCTATTTCAATAATCCTTCCAAATATTTTGAGAAGTTACTAGCATTCCTATGATTATTGCAGCACTATTTGCAATGTCCAAGAACCAGAAAAAAAAAACCACCCTGAATCCTAGAAAAAATGAATAAATACAAAAATGGGTGGATATCACAGTACAATATTACTTACATATGAGAAAAACGAAATTATAAAATTTACTTCTTTGTCTGTGGAATGAAGATAAGCATTTTGAGTGAAATTAGGAAAGATACAAATACATAATGTTCTCTCTTACATGTGAAATATAAAGAAACACTATGGAATAAAAAATTTCTGTGGTAACAGACTCTGAATGTTGACCTAGAATATGATTTTCCCAAAGGGTCTTGAGCTAAAGAAATCAGTGAGAGTGGACCTTGAAAAATTTACAGAACACTGATACTGGTGGATGCTGTGGTGATAGAACATTATCTGCCTAAATCTTTTTATTAATAGTAGTGCAAATAATGATGGATACATACATTTTGAAAAATATAAATGTCTAGGTATCAGAATAGTAGTACATTGAGTATGGTACTTGCTATGCACCTATTTGACCTGGGTTCAAGCCCTAACATTCCACCAGGAGTGATACTTGAAAACACAGTCAGAATGAGCTTTAAATACTGCTAAGTGTGCCCCCAAAACTAAACCCTCCCACCAAAAAAGAAAAAAAAATGTCTAGAATTTTAGTCTTTTTTTCTCTATTATAAGGTACTTGTTTTCTTCTTTAATTTTATAAGAAAAATCAAAACAGAAGATCTTTACTGTTAAATTAATATAATATAGCACTTGCTTTGCATGCAACTGTTTCAGATTTAATTTCCTGCACTCCATATGTTCTCTTGAACCCTACTAGAGTAATCCTTGAGCTAATAACCAGGAATAAATCCTATCACCACCATGTTTTACTGACCGTATTTTCCGGCATATAAGGCAACCCCCTAATTTTAGACTTCCTCTCTGACTCTGGCCCATCTGTGCAGGCTTTTTACAGTGTAGATTCGGGCACAGAACAATTGCATAATTTGCATGCATAAAAAGCCTGCTTGGATTGGCTGAGTCAGAGAGGTGTTCCGAGCAGCCTTGCAGTGATTGGTGCAGGATCCAGTTGGAAAATTCATTTTGTGGCAATATCCAGACGATTTTCATTTATCGGCATATCGAAACGATTTTCGGGATATACTCGCCATATAAGACGACACCCCGTTTTTGGTTGACTTTTTTCCGTTTCAGAAGTCGTCTTCTACGCTGGAAAATACGGGACTTAAATGGCCCACCTCCTCCTCCAAAAAATAATATGTTGGGTAGAGCAATCAAAGCAATGCTGGATTGCTTCACAGAAGTTTAGCTCAGTCCTAAAAGAAATATGTAAGACTTGTAAACATCTACATCTAATCCCATCAAAAAATGGGGAGAAGAAATGAACAGACACTTTGACAAAGAAGAAATACTAATGGCCAAAAGGCACATGAAGAAATGCTCCACATCACTAATCATCAGGGAGATGCAAATCAAAACAACAATGAGATACCACCTCACACCACAGAGAATGGCACACATCACAAAGAATGAGAATAAGCAGTGTTGGCGGGGATGTGGAGAGAAAGGAACCCTTATCCACTGCTGGTGGGAATGCCGTCTAGTTCAACCTTTATGGAAAGCAATATGGAGATTCCTCCAAAAACTGGAAATCGAGCTCCCATATGACCCAGCTATACCACTTCTAGGAATATACCCTAAGAACACAAAAATACAATACAAAAATCCCTTCCTTACACCTATATTCATTGCAGCACTATTTACCATAGCAAGACTCTGGAAACAACCAAGATGCCCTTCAACAGACGAATGGCTAAAGAAACTGTGGTACATATACACAATGGAATATTATGCAGCTGTCAGGAGAGATGAAGTCATGAAATTTTCCTATACGTGGATGTACACAGAATCTATTATGCTGAGTGAAATAAGTCAGAGAGAGAGAGAAAAACACAGAATTGTCTCACTCATCTATGGGTTTTAAGAAAAATGAAAGACATTCTTGCAATAATAAATTTCAGACACAAAAGAGAAAAGAGCTGGAAGCTCCAGCTCACCTCAGGAAGCTCACCACAAAGAGTGATGAGTTTAGTTAGAGAAATAACTACATTTTGAACTGTCCTAATATTGAGAATGTATGAGGGAAATGTAGAGCCTGTTTAGAGTACAGGCGGGGGTTGGGTGGGGAGGAGGGAGATTTGGGACTTGGGTGATGGGAATGTTGCACTGGTGATGGGTGGTGTTCCTTTTATGACCGAAACCCAAACACAATCATGTATGTAATCAAGGTGTTTAAATAAAAAAAAAAGAAAAAAAATTAAAAGGAAAATAGAAAAGTATAAAAATAATTCAACTATTTAATAGAAAAAAAAAAGACTTGTAAACATCTAAAAGTAATTTTGATAAGTATTGAATGTCAGTTTTGAATGACTGTCCCCTAATTCTTGAGTATTTAATGTCAGTATTGAATGACTGTCCCCTAACTCTTGATTACAGCTGCTATTAATACATTTAATCAGTAAAACCATTTGTAGGAAATAATTTATCCACATTTTACATCCGCACTAGAGGTGAAAACAAAAAGAATAGTTAAAGGGCATGATCATACAATTCATTTGAAGCAAAACCTGTATTGTAATCCAAGTGATGTTGATCTAAAACCTGCACCATTAAAAAAAAGTCAAATTTCATTGATTTACCATTGTTTTACAATTGATGCCATTAGTGTAGAATTTTAATCATACATTATCATACCTATATATGGGTAAATCTTCACTATTCCTTTCACCATTGTAGTGACTGACATCCCTCACCCTCTTTTCCTTTACCTCTAGTAACTGAGTTGTTTACCTGCTCCCAATTAGTAGGGGTTTTTTTGATGTTATTATTAAACCTTTCACTTATGAATATATGATTTTGTTTTAAGAGGGAATTGTTATTTGCTTACGACTATATTCCAAGTTTCTGGTTTCAATAGGTACTCAAGAAATTGTGAGGAATAAATGCTTTTCTGCTTTAATTAAATGAAAGATAAAGTTGTATTTATTTTGGTCAATTTGAAGAGAACTACCAAAGTCAGTGACATACAGAAAGAAAAAACAATATGTTAGTAATGTCAGTATTTTACATAGAGCGTAAATAGAAATTATGCTTGATATAGCAGTGTGCAACCATTTCAAAGGAATGTGGTGTTGTATATTTTGCACTTAGTAAGATGGTCATCACATTCCCTGTCCACGTTAGGACAAACCATATTATCAATATTTAAAATGAATATTATGCATGTTTACTTAATCATAGATTTTAGTGTATTAAGATAAACTGTCTCCAAGATTTTATTGAAACCCTTTGAGGAATGCTTTGTTTGTGGGTAGAAGTTTTTGTAGGGAAAGTCAGCTAGAAGATGGAAAAATTCATGGCTTAGAAAAGAGAAGGTAAAATATCTGGCTTGAACAGATTATTGACATCTATTACCTTTGCTTTTTGTAGAACTAATTACCAAACAGAACAGTTTTGAGTACTACAATAACATATTTGGAATTTCTTGAACAATTTGTATTTCATGTAAATTGAAGGTATTTCAATACATTTCATTATGTTATTACCATAAAATGTTTTGTTGAGCATTGAAGGAAGAGAATTACTCATCAAAAACTGTCTTCCATGAAAATTCAAAAGTAGTAAATGACAGAAAAGGTTCAAACTCCTCCATGATCACTTTTCTTCCACCTCCAATCATTCACAGTCATTCTCAATGTGTATTTTTCTGTAATACATGGATATGCCAGGTGGGGGGATTCCTCTGTCTCAGAAATGGAATACATTTAGGTAATATTTGGACTCTAGTTATAATAAAGTCATAAACAATAACTACTGGGTTACCAATGGGCTGAGTGTGAATGTCAGAACCAATTAAAAACCTAAAAAAAATGGGCCCAGAGAGATAGCACAGTGGCGTTTGCCTTGCAAGCAGCCGATCCAGGACCTAAGGTGGTTGGTTCAAATCCCGGTGTCCCATATGGTCCCCCGTGCCTGCCAGGAGCTATTTCTGAGCAGACAGCCAGGAGTAACCCCTGAGCAATGCTGGGTGTGGCCCAAAAACCAAAAACCAAAAAAAAAAAAAAAACAAACTAAAAAAATGGTCTGAAATAATATGACTGCATGTTTGGGTGTTTCTGGTAAGTGTGAGAGATTGTGCCATGAATTAATCTCTCTGAAGATGTTAAACTCATTTGATTCAGTGATATTTCCATTCATGATGCTTCTACGTCTCATCTCAGGAATTGGAGACAGTATCAGTTCTGATTTGAACTTTTACTCAATTCTATTCTTTTTTTTTTTTTTTTTTTTTTTGGTTTTTGGGCCACACCCTGTGACGCTCAGGGTTACTCCTGGCTATGCGCTCAGAAGTTGCTCCTGGCTTCTTGGGGGACCATATGGGACGCCGGGGGATCGAACCGCGGTCCATCCTAGGCTAGCGCAGGCAAGGCAGGCACCTTACCTCCAGCGCCACCGCCCGGCCCCCTCAATTCTATTCTTTCATCCATAAATGCATATTAGGATAAAACTGGGCTACAGATCTATCAATTTGACTTCCTCCCAATGAAATAATTTCATGAGATCAAATCTTTGTCTGGTAGTGAATTACTCATCAGGGTTTCATTTGAAGCATGAACCAGGATTAGGGATGAAGTGGTTTTTCATTAAGAGTTTTTCAGGAGTGTGAGAAATGAGTGCTCTTGGTTAGTTGGGGACAATATTTGGAATACACCTTGAGAGAAATGAAATTACAAGGACACAATGGCCTTTAGAATTTTTCAGGTATTTTGTTGTACATTATCTCATTGGCATCCTCATAACAGTTCACATGAAGCTGTTCTCATTTTTCAGAGAAAGAGAAATTGAAGACAGGCCTGGAAGGTAGCTCAAAGGAATGGAGCACATGTTTAGCATTTTGCATGCATCAGACTTGGTTGATATTTGGTACTGCATAGTCCCCTTTCAGGTGTGACCTGAAGGCAGAAAAAGAAAGAAAGAAGATAAAGTAAAATAAAGAACTTGAGGTTAGATTGTTCAGATGACTAGAGAAATTGAGGTCAGGTAGTTTAAATGTCACAGACAATGTAGAAAAAGGATTCAAACTGATTTACTTTAGTCATATGCCATCTTATGTTTGTTTGGATCACAAACAAGTGATTAGTGGTGCTCAGGGCTTACTCCTGGCTCTGTATTCAGGGACTATTCTTGGTGTACTCAGGGATCTCTATATCCCTGAGTACCTTCAAGAATAGCATGGCCATCACTTTACCTACTGAACTATCTCTCCAGCCCTGACATAGGCTCTTCTTTTAATCAATTATGAACTGTTGATAAATAGTAATTCCAAAAGGCCAGTTTACTTTTTTTTAAAAAATACTTTATTATTCCATTATTCTTCCTAATGCGAATCAGGAACTTCATTATGATTGTTTAATTCCTAATTTCTCTTTACCACGTAACAATCTCCTTAAATCTGACCCTGAATAAAAATGCATAAGCGATTATTTTTTCTCTGCTTCTTTTAAAGTGGAAAAGTATTTATTTCTACATAAATTTGAATAACTTTTCTTACTATTTGTAATGGTGAAAGTAACCTAATTTCTTGGGCTTTTGGCTTCTTGGTTTGTAAAATTGAACCTATACGACAAATTTATAGTTTCTGGACTTGTAAAATAGAGCCTATACTGCAAATTTATATATGCATATATATGTTACACACATATAGATATATAAACTAGCTACATATTTTTGTAAAATTACATACAGTAGTATCAATTAGCATCCAGTCCATTGAAAATATCAGCAAATTAGTCTGGATGAAACAGTCTTTACCATAACAAAGCCCAGAGTCCAAAGGGTGGAGAAGATGAATCAGGGTTTTTTTTTTTTCTGAAATATGGAGGTGATGATAGTATTTATTCAAAAGATTATTTGAAAATTAAGTATAAAAATGCATAAAGAATATTTAGAAGAATACCTAGCACATAGTAAGTACTTAGTACTTTTTAGTAATAACAGGTATTCAAACACAGGCACCAGTGTTATGGTTACTTTGAAGATTAACTCAAACAAGGTTTGGGACAGCTGTACTATCCAAGTCTTCCACCTGTACAGAATTCTGCTCCTTGATAGAATGCATTTTCTTTTTTTAAATTTTATATATTTATTTATTTTTTGGTTTTGGGGCCACACCCAGTTGACACTCAGGGACTAGCTACTCCTGGCTATGTGCTCAGAAATTCTCCTGGCTCTGTAGTACATCCTATGTTAGTATGTGCAAGGCAAATGCCCTACGATTTGTGCCACTGCTCTAACACCAGAATAAATTTTCTTAATATTTTTTATTTAAAGTACTGTTATTTACAAAGATGTTAATAGTTGAGTTTTAGATAAACAATGTTCCATAGCAGATACCTTTTTATGTTTGGTTGTTAAAGTTTGGATCACATGATTTCATTGTTGACTCAGTGATCTGCAAATTTAGTTCTGCCCCTCCTTAACATCACTAAAGTACCTAAATTCCCTTGAGCCCTTCCCCCATTCTTTCATATCTGTTTCTTTAAGTTCTAAAATCATAGAGGTTCCTAAACTAATTTGGAACAATGGCCTCTTTACAGAAAAAACAAAAACAAAATCAAAACCCAAAACTCTTTATTTCCCCTTGGAAATGTATTTACTTTGAGTAAACTAATAGAAAGTAACCATCAGTTGTACCCAAGGCCCATGTTCAAGCCCGCCCCCCCTACTTGTGGGATGGTATCGCCCACTTTGGGAAACAAACACTGCCTTAGATCAATGGGATGAAGATTGGCAATGGTGTACTGGTATGTCTTGTCATATAAGATTGCCAAGGAAAGCCATGTAAGTGTAGAACTGAATGAGATATCATTGTCAATAGATAGACAATAGACAGACAATCCAATGCATAGATTAAGGGCATAACTTTATTCTTTGTTGCTACACTGCCTTTATAGCATATCTTGTTAGCATTGGATCTCAACTACAACACCAAACTTTAAAGTTGACTGGGGCTGGGACGGAAAAGTGGGGTATGGATTGAGAGAATTAGACACTGGGAATAAGATAGATGTTGCAAAATTGTATGCTTGAAACTCAGTGAAAAAATTTGTAAATCACTATGCCTAAATAAATAATACATTACAAATAAAATAATGGTAAATAAATATGTACAGCTGAATACTAATAAAAGACATTTTGTTAAGATTCTAAGCACTTGTTTGGGTTCAAAATTATTTTGGATCTTACTGAAAAAGACTGAAAGCATAATGAAGAAATTAGAGATGTCCAGCCAAATTTTGTTTCGCGACTAATTGGATGATTTCAGGGCAATTGCATTGCTTCAATGAGATTTCATCTCCCAAAAAATGGTAATAATTCTGTATCTTAAACTAATGTTGTAGATATTTAAAACAATATACATAGATTGTGTGATGATTTGATAGATTCTCAGAAAAAGTCAAATGCTCTATATACATTTCTAATTATAATTATTATTTATATATAAATAGTGCTTGTATCACATATATAAAATATAACTTTTTTGTTTGGGGGCCACACCTGGCAGCACTTGGGAGTTACTCCTGGCTCTGTACTGAGCAATTACTTTTGTCAGTCTAGGAGGTTCATATGGGATGTAGGAATTGAACCCACATTCACCACATGCAAACAAAACCTGCTATGCTATTGCTCCGACCACTATAATACATTTTCAAGTAGAGTTAAGTGCTAAACATTAGGCTGGGCTGCATAGAAAATCCTCTGATTTCAGTATATATTTGTCTGCATATAATTATCATCCTTACCTTTTAGAGAAGAAAAGTCAAACTTCAGGATTATGTTGCTGTCAAAATGGAAAAAAAAGTAGCATGATTGATGGATAGATGCCAACAGGCAGAGTTAAAGAATGTAATATTGCTTTAATCACAAAGGCTACAGAATCACACAAAGCTGTATAATGGAGAGTTTTTAAAGCAGCATGCTCCTAGAGAGAGCTGCAGATTCTCCTACCACTACTTCCCATGGGACATAGAGCTGAGAATGATACCACTATAAAAGTAAGTATTCTAGTGGATTCAAGGAGCTCCCTTTCTGTTCTCAGAGTGAGGTTATCACCTGGCAGTACACTCTCCACAATATCACCATTCTGGACATTTTGACCACCTACAAATTGGTCTTTCTTATTGCAAGTAATGAGAAGAAAGAAACTCCAGCACCATTATGATAGTTGACTGTGATACTGAATGTCAGTTCCTCAGAGGACTGCATGTGAGAATTGCTTTTCAATCCATTTGAACTTTGCTATGGCAGAGTTCTCAATAACTTGACCAAGATTCACAATAGTACATGAAAAAAATTAGAACTCAAAGGTGTGTGTCCTGAGTGCTACTAATGGCCATGCTGTATGCAATAAAATTTAGAATTATACATTGGAGTTCTCTAGCCAGTTAAAATTGGCTGGAGGACTACTTTAGGAGTTAGAGTACATACATGTGTGAGGCACAGAACTTGATCCCTGGAACCACTTGTTTACAATAGTATAACAAAAAAGAGACCTGGAGACCTATAAGCACTAGTGAGTGTGCCCCAATGACCCACATGTACCAATAGGCTAGCCCTATTGTGTCTTATCAACACTAGGTCCAAATAGTATCACATCACCAAGCCTGAAGAGGTCACTCTTCATTCAATTTGTTAAGTTTTATTAGGCATGGCTTCTTTTAACTCTAAGTATCACCTAATCCTGCTAAAAAGAAATAAAGAAAAAAAAGTTTTCGAGGGACAGGAGTGGTGGCGTAAGCGGTAGGGTGTTTGCCTTGCATGTACTAACCTAGGATGAATTGCAGTTTGATCCTTCGGCATTCCATATGGTCCCCAAGCTAGGAGCGATTTCTGGGTGCATGACAGGAGTAACCCCTGAGTGTCACCACGTGTGACCCAAAAAACAAACAAAAAAAAAAGGCAAAAATGTCGTCAAGATTGTGCATATGCTCTTAGAATCAACATAGGAAATCTAAAAGTTGATTTATAAAATAATGGACATTTTATGTGTTAAAAGATACTGTTAAAATAATAATAAAAGGAGTTAAGAGACATGACCAATGGCTAGAATGACTGAGATAGCATAACCGTTTATTCAGACTTCCTTGTGTTGTAGATAAAATAATATTAAAAATTCTCACTTTCCTTTTAAATACTTAATACTTGTAAGGATACAAGTATCTTCAATACTTCAAAACATTTGGGAACTATTTAAAAATTATGTAATATTTGGTATTGAATACAATGCCCTGTGCATACAAGACACTCATATGCTTTGCTATTGAGTCAATTTCCCAGCTCTTAGTGAATATTTATTTAATCATTTAACAATTTTGACTGTGCTATATTATTATACATACATATATGCATATATATTTTGGTTCCATAAAGGTTAATAATTACTAAGCTTAAATTATTTGTAAGAATGTAAAGAATCTTTTCTCTCATAAGAAAAACTACTAACTTGGGGAAAAGTTTGTAATGTATGCTGAGAATTACTTAGCAATGAGAAAGATTATTTGGAAGTGAAATATTGGAGGAAAAAACTCAAGAATAAACTAATGAAAAAATAGAGGCAGCAAAATAGATCAAGTTTATAAGATATTTCATGAGGAATATGTCATATGCTCTCCTTCAACTAGCTACCTTCCAAAATCTGCTGACAAGATTGTTTAGTCTAAGACCACTGTACTAACCATTCTAGATCTACCCAAATGTTTCAGGGTCTAATATCTAAGACACATGTAATTTGCTCTGGCATCCACACTGGGAATCAAAGAAGGCATGCTTTCTTAGTGGAGGGTGTAGGTTACAACAGCTATTTGTGATTGTTTTCTGCGTGTTATGGTTTGGTTCATTAGTTAGAAAGAACACATGGCTGTGAAGCAAAGCAGAGCTTTTCCAGAGCCTCTAAGATACAGTTTTTGCTGGGCCTTTCTTGGCCTTCTCAGGAGAGTTTCAGGAGACAGAAGAGAAGAAGAAAACACACAAAGGTGACAGGCCCCCTCAGTCTCTCCCATTTACTAAGCTCACAGCAGGGGCAGATCCCTCCTGTCTGCCTTCACAGACAAAAGAGCTACCTTTCTGCTGCTAGGACACCTCTGGTAGCCGTTTTTCACTCAGTCTTTCTTGGCCTTTCAGCATGTCTCCTCTAGGAGACAGTTAGAGAAATAACTACATTGAGAACTATCATAACAATGTGAATGAATGAGGGAGGTAGAAAGCCTGTCTAGGGTATAGGCAGGGGTGGGGAGGCGGGAGATTTTGGGACAATGGTGATGGGAATGTTGCACTAGTGAAGGGGGGTATTCTTTACATGACTGAAACCCAACTACAATCATATTTGAAATCAAGGTGTTTAAATAAAGATATTTTAAAAAAGAACAGCTATTTGAGCTTTATCTGTCTGCTAACATAGACAGTAAACAGTTCACTAGTGAGAGTGAGCTGATGTAATACTAGAGTCAGCTCAGTTTAGAAACCTTTTCCTGAGTTATTTTTTTCCTTTCATTCAATCATCCTTAAAAACCCAAATAACATATTCACTTGAAACTACCTCATCAGATTTATTTTATAAATTATTTGAATAGACTTAGTATGTAACAATGTTTCCTCAAAAATGATTTGATATTCTGAGAAATATGAGAGACATAGTGCCTTTTTTATCCTGAACTACTATTGTCTAGCAGAGAAAATTTACTGACTAAAGTGATTTAAACAAATATTTATTGACTGAATAAATGTAGAAAGTACTAAATATTAGAGCCTTTATTCCCATCATTGGTTCTTTGGACATGTGACCCAACTTCTCTGTTTCACTCAGCTTTTGAAGCATTCAGCGACGATAAAAGTACCAAATTGTATTGCTGGTTGGGGTATTCTGTTTCCTCAATGATTATCAATAAAAGATCTTTAAAAGCCTCTGATTGTGTCTGGGAACCACCAGGACTGAAATACTCTATGCTGTCTTGATTCAGTACCTATTCATCAAGTAGCCCTTTAGTGTCAGAGGTAAAATTAATGACTGATAACTCAAGTTTTGTTTTGGACATTCTTTTTTAAATAGAGATGACATCATTATAAAGGACTTAGTAATCTTGGTTGAGCCTGGAAAACAACCATGGTTATAGGACTTCTAGTTAGCTTTATTCTTAAATGCTTCTTATAATGCAAAATAAGGAAAAGGAGAACAAGCATCAGGATGCATAATCAATTCAATTTCTCTGTCTTGTGCTCCATTAGATTCATTTGTAATTTAAAGCTCTGTGAAATCGATGATTGGCAGATAGGTAATATTTATACTAGTTTTCTTTTCCAGTTCTACTGTAAAACATACTTTTAGGGGTCTTGCAAAATTTCTCCAAATATTTGAATAATTTTTCTATCTCTATTTCATAACTTAGATCAGTAATAGATAGTTTTATGGCATTGGAGCAATGAATAGCAAATAGGTAGCAAATATGTCACTTGCCTTGCATGGGGTGGCCTAGGTTCAATATGGTCTTCTGAGTATCGCAATGGGTAATTCCTGAGTTCAGAGCCAAGAGTAACCCCTGAGCTCTACAGGTATAGCCCAAACACAAAAACAAAAAGGAAAAGAATGAACAGCACTAGCTGTGTATTATAGGATTCCCCAGAATTAATTGCTGGTATTTTAATAAAGTTACATTAAATGTGATAACCCTAATTCCAAATCCTCATTTTATTCATTTTATTTTTTCTTATATTCAACACAATTTCTTTGTGAGACATTAAATGTAAAGCAATTCCATGAGAGATAGCTTGGAATAAAGGAAGGTAATACCCAGTGCAATGTTATGAGGGCTGAAAGCAGCATGCAGTCTGTCTAGCCCTGTTCCCCTTTTTCTGTGGTTACTGCCAAAGTCTGCTTTTCATCCTTCATTCCTGTCTTTAAACTAAAGCATACAGTTTTTCCTTGAGCTGCAAAATAAAAGGGTCACCAGAAGTCAGATCCTCAAGTCTCAGATGGCACTTGTCCTTAAGCAGTATTTCCCAGTTACTTCCTATATTGGTTCTCTCTGTTGAGTTATAGATTTACACAAACTTCTAATTCAAACAGCTCACACCTTTATTATTACCAGTGCCTGGAAGTTATGAATCCAGATATGGATTATTGGGTTATCACTTTAAATCCTCAGGAAACTTCCATAACCAGAGCCATAACTACATATAACTCAAGAGTTCTTTACAATTCATATGATTGTTTCTAAGGTTCACGTCCTTGAAGTTGTAGACTTGAGACCTTCAGTCTCTAGAAATAGCTCCTGCAGTGTGGCTCTTCTCAGTGAGAGTTCATGCCATAGCATTTGAGTTAGCAGTTAAGAAAGTGAAGTGAAATATGTTTTTATATTTATTAAGGTAGCATAGGAATATTGCCCACCATATGTTGGTTAAAAGTAAGAGGCAGTCCTGCCATATATTGGGAAGCAAATACACAAAGACATGGTTATTTGGAAGTGCCGGAGATCTCCCTGGGTTTGACTCTCAAACTCTCAAAGTGTAATCACTCTGGGATTAGTTAGTGTTCTTTTCTGCTTTTCTGTCTGAGTTGGTTAATAAACTTCTCATTAAATTTAGTATCATCTTTTCAAGAAAATGAGAATTTAAAAATGCCCAGTAGAATGTGAGTTGTTTCCACTCCTTACCTGTTTAGACAATGACTCAGAACTTTTATTTCTAGATTATGTTTGTGTCTAGCCTTAAAATTCACTGATAGAAAATGTACACTGTACAAAATGGATGCTACTATTTGATCTGTGCTAGAAAGTGCTATAAATATTATTTTACATTCTTAAACTATATACTGTGCATCTTGGTGGGTTTGAAACTATTACCATGATACCTAGAAAAGTTTAAACATGCTCTTATATCAGTATGGTGAGAACAAAGCTGATTTCAGACCTGTGTATTAAAATCTTTAGTAAGAACAATGATAATTCGTGTGGTGAATAATTGCCCAAGTACATAATGTGTCTATCTATTTTTTGTTTTTTTGAGGCCATGCCCAGTGACTCTCAGGGGTCACTCCTGGCTCTGAGCTCAGAAATTGCTCCTATCTTGGGGGATGATATGGGACTCTGAGGGATCAAACCGCTGTCCATCCTAGGTCAGTGTGTGCAAGGCAAATGCCCTACTGCTGCACCACAACTTCGGCCCCATTGTGTCTCTCTATTTTTGAAGAGAAAAAAAATTAAAAAAAAATGAAAACCAACTAGATATAAAGGTAACAGGCACCATTATGATTACAAACCAGAAAAAAATTGATTCATTAGATAAATTGCCAATATAACATACAAAGAGACCATATAATTTTTGGAATTTTCTTTGGAAGAAGATATCTGCAAATAAATATTTTTTTTCTGGAAATACTTGTTTTTTCCCTGTTTCCCTTGTGCTAAGAGATTCCTCCTTATGCCTTTATATTCTGAATGACTTACTAGGGATATTATCCCATTATATTATGAGCTTAGCTTAATATAAAAGAATATCCTGTTTCTGTCCTAGAATTACATTTTGGTTAGAAAAAAGCAAATTTGATATAGGAAAAAATGTGATTAAGAGGGCAGAAAACACACTATTGACCTAAGGTTTATTTGTTTTAATAGATGTCCTTAGTAATAGGTTATCAGTGGAGAGCCTTGTAGAGTAAGTCCAATTTTAAGGAGACTATTTTTAAAGAATCACTATAGAAATAAAGATCATAGAAACAATATTTTGCCAGAAGAAATGGATTCAATCATTCATTTTGGTAGACACAGATACTTACAATTATGTACAAATAGGTCTTCAATGAGACATATACAAGCATATTTTTTCTCATCCATTAAAATCTAGCACAATTCTAGATACATGGTAATTAATATTTAGTTATCTTAGGAAGCTGAGTTTGTTTCAAAAAGCTGTAGAGGAATGTTTTATATTCTGACCACTAATCTCCACTTAAAAAGCATGGAAAACTTTTTCTTTTAGTGTTGAATATTGGAGGAAAGCTATAGCAGGAACAGTACAGATTCAAAGAACGATTTAGCTTATCCCACCTTTGGTTCGATGCCATTTTTCATCTTGCCTTATTCTTGTTTCCTGGACTCTGTAAATATTTTGTAACACTTAAGTCCCCACCTACTAATTGTATCACACACCTTCATTGGAGACACCTTGGAGCAAAACCAGGCAACCTCAGCTCTAATGGAGTTGACTGTGGTCTCTGGAGTGAAAACTGTGTCTTGAAAGCAGCTGAGGACAGTTATTAGGAAGTTTGGTATAAAGATTTAGTGCTGTTCTTTGAGGGATCGATGGGCAAGCTATTCAGACATCTTAGATGCATTCTAGTTGGTTTCCCAGTGGGAACATTCTAACCACAATCACATAAATTCATCTATCTCCTAAGAAGGTCCCATTTTTATTTTATAAGAGCCTCACAATCTTGTTTCAGAGAGAGGACAAACACACATAAAAAAGCATTAACATGGGGCCGGAGAGATAGCATGAAAGTAAGGTATTTGCCTTGCATGCAGAAGATCGGTGGTTCGAATCCCAGCATCCCATATGGTCCCCTGAGCCTGCCAGGAGGAATTTCTGAGCATAGAGCCAGGAGTAACCCCTGAGCACTCCTGGTGTGACCCAACCACCCACCCCCAAAAAAGAAGAAAGAAAAAAGAGAGAGAGAGAGAGAAAGAGAAAGAAAGAAGAAAGAAGAAGAAAGGAAGGAAGGAAGGAAGGAAGGAAGGAAGGAAGGAAGGAAGGAAGTAATGAAGGAACGAAGGATGGATGGAAGAAAGGAAGGAAGTAAGGAAGAAGGAAGGAAGAAAAGAGAAGAAAGAAGAAAGAAAGAAGGAAAGAAGAAAGAAAGAAAAGAAAGAAAGAAGAAAGAAAGAAAGAAAGAAAGAAGAAAGAAGAAAAGAAAAGAAAAGAAAGAAAAGAAAAGAAAAGAAAGAAGAAAGAAAAAAGAAAAGAAAAGAAAAGAAAAAGAAAGAAGAAAGAAAGAGAAGAAGAAAAGAGAAGAAAGAAAAGAAAGAAAGAAAGAAAGAAGAAAAAGAAGAAAGAAAGAAAGAAAAGAAAGAAAGAAGAAAAAAGAAAGAAAGAAAGAAGAAAGAAAGAAAGAAAGAAAGAAAGAAAGAAAGAAAGAAAGAAAGAAAGAAAGAAAGAAAGAAAGAAGAAAGAAAGGAGTATTAACTGATGAGTTGCATATATCTAATTGTTCAAAGTGCAGAGAGAAGAGATGCAAGAGAGCTACAATGCTCAGTATTGAGTTGTTGAGAGGAGCAGAGTATGGCTGAATTGAGCTTGATATGGAAAAACAGTTGACATTAGACTGGATTCTTGGATATGAGAAGTGGCAGAAAGGAGAGCATATATACAGAGAAATTCCATAGGAAAACATTTTGATTTGATTTTTGTCAAGGAACAATTCAAGGACATCTTTACCGTATCTTTAACTTCCTAAAAATAATTTCCTTTATTTGTCAAAGATATCAGGCCTCAGTATCAGATCCTTAAAGGGCAATAATATCTAAGATGCAGCATTATTTGTTGCATTCTATTTTTTGTATAGTCAACATATTTAAACAAATAATAGTTTTTATTTAAAATAACTTATAAAATTGCTTATAAGTGAAATATCAATAGATAAAAACAGCTTAATGAAGTGCATATATATCCACGCTATAACCTCATATGAATAAATATGGCTTTATCATTGACTAAATTTGAAGAAACTTCATTTAACAAATAGGTATTTTCGGGGAAGTAAATCCTGCTTTTGAATTTCCAGTCCTGCTTTCATTATTTACTATGAGCCTTCCAGCATAATGGATTGTTCCCTATAATAATTTGTTCCCTATAATCTTACATGCATCCCTATTTTCTTCTTTACTCAGTTACAAAAACCGATTATTTTCTTATACCTACATGAATATGGAGTATTATGTTGAGCGAAATGATTCAGAGGAGCATGGTTAGACAGAATGATAACATTTATTTGTAGAATAGTAAAAAAAAAGATAGTATAGTAATAATTTCCAAACACAATATAGTTGAAGGATAGGAGGAACAGTTCGTGATAGGGAGCTTGCCACAATTAGTGGGTAGTGTAGTTAGGGCAGAGAAGGGACCAATTTGGCAAAGATAGTTGTAAAATGATCACTCTGGACAACAACTGGATGCTGAAAAGAGTTAAAGTAATGCTAATGATATCTCTTCAGTAACAATATTGAATATCACAGTGTCTAAAACAAAAATAAAAGGAAGAGAATAAAAAGTGAGAGAGAAAAAATAATGTCTGCCACATAGACAGGGAGAAAGCAAGAGTGCAACTTGGTACATTGGTGGCAGGAAATGTGCACTGGTGAAGTGTGTTGTACATTGTATGGCTGAAATTAAATCATGAACAATTTTCTAGCTGTGTATCTCATGCTGACTTGACTAATAAATTTATTTAAAAAAAACAAAACCTAAACAGAGGTAATATAACTCATGGATTATTAGTGGCTAAACTTAGATACCTGCTCCTAGTGTGGAAAATTCCCTTCCTGGATGAAAAAGTTGAACCTCAGGAAATTATGAAAGGCATTTTATTATGACAGCTCAGGGAACTAATCTCCCATAAACCTGAGCCCCCACTTTAATTTTACACAGGTTTACATAGATGACTGAGGTGGGAAGCTAAAGCTGATGGTACAGAAGTAGATATCTGGACTCGAGTTTCGCTGAAATGGCCTCTTGGGATTGGGTGTTGGGAGTTTATGGCAGGAAGCAGAAGTGGGGGTAATGGAAGCAAGGATGCACCGAATAGGCTCGCACAATCATTTACCTTTATTTTGTATCTATGGAACATTATTAGTTGATTTGTAAGTACTCTTTTTGAATGTATATGGATTTAATAAATTAGTTGAATTGTCTGTACCTTTATATCTATAAATATTTTGAAAATGTGATTCATAATTACAAGTTTAATTCCATACTAGCTAATAAAATACAGAATGCTCAATTCTGTTAATAAAGACACAGAAACAAAAGCCACAATGTATGCTCCAGAAATTTATACAATCTTCTTAGAAATTAAAATGTGATCTACAGAATTAGCTTTGATAGGAGATTTAAGCATCCATATAGGATAATAAAATTGGAACTTTTCCACTGTAATAAATAATGGTAAAAATAAAAATTAGTATTTTGACTCAGTTGTAGAAAAATTTTTGAGATAAAGTATTTCCATGGCCAAAGATACACCTTAGCTGCAGAGACTTGATAACTGCTGATTATCATAAAATATATTCTTCCTAAATTTGAAGTCATGCTCCTTCATTTCGGGATCTGTAAATATGTTAAAGAAGGGCAAATCTGATGTCCTAATATAAAATATTCTTGGTTGAGTTGTTATTAGACTGGCTTAACTAATGGGAACTCACCAGGAATCAATGTTATATATGAGATCCAGTATTCTATTTTATACAGTCATGTACACCCAAACCTAAGATAGCAGGTTTGATAAAATGCTGTCTGAAACTTACTTTGTCTAGCCTAGTTACATAGTTTTGCATAAGTTGCTCTTCAAATATGAATGATAGCAGTTTACCTGTCACTTTGTACCTAATATTCTTAAGACAAGAGAAAACCTGTGCTTTCATCCTCTCCTGCATCTAATTAAATATTTTCTGTGGGATCCTTATATAATACAGACATGTATTATATAATGTAATCCTTCTAATGGGTACATAATTTTGTATAAATTCAGACAGTTAATAATAAAGGGGAATAAGATTTAGAGAAATTCATTTGATTGTACTGCAAATAATTTATAGGTCAGTGTGGCATTATATTTAATCCCCCTTATCCTATCCATAACTTCTGTGGGATATAAGATGTGTACTGACATACAATCTATGCATTAGGTCCTCATTTATTTTTCTTTGACTAATTACTCTAGAAAACAAGTGTTTGGCATCAGAGTGATAGAAATACTAGCTGGTGAGTCCCATTTGCTTGAATTCATGGCCTGCATCATGAAGGACTTAACTTGATTAGAAACCTTACCCTTTGGAGCAGAAAAGAATATTGGAACCTGTCAAGTTCATTGCGTCTCACATGTCAGAGTACATCAGACTCCATCTGGGAGAGGGGGGGCTTTGAAAAGCATGGCTTTCTGAGCCCTGCCATCAAAATTGATTCAGTAGGTCTTGAGTGAGTTCTGAGAACATGCAATTTTATGTTTCCAGGTGAATCTGATGTTTTTATCTGCAAACTATATACTCTCAGAACCACTGTTCTGTTTAAAACAATGCAACAACAATGACATCAACAAATAAAACCCATAATACAATATCTACATAAATGTAGAAATCAAATCTGTGCCTTCCTTGCTAGCAGTTTTTCTGTGAATCGAGAATAAAAGGTTTATGCTCCAGAATATCCTCAGTACTAGTTGTGCATGTTCCATCATATCAGTCTCGATAGAGACTCCTTCAACTTTATATTCCAGTTATGTAAAGGCTGTATTCATTCTTTAGATTTCAAAAAATTATTTTATTTAAACATTGTGGTTTACAAGTTGTTCATAATACATTTGGATTTTTTCAACTTACAAAGTTGCTCATGATTGAGTTTCAGTCATAAAAGTATAAAGCCCTGGTGCCATGGCAATAGCTCAGTGGTAGGGCATTTGCCTTGCATGTGGCTACCCAGGACAGAATTCAGTTCAATCCCGGGCATCCCATATGGTCCCCCAAGCCAAGAGCGATTTCTGAGTGCATAGCCAGGAGTAACCCCTGAGCGTCACCAGGGTGTGGCCCAAAAACCAAACACCAAAAAAAAAGTATAACACTCTTCACCAGTGCATGTTTCCTGCCACAATATGCCTGTTTCCCCCCTTCCCTTCACCCATGCTTTCTCTCTACCTATCTCTGGGCAGATACTTTTCTTATTTTTTTTCTTTTTCTTTTTCTTCATTTTAGACACTGTCGTTTTCAAATGAAGGGCTATTATGCATATCACTTTATCTCCCTTCAGCACATAGTTCTTGTCCAGAGTGATCATTCCACCTTTCCAACTATAATTGTCATAGTGGTCGCTTCTTTGCCCTAACTACACACCCCACTATTTGTGGCAAGCTTTCTACCATGGACAGGTCATCCTGGCCCTCATCTCTCGTGTCTCTGGATATTATTACCATACTATATTTACTATATTTTGCAATCTGTTCCACAAATGAATTTGATCATTGTATGTCCATCTCTGATTCATTTTGCTCAATATAATACTTTCTATATCCATTCATGTATAAGAAAATTTTATGAATTCATTTTTCTTGACAATTGCATACTATTTCATTGTGTAGATGCACCAGCTTCTTTATTCAATCATTTGTTCTTAGACTTAGATTGTTTCCAGATTATGGTAGGTGAATTGTGCTACAATGAATATAACAGCGCAGATGCCTTTTCTTCGTTGTGTTTTTATTTTATTGTGTAAAGGCTGTGTTCTTATTCAGCATAAAAAACAACCACTACTCTAGTGGAAATAGGCACAGAACACAGAATGGATGTTTGATTTGTTAGGGTTTTTGTTTTCGTTTAAGAGTTCTTCCAAGAAGTACTCAGAAGATGTGGGGACCTCTTCACCAATAATTCTCAGCCAATAGTTTTATTGGCTCAATCAGGCATTGAGGATGTGCTGCTGTTTTTGCCTTGCAGTAGTGCTTGGTGATTTCTGGGGCCACCCTAGTGATGTTGAGGTGGCTCCAACAGTTCTCAGGTCAGTTTCATCTTTTTTACACTTATATCCTGAAAGCTTCAGGTAAAGCTGTTTAGCCACATGATTGGTGATGTATCGGTAGATCTTCCATGCGATGGACCCATCATGATTTCTCTCTCCATTTTATCTGACAGATACCTTAGAACTCATAATGGTGACACCCATATGATCTCCTGTGCTCAACCAGGAATGAACCTTGAGCACAGAGTCATAAGTAGGCCACTGAGCACCAGGAGTAGCCCCCCCCCCCAAAAAAAAAGTAATCATCATACTGTACCAATCATTTAATCAATGTGATTTGATCTTCATATGAACTACATAACATATTTAATCTACCAGAAAGGAGTCTAAAACTTACAGGATTAAAACAATGCTTTGAGTATCATAAACCACAGAATTGTGATCTAGATACCAATTTCAGCAAGCATAACACGAAGGGTGGTGAGTCCAGTTAGAGAAATAACTACACTGACAACTATCATGACAATGGTAGTGAGTGAAAGAAATAGAATGCCTAAGTCGAATATAGGCAGGGATTGGGGGAGGAGGGAGATAAGGGCATTGGTGGTAGAAATGTTACACTGGTGAAGTGGGATGTTAATTTTTATAACTAAAACCCAACTACAAACATGGTTGTAATCATGGTGCTTCAATAAAGGTATTAAAAACAAGCATAATTTGCAATCTTACATTGTAAATACTATTGATTCCTAACTATATACAACTTTGACTACTACTGTGCATTTTGTCTAAATAGCCCCAAATGGTCAAGTAAAAACAGCCTATATTCCTCAATGCAACATAATAACATTTTATATAAAATTGTATTCAAAATAACCATAAACTTAAAGGAGAATATGCTGATACATTTGGAGGGAGAAAAGGTAGCTTTATTCAAAGGTGGATTTTACCAAGACAAATGAAGAGGTAAAATTAAAAATGAACATGGTCACATTAAAACAGCATTCATTGCTTCAAGTGTTCATTACCGTTTGTCTTGGCAACTGAAGAACTTATGTAATAGATTAAATGAAAAAAGGCATGCAGTTTACCTCATATGCTACATGTTTCAATCATTTTTAACAATAGTTTATATCTCATATATCTTCAGTAATAGAAAACTCTAAAGCATCTAGAATATTTTTAAGGCAGAGAGATCCTGGGGCCAGAGTAGTACTGTAAGGGTTAGGGTATTTGCCTTGCAGGCAGCTGACCCAGATTTGATCTGCAGCGATCCATATCCTGAGCACCACTAGGAGTAATTCCTCAGTAAAGAGCTAGGAGCAACCAAGCACCCTTGAACATTGCTCAGTATTGCCCTAATATCTAAAAAAATAAATAAATAAACATATAAATAAATAAGGGCAGAGAAATTCTGAAGGTCCCCTAAAAGTGATAAAAACAGAATTTCCTTTAGTCTAGTATTTCTAAGTGACATCAGGCAAATAATACTTCCTCTGTGGCATTAATTGTTTGGTAAACATCCAGTCATAAAAAGAAAAAATTGTTCTTAAAATCAGAAAAAAGAATGGGAGAATCTTAATTTCTTCCTAAAGCAAGTCTGAAATAGGCTTCATTTTTAGAAGTAAATTTTTCATGTTCTTTTTGTTGCTTAAAGAAAAGACTTTACCTTTAAATGCTTTCTGAATTTTTCTTATGGAAAGCTCCTTCTTTTAAAAAAAATTAGGTGAGAATTAGGAGGACGTTATCAAAAAAACTATAGCAAATATCTTATTTATTTAGAATAGGAACAAAGCAAGGATGTCCTATCACAAGTTAATTTATTATAGATATTTGGTTTTATATCCATACCCAGTTATGCTCAGGGCTTTATTCTGAGCTCTGTGCTAAGGTATTACTCCTGGAGGTACTCAGAGAACCATGTGTGATGCTGTGGATCAAACCTGGATCTGTCATGTGTAAAGTAGAGCCTTTCCCTCTTTATCTCTCCAGTCACTTTAATTTAGTAGAAATCAAAAAAACTTACCAAAAGAATTAGAACAAATATCATATATAAATACTTAATAAAATATACTGAACTTATTTATGAAAAATCTTCATATAAATTATTAGAATTAAAAGTAAAATTAGCAAGTTTGTTGAATAAATATAAATATAATTAATCTTTAAAAATCATAGTTATCAATTAAATATAAAAATAATTATATACAATTGACACAAAATATAAAGTATTTATGAATAAATCTGAAACTAATATAAATTCATGAAAATTCTAAAATATTATGGATGTTTATGACATCCTGAATAAATCATTAATATTTATCATTTTCATGCTTGAGTAGACTTTGTAACATAAAGCCTTCAATTTTTCTAAGCCATCCCATAAATCTAGATACAATTCTGCCTAACATCACGAGAGAATATTTCATGAAGTCTGACAAGTTAAGTCGTGGCCTAGCGGTTAAGGCAAAGGACTAGTCTGACAAGTTGATCCAATATTTTATGTATAAATTCAAAGAGCCAAATGGTCAAGACAAGGGGAGGGTGTTTAGAAGAACAGTTCGTAGGGGAAACTTGTTATGCTAGAAATCTATATGTATTCAAACGTCAAATAATTAAGATTATATTATACTGTCACAAAATAGCCACATCAGGCTTTTTGATGGACTAAAATTCAATAATTTTTCTTGCAATATAGGAAATTGATATGCCAGTTGATGTTACAAATCAACAGTCAATACATATTCAATAACTGACTAGAAACAACGTGGGTGATCTACAACTTACTGTGATTAATGGACTAAAACAAGAGAAGAAAGATAAATACCCTATGAATTTACTTACACATAGAGCATAGAGAAGCAGGATGATTGAAATATATAAAACAATAATCAGCATTTAGACTACATTCCAAATTAGGGATTATCAGAATGGAAAAGAGAGTGTAACGAGGATACTGAAAATGCAAACATATTTATTCATGAAATTCTTACACTTCCTGCTCAATAAGGCTGATTGAAATTATGTTCTATATGGCCACCTAGCCTAACTATTTAGACTTCAGGAAAACATTAAGATGGTGTATGCTAAATTTTGAAATATGAAGAAATCAACTATATACATACAAAGTCAACTAGGAATTAGAAAAATATAGATGAAAATAAGACCAATGCTGGTTCAGTATAGAAGTCACATGAATATATGGTCTCTTTTTCCTCTCTAAAATCAGATTGGATACCTGCATGAGCCTTCTTGAAGGAATTTTGTATATTGAAACAACTGCCAACCAGAAACAACATACAGGGTTATATAAAATAAAACAAAATCTGCTTGTTGTAAGGGAAACTACTTCCCATAATGATTGCCCCTTCCCCAGTACATCCTGCAGTTCCCTAAACAGCTTTTCCATCCTTGACCTTCTCATTGGAAACCTCTCTTTAAGCAGTTACCCACAGCTCTGCAAATGTTAGAGTGACATTTGGACTGGGCTTGAGTAATCAGCTTGCCCGCTATTTGAGGCTCCCCTGGGGGCCTGCCAAGCTTCAGTGCTGTGGTATTAGCTGTGCAGGCCTCACCTCCCAAAGCTAGCAATAACATTTACCAGCTACAGTTTTCTCCATCTTCAAATATTTCCTTTGGCCCACTTGACAGTGATCCAACTCCTGCAAAGACTGGGCCCTGAAGAGAATGGTTTAGAGAAAGGAGAGGCTTCTTTGAAGAACTTTTAACATTTACCTTTCATTAAATATTTTACTTGTATTTTAATTGGGCTTTCCTCCTAGGAGTCAGATATGTTTCAGAAAATTATTCTTAAAACCACACACCTGTGGAGAGGGACATGCTACTTTATTATTCTTGTGCCTATGGAAACAAAAACTAAAATGATCTCTGGATGAAGAAGAATCAAATTAGAATCAAATCAAATTCTTAAAAATCCTTAACAATTTAGAATTTGCCAGGGAATTGGACAATTACTTCTCAGAACTATAGCAAACAATAACCTTTCCTTTATAAATAATTTCTATTATGACCAATGTGAATTACAAATCTTTCACAGTAATATTTGCGGTACACAGTGGCATTGAATCAGGGGTATCCCACCACCAAAATTATCCTCCCTCCACCCCATTTCTCAGCATCCCTCTCTTTAGCCCCTAGACTGCTTGG
Source organism: Suncus etruscus (assembly GCF_024139225.1). Classification (NCBI taxonomy): domain Eukaryota; kingdom Metazoa; phylum Chordata; class Mammalia; order Eulipotyphla; family Soricidae; genus Suncus; species Suncus etruscus. The sequence goes on from NC_064850.1 coordinate 23,055,084, forward strand.
GTAACTGGTCCCTCTGTGTATAACTTGTTGATGATTGGTCACCGATTCTGTTGGTGTTGATTTTACAATTGGTGTTTAAGTCTGAACCTTTTATTTCTACTCATTGTTCATAAGACTAGTTCTGGTACCATCCATTATTTTTTCCCCTCAATTTATGAGGCAGGACAAGATGATTCAAGTTATGTGGTTCTGTTTTAAAGAAAAAAGAAACACTAACAAACTAAAAAAACCGAGAGGAGTTCATCTAGAGGTTATAACTATCAATTTAAAAAGAAGGGACAAAAAGAAGAAAAACATAACAAAAAATATAAAAAACAAAAACCTACATATAAAGACAAAACAGACAAAAAAATCACATAAGACCGAAACTAGCAACTACAAAAGAGTACCACAGCAACAAAAACAATAGCCAAACAATAACCACGAGAAGAGAAGAAGAAAAAGAAAAAAATAAAGAAACAGAAAAAAGGAAGGACTGGTGTGGCAAGGTTTCATTTTGTTTGTTTGTTTGTTTTGGTTTGGTTTTTGCATAGGCACAGTAAATTGAGGAAATTAAAAAGCGAATTCCCTTGCCCTAAAAGTTACAGGCAACCCAGGTTCAACCTTTGGTATCTTATATGGTCCTCGGACTCTGCCAGGAGTTAATTTCTGAGTGCAGAGCCAGGAGTAACCTCTGAGTATCACTGGGTATAGCCCCAAAAGCCAAAAAAAAAAAAAAAAAAAGAAGTATTCTCTGAGTACCACTTTGTGTAACACTAAATCAAAAGTAAAATATTTTTCCAATGTTAAGTTCTCGTATTACATAATCATACTGTATTGTTCTGAGATGTTAACACTAAGGAGGGTAGAGTGAGTGATATATGAGAATGTCATTTAAGTTGTATAACTTTTTTTTATAAAATTGAAATAAATATTTAAACAAAATCACCTTCAAAAAAGAATAGGAAATAGATGTCTTCATATTGGCCTCCTGTTAAGACAACCATAGATAGGGACCAGAGAGATAGTATAGTGGGAAAGGCTCTTCCCCCTTGTGCAGTCAACCATTTTTGGCGCTGAATATAGCCCCCAAAGACTTACTATGAGTTATTATAGGTGAGGAGTAGATAGAAAGAGAATAAAAATATTAGAAATACTCTATGAACCTATTCTGACTGTATGCTTTAGATAGAATAGAATCATGGAGAATAAATAGTAATGCTTGATGTATTTTATTCATCTACCATTTTTTTGGTGTGCACTTTTAAAAATTTTTATCGAGACCAATGTGAATTGCAAATCTTTCACAGTTGTATTTAAGGTACATAGTGATAGTGAATTAGAGCCATTCCCACCACCAGTGTTGACCTCCTTCCACTATAGTTCCCAGCATGCATCCTATACCTCCACCCTTAGTCCCCTGGACCACTAGTGTAACAGGTCCTATTTGTGTTTAGGTTGTTATAGTTTGGGTCTTTTGATTCTATTGTCATTGACTTTAGCTTTGTTATTTAATTCTTTTTTTTTTTTTCACTCAATGGTCCTGAGACTACTTGGCCTCTGGGTCCTATCTACTTTATTTTTTCTTATCTCAATTCATAGGAAGACATAAGAATAAGAAGCAGAAAAAGATGATTAAAGTTCTACGGTTCTGTAACAAAAAATAAAAAATCATGATTCCCCAACTAGAAACTATAAATATAGATAAAATTAAAAGAAGAAAAAAATAAAAAGAAAGAAAAAATAGAGGGGGCAAATATTGCAAGTTATTTTTTGTTTGTTTATTTTTGCATAGCACAGTAAGTATTGGGGAAATTAAAAAAGAAAATTCTCTTACCTAAGAGATTAGAGGTGTCTCTACCCTTGAAGCATACTGTCATGAGACCAACTATAGGCTCCGGACAGTGTGGATGCCCAGACCCTGTAGTTGCCAAACCCCAAAGTCTTTTGTTATGGTGCCAGGAAACATTTGCTTAGTCACGGTTGTCAAAGTCACTCCTCTGTAATTAGAGATCTTTTTTTTTTTTTTTTTTTGGCACAGATTCTAGGAGGAAGCCTAGGATGAGTCTTTATGGTCCAGGAAAAGTTCTATTTAGTCGCGGTTGTTATAGTCAGTCTTCTGTAATTAGTAATCTTGATTTTTTCACGGTTCCTAAGACAGAAGGTCTTTTAATTTTATGTCACCATTAAGTGATGAACTACCATCTATTTTTAATGACCAGGTACTTGTGTAGAAAGTAACAACCTAGTAGTAATATAAAAAGAAAAATAAATGAGCTCATTTAAATGAGTTCATTCAAGTTAAGACAGTCAGATAGACGTGCAAATAAAAAAGAAACTTATAGTGTTTTGATGAAACTTAAATGAGCTGAGACCAGAAAAAATCGACATGGGTTTGATCCATGACTTTTCATAGGTCCTCTCAGAACTACCATGAGTGATCTAAGTGCAGAGCCAGGAATAACTCGTGAACACTACCAGTTGGGGCCTAACAATATAGAAAGGAAATTCAATAAGCTAATGTTACAGAAAGTGTCCAGGGAGATGGATATTCAGATAGGGTGATCAGGGACTATACTTCTGAGATGATGTAAGCTAAGAAATATGGAACATGGTGAATTAAATGGGATTGGTCAAAAGATTAGGGAACAGACACACTAGGTCCTGAATTCAATTCCAGACTCCACAGAACTGCTGGGTATGATCCTAGTAGCCCCAGAACCACCAGACCCAAACAGTAAAGTCGATATTCCACAAAGCCAGACCAATATAGTCAGGTATGACAATATAGTAAGGTATAGTATTCAGTGTGCTGAGCATTGATGTAGAGGTCGTGACCCTTCGAATAATAGGGAGCAGGTGATTTCATGCTAAAGAACAGTTTGACAGAATTAATAAACATAGAAATACATGTGTGTCTCTGTCAAAGGAAGCAAAATTAAATGGTATCTTCTTTGGTTTTAACTATAAAGATGAAATATAGATGTACAGTGACTAGGTAATTTAATAAAATTGGCATGCTTTTGGATGAAACATGCATTAGCAATTACAACTGAGCCATAGAAGTAAAAGGTTGACTTTCTGAACCAAACTGGTGCATATTGTAACTGTATGGCAGAAACAAGTCATAATAACTTTGTGAAACAGGGAATATAAATGCATTCTAAGTACAAGAGGAAGACATGAAGGCTCTACAAGGTGAATAGCATCAAAGACCCTGACTGCTATTTTGTTTGTTTGTTTGATTGGTTGTTGGGCCACACAGAATGGCACTCAGAAATTGCCCCTTGTAGGCTCGGACCATTTGTGATGCTAGGAATCAAACTACTGTCTGTTTCCTCAAGTAAACGCCCTACTGCTGTGCTATCTCTCTGGTCCCTGAATGCTATTTATGATAATAGACAAAGACTTAAGAAGTAGCATTTAGGGAGCACTGTCAAATATGATTAGCAGATAGGGAAGAGAGGCTTGAGTTTAGGACGTCTCCATGGAAAAAAGAGAGAACAGTAAGATTCACTCAATCTTGAATCTTGCTTACTCTCAGGAAAGCAGATTTGTCAGACAGACACATTTTCACAAGACATTCCAAACAAAGGGAACATAATGATCAAAGTCAAAGGGGCACAGGGATATTCTGTCAGCCAATAGTTTATTTGGTGATAGACAAAATGAAGTCCATAGTAGATAGCACATGGTAGGGACAGGTGACAGAGCATCATCTAAATTTAATTTTTAGATGTCAACTAAAATTTAGAATTCAGTGGTCCTTCTTTCTCAGTTTTATCTTATTCATCACAGACACTGCATGTTTCTTTACACATAAAAGGTTTTGGTGAACATCGTGTTAAGCCATCTCTGAGTAACTTCTCTTCAACAACTTGTGCTTATGTCATGTTTATCACATTTGATAATACTACAAAAATTTTCATTTTATCAGTAGTTTATCATTGAAATAACTGCTGGAATTGTATTGTGATCCTAAAAACATGGGATAAGTGGTGTGTGTGTGTGTGTGTGTGTGTGTGTGTGTGTACATGTATGTTTTCTGACTGCTCCATTGACTGGCTGCTTCCCTATCTCTTTCTTATTCTTGGGTCTTCCAATTTCTCAAGTGTAGAAATATTAAAATTAGGTTAATTAACTACCCTAAAGCTGTTTCTAACTGTTTGCATAAAAGGACAGCTTAGGGTTACATTTCAACTGAAAGTTCGACATGATTAAGCATAGTAAGGAAAGTATGTTTGAAATAGAAATAGACTGAAAGCCGGGCCTTTTGCATGACACAGCTAGCCAATATGTGTATGAAAATGGCAAGTTTTTGAAGGAAATTAAAAGTGCTACTCCATTAAACCCAAACTGTTCTACCAGTGAACATATAAATGATAAGAAGATGAAACAATCTTTGTTGCTGCTATGGTGGACATTTTAGCATTTTGGTTAGAAGATAAAAGCTAGATACAACCCTCCCTTAGGAAAAAGACCGTTAGGAAGTTAAGACCCTAACTCTTTTCAATTATGTAAAGGGTGAGAAGGGTATGGAAACTGCACAAGAAAAGTTTGAAGCTTAGCTAGATTAAGGTTTAAAGAAAGAAGATCTTTCATTATCTCCAAATGCAAAATGAGGTAGCAAATGCTGATGTAGAAATCACAATCCAGAATATTTGGCCTGGATCATTGATGAAAATAGTTTTAATAAACAGTTTCAATGTAGATAAAATAACTTTATATAAGCTTAAAATAACAAGTAGGTCTTTGAAAGCTAGAACAAAGTAAAAGAGTTGCTTCAAAGCTGACTCCCTTTTGGTATCAATGCAGTTAGTAATCAACTCATATAACTGCTTATAAAGCCAGTACTCATTTGCCTTTTTTCGTTTTTTTTTTTTTTTTTTTTTTTTGGGCCAAACCTAGTAATGCTCAGAGCTACTCTTGGCTCTGTGCTCAGAAATCACACTTGGCAGACTCGGGGACCATATAGGATGCATATGAACCCAGGTCCGCTGCTTAAAGGACAAACACCCTACCTGCTGTGCTATTAAGCTGGTCTCCAGTACTCATTTGCTTTCCCTCAAAGTCTAGAGTTCCTGAGAACCCTCCTCTGCTTGTATTCTAGCAATGAAATAACAAAGTCACAAAAGCTATACGTTTGGTTTTTGCATGGTTCAATGTCTGTTTACAGCCACTTGGCTAGGATAACTGCAGAGAAAAAAAGGTTTCTTTCAAAAGTTTACAGGTAGTTGATAATATACCTTATATTTAAGATCTCTAAGGAGATATGCAGGAGATAAATGTTGTTTCCTTGCCCACTACCACAATGTCCACTCTATAATTCATTGGTCAAGAAGTAGTTTCAACTTTGCACTTCCGTAACACATGCCAACAGATTGCATAACTGGAGCTCAGTAGTTTCAATTTTAAAGTTTTATTAACAAATTTATTTTGTATGACTACAACTGTTATTGGCAGTGGTGCTTCTGATGAATATTAACAAAGTAAATTTTAAACTGTCTAAGGGGCCAGAAAGATAGTAAAGTGGATAGGGTTCTTGCTTGCAAGTGGCCAATGTGGATTTAATCTCCAGCAACCTCAGAGAACTTCCAAAAGTGATTACTTAGTGCAGAGCCAGAGTAAAGTCTGAACATCGCCAGGTGTGGCCAAAAAACCAAACTGAATTAAGCCTTCTAGAAAGGACTTGCAATTTTAGATTCCATAAACAATATTGGTGATTCATGGAAGGAGATAAAAATAGCTTTCAAAAATGTATTAGTTAATTCTAACTTTCATGGTTTATTTTTGGGGGGGGAGAGTTCAAGACTTCAGTATGGGAAGTAACTTTTGATGTAGTAGAAATAGCACGAAACCTAAAATTAAAAAATGAGTCCCAAGATGTAATGTAGTTACTATAATTTACAAATTATCTAATGATAAAACTCGACTATGTGAGAATATAAAACTTGAATATTCTTGGAGACAAATGAAGGCACTCATTACTGAGACAAAAATCAATTCACAGTGAAGACACTATAAACTTATTAAAATGATAAGAAAACATTCAATTCTCAGTTAAAAAAGGTAGCAGCAGGATTGAGAGGGTTCAATTTGATTTTTAAAGACATTCTGTGAGCAGAGTAACATTACATGATCTAGACATCTATTGTTAACTGTAGAATCAATAAATATAATAGCATGCTTGTTGCCTTATTAAGCTAAATCTAAATTATTACATATTATTTTAATAAATTGCAATACAGACCTCAACCTTCAATATCCTCTTATCTGAAGTTATCAACCATCAACTTTAAGGAAAAGATTTTAATTAAATAAAGGTTAATCATGTTTAGCAATAGAGTATTTTAAAGTATGCTTGTTGGTTTTTAGACATAATACTATTTCACATTAAATAAAATAGATTATAGTATGAACACAACTTTTATATTCACTGTGAAATCAGAAAATTTATATGATTTGCTTTATTGCAGCATTCACTATATTTAAGTTGTCTGGAAATGACCCCATGATATCTTTAAGATGTATCTCAGGAGAACTGTGGCGCCAACTGACTTGAAAGATATGATTTTTCTTTAGAAATATGAAATAGTCTGACTATAATAGGAAACGTTTATTTGTTTTTGGTTTTGAGGCCACAGCCATAGGCACTCAGGGGTTACTCCTGGCTCTATGCTCTATGCTCAGTCTAAGGTGACCATAGGATGTTGGGGACTGAACCCAGGTTGGCCATGTGTAAGGCAAATGTCTGACCGACAGTGCTATCACTCTGGCCCCAAGTGGAAACATTTAAAGATAAAGAATAAAATAAGACAAAAGAAAAACAGAGATACCTTCTACTAATTAGAAACATAAGCAAAAACACAATTCTTAAAAGGAAGGTTTCTTTTTCTTTTTTAATTTCTTTATTTAAGCACCACAGTTACAAAATTGTTCATGATTGAATTTGTCATAGAAAATTCATTACCTTCACCAGCATACTTTTCCTGCCAAATAGTTGTCCCCAGTTGTCCTCCCACTCACCCCACCCATTATGCACTTTACTATTTTTCTCTCTCACTCTTTCTCTCTTTCTAAAGTGAGAACTTATTTTTCTAACAAGTGTCTACTCATTTATTGGACACACCCTGATTATCTAGTATTATACAGTATAATTATTGGCTCAGAGACTGCTGAACAGGGTTGCTGAGTCATTAAGTCTCTCCAAGAAAAACACTAGAGACAAATTAATGTCACCAACTGTGTACATTTCTTCTGCTCCAGTGCTATTCTGGACTCAGCATTTCTAAGATTTAACAATATCTGTCAGATTAGTGTACCCCACATGTTGTTTTGGCAAGCATTGCATGACACTGGAACCAGATAATGTGTTTCTTATAGAATTATAAATTCATCAACTGTGGGTAGTAAAAATTATAATTACAATTCACAAATCCTCTGAAACAAATTTCTGTGGGCAGCTGAATAGTTCCCTGATGAAAAAAAAAAGGTTTTAGTGTTTTTGTGTGTTCTTCACTATTGTAGGATACAAACTGTGTATGATACAGCTTAATCATTTGTCAGATAATACAATTCTTGCATGTGTGTCATGTGGTAGATTTGGAAGGCAAAGTACATTAGGTTTTTCTTGGTATCTATCACAAAACCCTATGATCATAAGGATACCCTAACATGAACATCCTCCTGTGGGAACAAAGTAATTGAGACATGAATGTTGAATACTTCAAAGCTATGGCTTATATATTGATGAGCTGATCTGATGTCTTAATTATTTAAGATCTTATAGTTACTTTTGATAGAATATTTGAGAGTGGAAACATATTGAACGCCTATATACATGTATTGGCAGTCTAAATACTTCTTTATGTCATTTTTTTTCTTTTTCCTAAGTATACTATAGTCATTATACAGAAATTATGTCATTAGGCTCTTAATTATAATTTTTACAGCCATAAATCCAAGAGACAATAACTAAAATATTTTGTCTTTTTAATGCCTAAAATCTGGATTGTGATTTTGTAGTTTACATGCTATTAATAATGATTTTTCATGCACATAATTTAAATGCCACACCATCATTAGGGTACCCCTTCATTTCCAAAGAACCTAACACTCCACCTTACAACTCAATTGTATCAGTTCTACCATACTGTTGCTGTGGGTATTTGTTGCTCCCTTTCTGTGTATTTTTAAGTCTGTAGTATAAGAGAGATTATTTTTTTACATATTTACATATATACATATATATCACAGCTTCTTGAATCATTCGCTATTCATATATAGTTGTGCATTTGAGTCATTCTATATCTTGTTTATTATACTATTTGTTAAATGAATATAGTTTAGCATTTATCTCTTAAAATTAATATTTTATGCTTTGGAAATGGGTGCCAAAAAGTGATATTGTTGCGGCATATGGTAGTTCTATCCCTTTTAGGGTATAGATCTCCATATCTCCATAAAAACAGAACAGAATAATATTTTCACCAATAGTGGATGAGGACTTTTTTCTCAACACAATCCAATCAATAATGGATAGGTTTAAACTTTTGGCTATGTGCCATTTTTACTTGTATCAAAGTGATACCTCATTATTGTTTTGATTTGCATTTTTCTAATTATAAGTAATAACAAGCATAAGCACTTTTCATACACTCTGTTTACTATCAATATATTTTTTGGAGGAAACATCGCTTCAACCCATGTGATTATTAGATTTGGTTGTTGAGTTTTGTGAGTGCTTTATAGAACTAGAAAATTAACACTTTCTCTGATGAATTGTGTGCAAATATTTTCTCCCATTCAATAGAGTGTCTTTTTATTAGTACTTGAGTTTCTCACACTGTTCAGAAGCTTTTCAATTTTATGTAGTCCAGATAATTACTAAAATTAAAACTCAAGATAGAAATTTCACTGATAAAAAGGAAAAAGAACAAAACCCAAATAATATCTCTCCAATGTGCAGTATAAAGAAACCTAGTAATGAAGTAAAATTAGTCAAAGATAACAGACTATAAGAGTCTGCCTATTAATATAATTGGGTTAGCTAAGTAGAGGAGTAGTAGATGAGAAGGAACCTATCGACAAAAGTAGGAACAGATTGTTATGGTATAGTAGCATTGTATACCTAAAATATTGTATTAACAATATTTTAAATAATGTTGCCTAAAATGATTAATTTGTTTATTCATTCTATATACTAAAGCTCACATTATAATTCTGTAAATATAATAGTCCCCAACAAATGGTGACTAAAACTGTTTACATAATACCTTTGCTCTAATGATTTTTTAGTGAATTATACACCTAGTCAGTCTCTCAAGAAGATTAAATTCTACTGAGATTTGGCTAGCTCATAAACTGATATATCAGCCTGTGACATTACATGTGACCCATAATATAGATCTTACATTATTAATAATATATATTTTTATTTGGGGGCATCACACAACTGTGCTCAGAAATTAATTACTCCTGACTTTGCTCTCAGAAATTAATCCTGACAGGCTCAGGGGACCATATGTGATCCCATGTGTCAAACCTGGGTTGGTAGCATTCAAGGCAAATCCTTTACCTGCTGTGCTATCACTCCAGCCCCTCTAGTAATATTCTAAGACTTGTAAAACCATATGCAATTAAATTCCTCGAGGTTTCTTAACCTAGGGAATTATAGATTTAACTCTGCACAAGTATAAAGTTAATTTAGTTCCTTATATTAATTCTTCTTTGGCTCTTAGTGACATACACTTGAAGTGATAACTACTTGGGGTTAGTAGGGATGCCTTCAAAGAGTGCTCAGGAGGCTGGATCTGTAGTAGTGATTTTCAGACAATCAGGCTCTTGGTGCACAGCAAGACTCCAAGAGTGCTATGCTGCTAGATTCCTGTGGTACTAGGGAAATCTAGATTGCTCTGAAAGTGTTGAGGTTTTCAAGTGTTGAGGTGATGTTTGAGATCTCTATGACCCCACTGGCATTGCCCAAAGGACCAATAGTGCTGGGTCTTTTACAAGCTGGATAGAGTCCTAATTGCTGTGCTTTCTCCTAGCTGCTAAGAAAATATCTTTTAATTAATTTTTACATAGTTTGGATGCTATGTCTGCAATATATTTCTTTGAATTTTCAACCCAAAATTAATTTAGTTTAAGTGATATTGGAAATACTCTATATATGTATAGGATGTATATATTAAATATATCATATAGAATATAGTAAATATTATATTTGGTGAATAAATTATTTGGTAAATAAACAGTATATATATAAATGAATTAGGTTTACCTGGTATTTTAATGGTTCTTAAAGTAATATATGGGCTTAATGAATTATGTTTCAAAGTAGAGCTGATGTAGGGGCTGAGGTGATAACACAGCACATAGGGCATTTGCCTTGCAAGCAGCCAACAAAGGTTCAATCTCAGCAAGCCATATAGTTCCCCCAAGCCTGCCAGGAGTAAGTTCTGAGCACAGAGCCAAAGTAACCCCTGAATGCCACTAGGTGTGGCCCTCCAAACCAAATACATAAATAGTTTATATATATATATAGTTTATTTTTAAAAGAATAATCCCAAGTGGAAATAAGTAGAGATAAGCAAAAGTTAATAAAAAAAGTTTCAAGGCTTTAAACATTACTTCAATTTTTTCAATAAAAGATTTGAATGATGGTAAAATTTAAGTTTATTTTAAGTCTAAACTTCTGTTTAGAGAGAGTAATCTGATATTTGCACTTTTATTTTTATTTGGTTTTGGTTTAATAAAGTGACAAGATGTTTTATTTTAATTAGAAAGTCAGACATCTGGAAATATTTATTGGTCTGATTTTTTTAAAAAATCCATCTTGAATTCTGACACAATTTACTTTTGTTTGTTCTTGAAGTAATGATAGCCTCTACTTAAAAAAAGTATTTATAGAACAAGAGAGTTGGAATAGAAACTAAGGCACTGGGTTTGCATATCCATTTGATTCCTAGTAGTGACCAAGAGTATAACTTGTGCTCAGTATACTCCTGAGCACAGAGCCAAGAGTAGCCTTTAAGTACTGTCCGGGGATCCTTACCACCCCCATAACAAAAAAAAATGTTTACAAATTTACACATAGAATCAACCTAGCTGTCCAACAGCATATGAGTGGATCATGAAGATATGGTACATATATAAAATGAAATACTATAGAGCTGTACAAAATGATGCAATCAAGCAATTTGCAGCAACTTGGATAAAATTGGAAGATAATTTAAATGAAATAAACCAGACAAAGAATAGATACAGAATGATATCACTTATATATGCTATTTAGAATGACTGCATGATAAAACACAATGGTCTAAATGGGACTTTACTTGAACACCCTTGGCCCCAGAATATATTGAGGAGAAGGAAAGAAACTCAGTGGAAGAGGAGAAACACAAATATAAAAGGATGAGGGCTGGGGACAAATGATCTCAGGTACATTAGTAGTGTTCAAAAAAAAAAAAAGCACAGCACTAAATATCTAATCCAAAGACAACAATATAATCAAGAGAAACAAACTTTAACCATCTAAATTTTTCTTTTTCTTTTCTTTCTTTCTCTCTTCTTCTCTCTCTTTCTTTCTCTCTTCTTTCTTTCTTTCTTTCTTTCTTCTTTCTTTCTTTTTTCTTTCTTTCTTTCTTTCTTTCTTTCTTCTTTCTTTCTTCTTCTTTCTTTCTTTCTTCTTTTCTTTCTTTTCTTTCTTTCTTTTTTCTTTTCTTTTTCTTTCTTTCTTTCTTTTCTTTCTTTCTTTCTTTCTTTCTTCTTTCTTTCTTTCTTTCTTTCTTCTTTCTTTCTTTCTTCTTTCTCTTCATTAAATCAACTCATTTTAATTATCTATCCAAATTCTAGGAAAAACTATAGTTCAGTGATCTAACATTGCATTCATTACCTATACATATTTACAGTGAGTCTTGTTAATAGTTAAAGATAAACTTTTATTCAAATTTTAGTCACTATATATCAACATTGTACATAAAATAGAAAATATATTTCCTGAAATATGGGTAAGAAGTTATTACAGTAAGTCAGTAATCTTGGGTCAAAAATGAAAGTCCTCAGAATGTTTCTGTATTTGAGGATACAGAGCAAAACTTGACAAGAATAAATGGTTCAGTCACAGAATGTAATTTTACCAAGATGTCATGAACCACGCTTGCCATAAAAATAAAAACTCACACTTCATGATCCTTGGGTATGATCTCTGTCATGATGGAAAAGTATGTCAGCTGTGCAGGTCATTTGAGACTATAAGTAGGCAGACTGTCTCTCTTATTTCTCTATAGAGACTTTATAACAAAGAGGGAGGCTAAGAACGCTCAAGAATTCCTTCACAATCATACTTTAAATTTCACTTTACACAGTTCTTTCAAAAATATTTTTTTTTTCTTTTTTTTTTTTTTTAATATATATAATTTTTATTTTGATCATAGTGTCTTACATATTGTTGACAATAACATTTTAGGTACATATTTACATAAAATCAGGGGGGATTCCCATCACCAATTTGTCCTCCCTACACCTCCGTTTTTGTCCTACCTCCCATTTCCTCTTCCCTCACCCCCAGGGCGGCTAGAATATGTGGTCCCCTCTGTATCCAACCCACTACTTAGTAGTCTTGCCCATGTTTGGTCTTAATGCCTCCCTTATCTCCCCCTCTAATTGTAGGCAGGACTAGCTAATTCAAGTTGCATGATTTTGCCTGAAAAAGAGAAGATAAATAAACTGGGGTAAGAGTCTAATACTCCAAAAATGGATGGAATCCTTCTAGAGGCTCTCATCATCGATTTGGGAGATGAAGGAGAAAAAGAAGTTGAAACACTCCACCAGTACCAAAAAAAAAAAAGAGTCAATTACCCAGTGGGGACTCCATCTATATCGGTAAGCACCAAAAAAAAAAAAAAAAAAAAAAAAAAAACAGATGAAAAACAAAGCAAAACAAACAACCAAAAACCAAACAAACAAACAAAAACACGCCATGGTCTTGAAATAAGAAACATGGCATAGCACATAACGAAAGAAGAGAAAAGAAGAGAGAAAAAAAAAATAAGTATAATTGGGGACCACGATTTCAGTAGTCACACCCAAACAGAGAAATCGACCAAAATAGATAGGTATATAAAAATAAATAATAACAATAATAAATGAAGGGAAAAATATATGTATATATGAAATAACCAAGGTTTTGTGGGTTTTGTATTTTTGTTTTTTTTCCCTCCTGCCCTGGCACAGTAATATTGGGGTCATTCTAAAAGGAATTCACTTGGCCTAAGAAATATGGGGTTTCTCCGTCCTTGGAGTATACTGTCATGGGATCAGCTCTAGACTTTGCTCAGGATCATTTATTCTCCCGGTGGTGTTTTTTTTTTTGTGTGTGTGTGTGGAAGACTTCTGCTCTGTCCAGGGTGATACAATCAGAGCTCTGTGTGTAGAGGTCTCCGTATCTGCACAGATCCTGAGGTGGGACTTATGATGAAGTCAGTCTTTGTGGTTCTAGAGGTTCTGTTGCCTCAGTGTCGTTTTAATCCATCTTCTGTGGTTGGTGATCTTGGTCTTTGCATTGAACCTAGGATGGCTCCTAGGATAGCATCTTTCTTTGTGCTTCCAGAAGCCCCATTCTGTTGCAGTTGTCTCTGTCAGACCTTTGGGACTAGGGATCATGATTATTGTGCAAGTCATAGTGCAAACCCTGAACTAGGGCTTTTATATTGGGCCCAAGGTGTATACTGTCTGGTCGTGGTTCTAGTAGCCAGTCATCTGTAAGTCACGATCTTGGCTTTTGGGCCTACCAAATGGTGCTGCGTCTTCTGGTTTTGTCTTGTCGTTATCTGGTAAGGTATGCTAATCTGCTCTCAGGACAAGTTGTTCGCATTTTCCTCATTGTCAGGATATCATGTTAGAGCTGGCCCTTGTTGTTGACCCCGCAGTATTAAGGCTGGCTCAGATGGAGTTTGTTTCCTGTAGCTGTTGTGAAGAGCTGTGCCAATCCTTTGTCTGGGATCAAGATTTTAAGGCTGGATGAATGGTATCTAATCACCTGAGGTCTAAGCTGATTCCACATGACATATTTTCAAGGTAGGAGATATCCCTGTATTGTAAACAACTATGAGTTCCTATCTCTAGTAGATAAGAGCTCTTTTTGTTTTTTATATATATATATGTAAGATTTCCCCTTTATTTAGTGTGTCTTTGCAGGGGGAAGTGGTGCTACATTATATTGTCGGTGTAGCTGGGGGTGGAGAGAGGGTATAACAGACACAGGTCACATACCCAAAAATGATAAAAATAAAAATAAAAATTAAAATTAAAAAAAAAAAAAAAAAAAAAAGAAAGAAGAAATAAATAAAAATGTATGTGCTCGCAAATGTATATGTAGGACCAACATTTAAAAAAAAAAAATAAATAAATTTAAGAAAAGAAGAAAAATGAGTTCGCGAAGGTTTTAAAGGGCCAAAGTGGTGCAAAAGACTACCTTACATTTGGGGGAGAGCAGGTAACGAGGTGGTGTATTACAGGTCCTATGCCTATGTTGGAAGTACAGTTTTTCCCATTGTCTTTTGGGTTTTTGTTGTAATGTGTGGGTTCTCAGGCATCTTCCTATCCCACCCCCTGACCTTCTTCAGGTTGGTAAAAAATTTGCGGCAGGGAGGTCTTGGAAGAGTTCTTGCATTGGGATACTTTTGGACCTAGGTCCAGTTTCAAGTAACAGTCCACATTAGGGGGAATAGGTAGGGAGGGCCTCGCAGCATGAGTCCGCAGGGAGTTGGCTGTCTTTTCTTGTCCGGGACGAGGTGTGGGTTTGACTGGGTGTCCCTTCTCTTGGGTGCTGGGTACTGGTTCGTTGGGGTAGGAGGTCGATCTTGTTGCCTAATAGATTAGGAACTGAGGGTGAAGTGTTTTAATATAGAGGGAGGTCTGGATGGGATTGAGGGGTGGAGGGATAGTTGGGTTTCCAGAGGGGGGAAAGGGTAAGGTGTATGGAAGGGGTAGGGAGGGAGAAAAGAGAAAAATACATTAGAAAGAAAGGGAGAAAAGAAAAGATAGAAAGTAAAGAAAAGAATAGAAGAGAAAAAAATCAAAAAGCAAGTGGTGAGAAGAGAGGAGAGAATAACAAGGGAATGCTAGTTTGCTTGAATGTGTTCAGTGAATAGAGTATGTAGTTTGAGTCTGTTCGTTGCTGTTACTGCTTTGGTGGTTTGACTGGTCTCGTGCTTGAAACCCTAAAAGAAGGTAAACCTAGAGATAAAGTGTATGTTAAAGAGATTTCTCAAAAAAAAAAAAATAAATAAATAAAAAAAATAAAGAGTTTTCTCGGGGTCATCTCATAGTGCAAACTAGGTATGGTATCTCGTGTGGTATCCCGAGCTGCCATCTTAGCTTGTCCGCCCTTTGTATCCAAGAACGCCTGTGGACAGAGAAGCTGAGAGGTTATTTTACATATAGTAAGATAGAGGCATTAATACGTAGTGTTATGGGATGTTTCCATTGGAGTCAGTGGTTTGCCTTGGTATTCTTTACCTGTGTTCCTGTATACGATCTCTACAGGACTATTATGAGTCTTTGTTGTAGAAGGTTGATTACGTACCTGTTCTCTCTATGCTGCTGTTCTGGTGTTGCTGTTTTCTTCGTGGTATAATGTGTAGTCGAAAGTTTGTGTTGTTAGTTTTTCATGTGTTTTGGGCACTGTTCCCAGGTATATGTTGACTATTACAGTGTTTGGAGTTTCTATCCTGTTAGACCCTGTTATTTGATTGTTAAGTATTAGTTGTGATTAAGATGTATGTTCTGTGTGCTTCAGAATAGTGCTACCATTCTGTGTTTATCTTTTGTCTTCTGACTTACTTCGTTTAACATAACATGATTTAGGTCCATCCACGTTGCTGCAAAATCTGTGATTGTATCGTTTCTGACTGCCATGTAATATTCCATTGTGTATAGATACCACATCTTAATGATCCATTCATCTGTTGTTGGACATCGTGGTTGGTTCCAAGATTTGGCTATTATACTGAGTGCTGCGATAAATAGTGGGGTGCACACGTATTTTGGGATGAATGTTCTTCCACCTTGGGGGTATATACCTAGAAGTGCAATTGCTGGGTCAAAAGGGAGCTCAATTCTGAGTTCTTTGAGCACTCTCCAGACTGTTCTCCATAGATGTTGGACTAGGGGGCATTCCCACCAGCAGTGGATGAGGGTTCCCTTCATACCACATCCCCGCCAACAAAGATTGTTCTCAGTATTTTTGATGTGAGCCATCCTTACTGGTGTAAGGTGGTATCTCATTGTTGTCTTGATTTGGATCTCTCTGATGATGAGTGAAGGTGAGCATGCTTTCATGTGTTTGTTAGCCATCCTTCTGTCTTCCTCAGAGAAGTGTCTATTCATTTCTTCTCCCACTTTTTAATGGCTTTGTTTGGTTTTGAGGGGCTCAGTTTTCTGAGTGCTTTGTAAGTTCTAGATATCAGCCCTTTATCTGATATGTCTAGTGAAAAGATTTTTTTCCCATTCTGTTAACTGTCTTCTTGCATAAAGTAAGGTTTCTTTCGCCATGCAGAAGCTTTTCAGTTTGATGTAGTCCCATTTGTTTATGTTTGCTGCTAAGGTTCTTGCCATTGGTGTTCCATTCTCGAAGACCTTTTTGATATATAGGTCTTCAAGTGTTCTCCCTATTTTATTCTCAATAAATTTTATAGATTCGGGTCTGATTTCAAGGTCTTTGATCCATTTTGAGTTGACTTTTGTATAAGGAGTGAGGTATGGGTTGATTTTCACTTTCGTACATGTGGTTTTCCAGTTGTGCCAACACCATTTGTTGAATAGGCTTTCTTTGTTCCATTTCAGATTCTTGCCTCTTTATCAAATATTAGTTGGCTGTATATCTGGGGGTTTATGTCTGGGAAATCTGTTCGAACCCACTGGTCTGAGGTCCTGTCTCTGTTCCAGTACCATGCTGTTTTGATTACTATGGCTTTATAGTATAGTTTCAAGTTAGGTAAGGAGATTCCACCCAGCTTCTTGTTTTGAGTATGTGTTTGGCTATCCTGGCTCTTTTGTGGTTCCAGATGAATTTTGTGATTGATTGTTCTATTTCTTTAAAGAATTGTGTCTGGATTTGGATAGGGATTGCATTAAATCTATATAGAAGTTTGGGTAGGATAGTCATTTTGACTATGTTAATTCTACCTATCCATGAGCATGGGATGTTCTTCCATTTCTTTAGATCGTCTTCAATTTCTTTCTGAAGCGTTTTGAAGTTTCCCTGGTATAGGTCTTTCACTTCTCTTGTAAGGTTGATTCCTAGATACTTGATATTTTTTGATACTATCTTAAATGGGATTGTATTTTTAATCTCTCTCTCCTCAGCTTCATTGTTTGTATATAGAAACGCAACTGTCTTTTGTGTATTGACTTTGTATCCAGCCACTTTGCTGTATTGGTTGATTGTTTCTAGGAGTTTTACTGTGGACTCTTTAGGGTTTTCGATGTATATCATCATATCGTCGGCAAATAGAGATAGCTTGTGTTCCTCTTTCCCTATTTGAATTCCTTTGATTCCCTTCTCTTGTCGGATTGCTATTGCTAGGACTTCTAAGGTTATATTGAATAAGAGTGGAGAGAGTGGACAGCCTTGTCTAGTTCCTGAACTTAGTGGGAATGCTTCTAGTTTCTCGCCATTAAGTATAATGTTGGCTGTAGGCTTTTCATATATAGCTGTAACTATCTTGAGGAAAGTTCCTTCTAACCCTATTTTGCTGAGTGTCTTTAACATGAAAGGATGCTGGATTTTGTCAAACGCCTTCTCTGCATCGATTGATATGATCATGTGGTTTTTGTCTTTCATGTTGTTGATGTGGTGTATAATGTTGATTGATTTGCGTATGTTGAACCAACCTTGCATTCCTGGTATGAATCCCACTTGGTCATGATGTATGATCTTTTTGATGAAGTGTTGGATTCGGTTTGCTAAGATTTTGTTAAGTATCTTTGCATCTATGTTCATTAGTGAGATTGGTCTGTAGTTTTCTTTTTTGGTGGTGTCTTTGCCTTCTTTGGGAATGAGTGTGATATTAGCCTCATAAAAGGAGTTGGGGAGGATTCCTGTTTTTTCTATGGTTTGGAAAAGCCTATGGAAAAGTGGTAGTAAGTCTTCTTGAAATGTTTGATAGAATTCACCTGTAAATCCATCTGGGCCTGGGCTTTTGTTCTTAGGGAGTTTTTTAATTACATCTTCAATTTCCTCTGAGGTGATTGGTCTGTTTAGTCTTTCTAGATCCTCCTTTTCCAGTCTTGGAATAGGGTGTTTGTCCAAGAATCTGTCTATTTCTACTGGGTTCTCTAACCTAGTTGAGTATAGTTGTTCATAATATGATCTCATGATGTGTTGTATTTCTTGGGGTTCTGTTGTAATCTCTCCCCTTTCATTTGTGATCCTACTAATTTGGGTGTTTTCCCTCTTTTTTTTGGTGAGTTTTGCCAATGGTTTGTCTATCTTGTTTATTTTTTCGAAAAACCAACTCCTGGTCTCGTTGATTTTTTGTATTGTTTTCTTGGTTTCGATGTTGTTTATTTCTGCTCTGGTTTTTATTATTTCTTGCCTTCTGGTTGTGGTTGGATTCCTCTGTTGCTGTTGTTCCAGTTCTTTGAGGTGATCTTTTAAACTGTTGGTTTTGTTGTTTTCCTGTTTCTTGACATAGGCCTGTATTGCTATGAGTTTCCCCCTAATTACTGCTTTTGCTGTGTCCCATAAGTTTTGACATGTTGTCTCTTCATTGTCATTTGTCTCAAGGAATCTTTTTATTTCTTCCTTGAGTTGTTCTTTGATCCAGCTGTTGTTGAGCAGCATGTTGTTTAATCTCCAGGTATTAGTTTTTCTCCATTGCTTCTTCTTGACATCAATTTTAACCTCTGTTGCATAGTGATCTGAAAGGGTACTTCTTATGATCCTTACCTTTGTGGTCTTATATAGGTTGGCTTTGTATCCTAAGACATGATCTATTCTGGAGAAGGTTCCATGTGGGTTTGAGAAGAATGTGTATTCTGCTTTCTGGGGGATGGAGGGCTCTATATAAATCTATTAGCCCTAAATCTTCTAATTTTTCATTTAGAGCTCTTATTTCTTTGCTATTTTTCTGTTTTGGTGGTTCTGTCCAATGGTGATAGTGGAGTATTGAGGTCCCCTACTATTATCACATTTCCCTTCATGTGTTTCTCCAGGTTTGCCAGTAGTTGCCTCACATATTTTGCTGACTCTACATTAGGTGCATAGATATTGACCAGGGTTAGTGTTTCTTGATCTAATGTTCCCCTGATCAGTAAGTAGTGACCCTCTTTGTCTCTGATCACTTTCTTGAGGTTGAATACAATTTGGTCTGATATAAGAATGGCTGTCCCTGCTCTTTTTTGTTTTCCATTGGCCTGAATAATTACTTTCCATCCTTTTATTCTAAGCCTGTGCTTATCCTGTAACTGTAGGTGTGTTTCTTGCAGACAGCAGAAGTCCGGTTTATTTTTCCTAACCCAGTTCTCTACTATGTGTCTTTTAATTGGAGAGTTCAGTCCATTCACATTTAGGGAAATTATTGATAGAGAGGACTGTTGTGCCGTTGTATTGTGTGGAGTGGTTGTTGTTACAATCGGGGGTTTGGATTATGTAATTCATCTCTGAGTAAGTCGTTTAGGATCGGCTTGGTTTGCACAAATAGTTCAAGTTCGTTCATGTTTGAGAATGTTTTTATTCTGCCCTCCCATATGAATGATAGTTTTGCTGGGTATTGTACCCTGGGTTGGAAATTTCTTTCATTCAGTCGTGTAAATATGTCATTCCACTGTCTTCTTGCTTGAATTATTTCAAATGGGAGATCCGGTTTGATTCTTATGTCCTTTCCTTTGTACTTGAGGTTTTTTTTTCTCCCTTATTGCTTTCAGGAGTTCCTCTTTCTCTTTGTTTTTTGCCATTTGGATTATTATGTGTCTTGGTGTTGGCTTATTAGGGTCTATTTTATTAGGAACCCTCTTGATTTCCTGGATTTGTCCTGAAGTGTCTTTCCAGAGTGTGGGGAAGTTCTCTGTTATTATCTCCCTGACTACCTGTTCTTCCCCCTTCCCTATTTCCTCCCCTTCTGGTATACCCACAATTCTTAGATTGTTCCTTTTGTCTTTATTCATTAGATATTGGATTTTTCCTTCCAGTGCTTTGCCTTTTATTTCTTTGTTGGTTTCTTGATCTTTTTTTGATTGTAGTTTTCCTTCGAGTTCTTCGATGTGCTTCTCCAACTCTGTGTTTCTGCTCGTAAGGCTTGTTACTTTGTCTCTTAAGTCCTTCACTTCTTTCTGTATGGTCTCTCTCATGTTCTTTGATATTTCTTCTTTAATTTGGCTGATTCGTTCTTCCATGGTTTTCTTATATTCGGTAGCTAGGGTTTCTTTCATTACTGTTAGTAATTCCTGCATTTCCTTCCTCATTACCGTTTTTAAGTCTTCTTCCCCTGGATCTGTGCGATTTGGTGGACTTGGGAACTTGCTAGGATTTGTCATGGTGTCTCCAGTTATTAGGGACTTCCTTGATTTGCGCATGGTTCTTTGTATTTAATGGTGTGTTTTGGAGTGTTGTGGCTTCTTTTTTTGGCCTGCTTGTTCCCCTTCCTGAAGGTGGTTCTAGAGGGGCCTGTTGGGTGAGCTTGTTGAACCTAGCTCTTTCTCCTCCCCTTTGCTGCCTAGGGGTCAGCCTTCCCTGTGGGTCCTGTCCCTTTTCTGCTCCTTAGTTCTGTCAGCGGTGCAGTTCCGCTCCTGGCCACAATGTTTGCTGGCGCTGTTGAGCCTAGTTCTCTGTCCCCCCTCTCTCCGAGAGTCAATGGAGCTCCGTCCCCTCCAAGCCTCCGTTGAAGGAGTTCCTTCCGCCCAACCCAGAGCTCTCGTCCTTGGGGAGTCCCTGGTCCACTCCAGGGCCCTAGGGGATGGACTGTTCTAGGTCACCTGAGGGGCCAGACGACTGGCCCTATCTCCCTTGTCTATTCGGGTTGTTCAAGTTGCCCTTCCAGGTGCCCACCCAGAGGAAGGGCTTCCCTCAAGCCACTCTCCTCAGCGCTTGTGGTTCCTGGGGAAGGGGCTTGGCCTGGCAGCAGCGGGGGAACAGGCCTTACAAGGCCGTTTCCGTGCCTCCCGGGGTCGCAGGGAAGGGATTCGGCCTGGCAGCCCTGGGGGAACGGGCCTTACAAGGCCGTTTCCGCGCCTCCCGGGCTCGCAGGGAAGGGGCTCGGCCTGGCAGCCGCGGGGTTTCGCAGGGGAAGGGGCTCGGCCTGGCAGCCGCGGGGGACCGGGCCTTACCTGGCTGATTCCGCGCCGCCCGGGTTCGCAGGGGAAGGGGCTCGGCCTGGCAGCCACGGGGGACCGGGCCTTACCTGGCTGATTCCGCGCCGCCCGGGTTCGCAGGGGAAGGGGCTCGGCCTGGCAGCCGCGGGGGACCGGGCCTTACGTGGCCGATTCCGCGCCTCCCGGGTTCGCAGGGGAAGGGGCTCGGCCTGGCAGCCGCAGGGGACCGGGCCTTACCTGGCCGATCCCGCGCCTCCCGGGTTCGCAGGGGAAGGGGTCAAAAATATTTTTTACATAGTTATTAGCTATTGCTTTTGGACAGAGGGAAACAGACCTGGTAATGCTTAGACTTATTCTTTGTTATGTGTTCAGGGGTCTCTTCTGGTGTTGCTCAAGGGACCATATATAGTGCCAGGGATTGAATCAGGGTCAGCCACATGCAAAGCAAGCACCATTCTTTCTATATAATTTCTATGGACCATATACTTATTGACTGTTAGTTAAGATTTTGTAATAGTAAAGGGAGATTAATGTGTGGTTTTCCTAAGATTGCAGTTTTTAAACTGAGATTTATATTTATTTTTTGCTTGGTTTATTCCAGAGCTATACTTTGTGGTTTATTCAGTTTCTTCTGTGATATCTTTTTTTTTTCTATGCAACCTTCCCCTGGTTTAGGAATAATCTTTTTTTTTATAGTCAGTATTATTTCAATGATAGACTGTAAGTTTCTATAATCATGTACCCTGAAAGTTCTATAGAAAATCTTTGGGACTTTGTTCACCTGAATATTACCAAAGACCAATAATCTATATCTAAAACCTTAATCTCAGCATTACTCCATATATTATAGTAGTAGATGCAATGAAATTCAACAATCTTTTGTCCAAACACTATTTTCCAGTCACACTGTTCACCATGTCATGTATTTCATGTATACTATACATTGCTTCTTGAGATTGACAGCCTTCAGATACTTGAATGTTATGATACACTCTCCTGTTGAGAATATAGGTAGGTTCATGAGCGTTCTTCTAAATTATTTTTTAAATTTTGTTTTGTTTGGTATTGTTTTATTTGAGGTCCATAACCAGCTATGCTCAGAGATTACTCCTAGTGTTGTATGCAGGAATCACTTTTTGTGGACTTGAGGTACAGAGATTCAAGTTGAAGTTGGACAGATGGAAGACAAGTGCCTTACTGGCTGTATTATTTCTTCAGCCCTCATGTGTACTCTTAAAATAAGCATAAAGAGTTGTACCTCTTCATTTGCATGACTTTGTAGGGCTTCTGTGTCAATTGAGTGGTGAATCATTTGAGGCCACCTAAGGTCATTATTAAGTAAAAAGAGTGATGGCTTTTGAAAAACCCCTTAAGAATTGGGCTGATTGAAGTTTGGGAAGAAGTGGGGAAGGAGAGAAGAATATGGATCATCTGTATACCTGTCTTTTTCCACTGGTGTCAATAACCTGTAGTATGAAAGTAAATAACCTTACAAGAAAGCAATTCCCATTTATAGACAGCAAAGAAATTTAAAATGTTGCCAAGGTTGGGAGATAGTATAGGGGTTACTGCATATGCCTAACATTCATAGGGTTAGCCCTGGTGTTCCCTATTACCACAGGGTCTACACAGAAATATATCATCTTCAGGTCTGAGCATTGAGCCATTCATTCTGGTTGGTAGATGTGATTATTCATCTAGAACCCTCTGAGAACCATTTGAAAGGCCCTCAAAACAAAACAAAACTAAACAAACAAAAAACATATATCTACATATTAGAGCAACAGTAAGTGAGCATACATTTGGACAAATTTCTGTTTATGTTTCACATTTGCTATTTGTATATGTATATGCATATGTATAAATTTGGCAACTCAGGATTTTTCCCCACACTTTTCTCAACTCTGTTCCCTGGAAAGTTATCCTATGTGATTTCTATCAACAAACCCTTTCAGCATTATGGTTGAATTTGACTAATAAAAGACAACCAAAAGAGAAAAGGGAATTAGAATAAGGTATAAATGTTTAATTTTGTTTATGTTTTTTTTCTGTGAAATGGATAGTTTTAGACTGAGTGTCTCTTAATATAAGAGAAACATTCCTAGAATCATTCATAGTTTATCTCCCTGGCATGTTTACCATATTATGCCTTTATTTTCAAAATTATTACATTTGAAAGCTTTTATTTAATAGCATAACCAAGTGAGTCATCTAATACTGATTAGCATCTAAGCTGATATGATGATATTATTACAACTGTTGTGACTAGGTAAAAAGAGACTCAATATTTAACAACTAATAATAACTTATAAATCTTGAATTTTACCCATTTATACACTCACAGTTAGAGCACATTGTGTAATGATATTTAATTGGAGCTCACCTATATATATATATATATATATATATATACATATATATATATATGACAGTCATGCAAAATGGAATTTTCTTAAATGAATTCAGAGTTATATATCTTTTCAAAAAGCAAAACCCTTATTTTTGTTCATTATATCTTGATATTTTATGGTACATTTGCAAATAATGTCAATGTTATGTATAAAACAATTGAATAAAATGGGATTCTACACTATTAGAGTTAGTATAAAATTTAAGACTCTAAATATCAAATACCCCTTCCTGTCTAATAAAACCATATTACTAATATCCAAACATTTTAACTGTGTTCATTAGGAATTTTTAATGAATATTTTAATGAATTTTTAATGAATATACTATATATTCTAGAAGCATTGGCATTCAGCATTCAGCCATATGCTCTAGCTTATCTGACTTGAGGTAGTGACTATAGGAAGTGCTATTTTCTCTAAAGAGGCATTTAGTGTCAGTACCTGGAATCAGTTTTGGCTATCATGACTAAAGATCATGGAATCTTGTGGTAGATGACAGAGATATGGCTAAACATCTATAGTGCAAAGGGACTTCTCATAGCAACGTGATGCAGTTCACAATTTTATAGTGTCTCTTTTGAGAAGCACTATTTTATCCTAGACACTCTGAAAACTGCCACTTGAGACTGTGTCCAGCTGTAATTCATGGCTACATTACATATCTTTGTCTACTTTCTGTTCTCAAATGCCTCTTCTTCCTCACCGTAGTTTCAATTTTTATCATCTTTTAAATTCAAGCTACATAATCACCTCTCAATTACACCAGACATAGGTATATAATCCAGAATAAATTTCACAACACTTTACTCCATCCTTAGCATATCAGGTTACATAATTTGTATGTATTACTCAATATGTTATGCACTTCTGACAAACAGATACCCTTTTACTTATTCTTTTACTGCCCCATCTCAGCAAATCTATAACAGGGATTCAACAGCATTAATTGAAAAGAGAAGTAAATGATATTTTAAATAATAGTTACATTTAGTCAAGAGAATAATGTCATGGTTAAATTTTATAACTTAAGTCAATGTGAATTTAGTAGGAAAGCTATTAAAGAAAAAATAACATCAGGTGTCTGGACAAATGAATATTTTATTAATCATGAATTATGTATCTCCTGTTTTTAATTTACATACAGATTTTTAGTAATTATTTTTTGTATTTGTGCTATGGTGGATTAATTCTATGATCTGAAACATGTGAGGCATGTGCTTCAACACTGAATCCATCCTAGAATCCATACCTGCTTTACTTCAAGTAAGAAATGCTAATCCAAATGTTTCTTATGGATTTAGGGTGCTCTAGTTGTTTGAGGTTGAGAATTCATTATGTCTATAGATAATGGCAGAATTGTACTGAGATTATGAAAAGTCTTTTCTCAGTTTTATCCATGAAAGGGAGGACATTGATTTTGTTGATCCCCTGGAATTGTTGGCTACTGTTGAGTCTGCTCAGGGCTAGAAATTTATGTTGCTCCTACCACTGCATAAAACAGATTTAGAATCTGGCAGGCTTTCTAGCATTGATTTGCACACTGTTTAAGATCTGCCCAGTTTGGTTGGAGACAAAGCAGTCTGTATATTTTGGAAGCCTTATCAGAATAAAATACATTTAAGTAGTGTGTAAGGCCAGTAGACACATTAATACACAAGAGAATATATTGAAGGAACAAAGAGAGAAGAGGAGAGGTTAAAGGAAATCATCAATTAGTAGTTGCTTATGAGAGTTTTCATTAGGACATTTTATATCCAGTAAATATGGTTTAAGGGCTGATGGGAACATGATGTAAAGAAGCCTGTTTCATAAATATTGTGTAAAGATCAACAACAAAGATTAACATGAAAGGACACTGCTAATGTGTTATAGTATGTCACGTGATGATTTTTCTGCATTTTTGTCAAGAGTACAACTAGTACTCTTGCCTTATCTATTTCATGTTAAAACCCACTGAAATAATTTTCTCCTTCAAGACTATAAAGAAAATAAATGGTATCATTTCCTTAGGAGGTAAGAAGAGCCTCCATTTCATTTCTCTTCTTGATTAGAATTTAATCACATCTCAGCTACGTATGCCTATAGTAAAAGAACCCCTAGTTTGGTCTATTTTCTATCTTTTTCCTTGCTGTTAGATGTAATCAATTGATTATAAACCCTGGGCAGCTAGAAGAGGGAAAATGCCTGTCAGAATAGTTGCTTTCCCTTTTGAAAGTTAAAGACGAAGGAGTTTTAGCAATCAAATTATCTTTAGTCCCCAAGTAAAAAGGAACAGCAGTGTCATGAATCACCAATATAGGAGCTAGAGAAATGGTTCTAGACCTCAACTAAGAGATAATGGGGATGCTAAACTTGCTTACACATTCCACATAAATAATACTGAGTAACTGATAAAAAATACTGAGGATAGGGGCCAGAGCAGTGCTGCAGGTGGTAGGGCATTTGCCTTACATTTGCTAACCCAGGACAGACCGTGCTTTGATCCCCCGGCATCCCATATGGTCTTCCAAGCCAGGGGCAATTTCTGAGCACATAACCAGGAGTATACCCTAAACGTCACTGGATGTAGCCCCAAAACCAAAATAAATAAATAAATAATTACTGGGGATTGAGCTCCTAAACAGTGCTTAAGAAGCCTGCAATAATTTTTAAATATGTTGGCAGTTCAATGCAAGTTCAATGCAAGGATGATACTCTTTTCCAGTTCTGCAGTGCCAGGGACCACCTGTACTACTATTAAATACACGAAGTCACACCTAACTGTGCTTTGGGTATCCCCTCCTTTGGCTATATGTGATAATAATGATCAGGTAACAATATGGTGCCACGTATTAAATGTGGTATATTATCTTCAAAATCTGATATTTTTAGTACACTTATATAGAAATAGAAATAAAGTGAGTATATTATCTACTCAAATTTTGAGTGAAGATAAGTGCATAATAGTGTGGAAGAGAAATACATGTAACTAAGAAACATCCTTAGGACTAAAGGGATTTGATTCTCTTTTATTCTTCTCCATTGATTTGCAATATATTCTTCCACCAGAGTAAGTGACTTCTGGTACAAGTCATTTAATGTACCTTCAAATTTTAACACAGTCCTGGTACTAAAACATGGATGAACTCTTGAATCTATATACCTTTTCCACACTTCATCACATCTTAAGCTACAGAAGAAAAGTTCATAAGAATTAAAATAAACAATAATATAATAATCAAGTTAGTAAGAAACTTAAGGTCATTAATATTGAAACTATATTTAAACCATATCTGTAATCTGGACAGAGCCAAAAGACAATGAGTAAGGAAGACAAGGACATAATAATACGAAACAAAGTCTGGAGAAGAAAATTATTAGAGAGGGCTAGAGCTTAAAAAACCCAGGAACTTTATGATGGTGATAAAAAGTAAAAAATAAAGCAGAAAAAATTTACCATCTGCTGTATTATATAGCTCATTTGTACAATAAAATAATTTAAGAAAAATTAATAATGCATGGTAATTCAAATAAAAATAAAAGCAGTTTAACTGGATGAAAGGAAAATATATTTTAGATGAAAGAAAAATATGAGAGCAAACTAATATGATAGCATAAGTTATTTGACATAATTAGTAACAACAAGAATGCAGAAAAAATATGGCTAAAAATTGAAGTACTGCCAGAGGTAAAATGTTTAAGATAATTGCAGTGCAGGCTGATGGAAAAGTCAAAGAGATTAAATCCATCAGAGACAAACTAAGAGAGATGGAGGACAAACAGGATAATTGGATCTCTGAAATAGGAAAACAGTTCATTAAGAGATAAAGTGCCCCAAGGTATCAAGCCAAACATTTTTCTTAATATAAAGAACAGACTCTGATGCTCCAAATAGCACACTGAGTTTCTAGCAAAATTATGTGGTATACTTAATACTGTATATTGAATGTGCCATTGGGCTTCAAGCAATAAAGTATTATAAATAAGACTTATTAATTTATAACTTACATGAGAATGCTATCTCATGATCTTAAGTACATATATAATGTTTCTAAAATCATGCATGAAATGGTGTAATAATTATATACACCCATGATAAAACGTTAATGTAAAGAGGAATAGCAGTCAATCCACAGACATTAAACAAATAACAGTAGTATATTCTCTTTAAAAGTTGTTTCCAACAAAATGGATATTTCTTAAAAAAAAAAAAAACCAGTTATCAAAACAGCATGGTATTGGAATAAGGACAGGTCCTCAGATCAGTGGAATAGGCTTGAATACTCAG
Organism: Suncus etruscus; assembly: GCF_024139225.1. Lineage (NCBI taxonomy): Eukaryota > Metazoa > Chordata > Mammalia > Eulipotyphla > Soricidae > Suncus > Suncus etruscus. The sequence continues at coordinate 23,083,059 of NC_064850.1, forward strand.
AAAATGTTCCCCAGACATACAACCACCTAATTTTTGATAAAGGAGCAGGAAATCCTAAATGGAGCAGGGAAAGCCTCTTCAACAAGTGGTGTTGGCACAATTGGATAGCCACTTGCAAATAATTGAACTTAGACCCCCCAGCTAATATCATGTACGAAGGTAAAATCCAAATGGACTAAAGACCTCGATATCAGCCCCAAAACCATAAGATATATAGAACAGCACATAGGCAAAACACTCCAGGACATTACAGGCATCTTCAAGGAGGAAACTGCACTCTCCAAGCAAGTGAAAGCAGAGATTAACAGATGGGAATATATTAAGCTGAGAAGCTTCTGCACCTCAAAGGAAATAGTGCCCAGGATACAAGAGCCCCCCCACTGAGTGGGAGAAACTATTCACTCAATACCCATCAGATAAGGGGCTAATCTCCAAAATATACAAGGCACTGACAGAACTTTACAAGAAAAAAACATCTAACCCCATCAAAAAATGGGGAGAAGAAATGAACAGACACTTTGACAAAGAAGAAATACACATGGCCAAAAGACACATGAAAAAATGTTCCACATCACTAATCATCAGGGAGATGCAAATCAAAACAACGATGAGATACCACCTCACACCCCAGAGAATGGCACACATCACAAAGAATGAGAATAAGCAGTGTTGGCGGGGATGTGGAGAGAAAGGAACTCTTATCCACTGCTGGTGGGAATGCCGTCTAGTTCAACCTTTATGGAAAGCGATATGGAGATTCCTCCAAAAACTGGAAATCGAGCTCCTATATGATCCAGCTATACCACTCCTAGGAATATACCCTAGGAACACAAAAATACAATACAAAAACCCCTTCCTTACACCTATATTCATTGCAGCTCTATTTACCATAGCAAGACTCTGGAAACAACCAAGATGCCCTTCAACAGACGAATGGCTAAAGAAACTGTGGTACATATACACAATGGAATATTATGCAGCTGTCAGGAGAGATGAAGTCATGAAATTTTCCTATACATGGATGTACACGGAATCTATTATGCTGAGTGAAATAAGTCAGAGAGAGAGAGAAAAACGCAGAATGGTCTCACTCATCTATGGGTTTTAAGAAAAATGAAAGACACCCTTGTAATAATAATTTTCAGACACAAAAGAGAAAAGAGCTGGAAATTCCAGCTCACCTCAGGAAACTCACCACAAAGAGTGATGAGTTTAGTTAGGGAAATAACTACATTTTTAACTGTCCTAATAATGAGAATGTATGAGGAAAATGGAGAGCCTGTCTAGAGTACAGGCGGGGGTCGGGTGGGGCGAAGGGAGACTTGGGACATTGGTGATGGGAATGTTGCACTGGTGATGGGTGGTGTTCTTTACATGACTGAAACCCAAACACAATCATTTATGTAATTAAGGTGTTTAAATAAATTAAAAAAATATTAAATATAAAAAACAAAAAAAAACAAAACTAAAAATTTATCTTTCATACGAACTAACATTGCCACTCCAAAGAATATATTCTATGAGCAGATGGAGAGGTGGCGCTAGAGGTAAGGCGTCTGTCTGCCTTGCAAGCACTAGCCTAGGATGGACCCCGATTTAATCCCCCGGCGTCCCATATGATCCCCTAGTCACGAGCAATTTCTGAGCGCATAGCCAGGAGTAAATCCTGAGCGTCAAACGAGTGTGGCCCAAACAAACAAAAGAATATATTCTATGATCCCTAAAATAGAATGCAGGAAAGTCCTCTGCATTCCTAGGTTCATTGAAGCACTATACACAACAGCTAGAATATGGAAAAAACCCAAGTACCCGAGAACAGATGAGTGGATTACAAAAAACATGGTACCTATACACAATAAAATACTATGAAGCTGTTAGGAAAAATGAAGTCATAAAATTTGCTTATACTGGGCCCGGAGAGATAGCACAGCGGCGTTTGCCTTGCAAGCAGCCGATCCAGGACCAAAGGTGGTTGGTTCGAATCCCGGTGTCCCATATGGTCCCCCCTGCCTGCCAGGAGCTATTTCTGAGCAGATAGCCAGGAGTAACCCCTGAGCACTGCCAGGTGTGACCCCCCCAAAAAAAATTGCTTATACTTGGATAGAGATGGAAGTATACTGAATGAAATGAATCAGAGGGAGATGTGTACGTAAAATAATCTTACTCATTAATTGGATAAGAGAAAAATATTTGACAGTGTGGTAAGAATACCCAGAGACAATAGAGAGGAAGATCAGGAATATCAATACATGAAGTTTGCCACATATACTGGAACAGTACAGTTAGTGCAAAAAGGGGCCACTATGCCAATGGTAATTCAAACTAATCACTTGAGACAAAAACTGGGTGTTGGATAGTGATATACATGTATCCCTTCTTTAACACTAGTGCAAGCCACAGTGCCTAAAAAGGAATAAAAGGAAGAATGGAAGAGAGGAAAAAGAGAAAGAGAAAGAGAGAGAGAGAGAGAGAGAGAGTGAGAGAGAGAGAGAGAGAGAGAGAGAGAGAGAGAGAGAGAGAGAGAGAGAGAGAGAGAGAGAGAGGCAGGAAAATGCCTATCCCAAAGGCAGGTAGTGGGGAGGGTGGAAGGGAAACAACGGACATTGAAGGTGGGAAACTTTCATGGTCTAATAGTGGCAGAAGACTGAAACTCAATTATAAAGAACTTTGTAATCACAGTATTAAAAATAAATTGAAAAAAGATCTTATGATATTACAAAAGAAATATAGTATGGAATAATAGCATGGTAATAAAATAACTTCATACACAATGGCTAATTGATTTAAATGGACACTTCTCCAACTAATAAATAAATATGTTGTATAGCACATAAAAAACTTTCATCTATGTAATTAGGAAAAAACAAATCAAAATACTGACCTCTTATCACATAGTGACAATGACTATTATCCAGAAGAGAAGAAACAAGTTTGGGAGAGAATATGAAGAGTAGCTTTGCTTCATTGAGCACTGCTGTTGAGAATGTAAGTTTGTGCAAACATTATGGCTCTCATTTCTTCCAAATTTGAACTTTACTTGTAGTATACAAATGTAGTAATTTTAAGAGATATATACTCACCTATTCTTATTGCAGCATTATTTGTAATACACAAAATATGGAAACAATCGGGGCCGAAACGTTAGCACAGCAGTAGGGCATTTGCCTTGCATGCAACTGACCCAGGATGGACCTAGGTTTGATCCCTTGTGCCCCATATGGTCCCCAAGCCAGGAGTAATTTCTGAGCATGTATCCAGGACTAACCCCCTGAGCATCACCAAAAACTAAAAACCAAAAAAAAGTAATAAGTAATAACCAATTGGTGATTAAATAAAGTGATTAAATTCATATACATCACATCTTCTTTATACATGTGTATATTGTAATAAAAGTCTACACAGTTAAAAACAATAACAGGAAAAATTAAATACTATCATTTGTAACAGTATGGTAGAAACTAGGGAGAGGGATTATGTCTAAGGAACTAAGAAAAAAAAAACAAATGTCTTGTGATTTTACTCGCATTTGAAAAATTGATACTACAAATTGAATAAAATAAAATAAATAAAACTAAAATTGCATGTAACTTTATTTTTAATTATATATTTAATGATCAGGCAATACACAAACAATTAAATGATAAAAATAATCTATGCTAAATGTGTTTTTATATTTCTTAATTACTTAAATGATTAATTTTTACTATTCTATAAATGAAGTCAGATAACTATATGAAGACAAATGAATATGTATAAATTAAGAAAAATTAATCAGAAAATTGAGATATTTATAATAATTAAATAGGGAACTATAGGATGGCTGGGTCAGGACTTTGGCAATTTAAAATCTATAAAAAGTATCCTAACAACAAAGTATCCAGAGAAATATATATTCAAGAAATTTAAATTACAATAAAAATGTTTAAGAACTATGGAATTTAGTTGGCTCTCATTTCCTATTCCATGTTAATAAACTTTGTTTTGTTTGGGGCCATACCTGGCATCTATCAGGAGTTACTCCTGGCTCTGTCTTTATAAATCACTCCTGGAAGCCTAGGGGGACCATATGGGACACTGCAAACTGAATTTAAGTCCATCCTGGGTCAGCCACATGCAAGACCCTATAGCTGTGTTATCGCTCCAACCCCTGTTTATGTTTTTCTTACTAAACTTGAGCCCTTTGAAGAGAAGCCTGTGTCTTCCTCACATTTCAATGCAGCATCCATATAAAGGAGACACCCAGAAAAAATTTTTATTGTTTTTTTTTTTTGGGGGGGGGGGTCATACGCAGCAGTGCTCAGGGGTTACTCTTAGTACTGCATTCAGAATTCACTCCTGGCAGGTTTGGGGAACCATTAGGGATGCAGGAAACCGAATCTGAGTCATTTTTGAATTGGCTGCATGCAAGGCAAAAGTTTTGTTAAAAGTCTCATTAATAAACTCTTTTTTGTTGTTGTTTATGGTTTTGGGGTCACTCTTAATGGAATATTTATTTTACTTTAAAATTATCTTACTTTAAAATTTTTATTTAATTGCCACAAATTACAAAGGTATTTATTATTGAGTTTTAGGATACAAGTTTTAAATACAAATCCCTTGCCCAGCTGTCCAGTTTCCTTCACCAACACCCCCAGTTTCCCTTCTGTCCATCAACCTGCCTCTATGGCAAACACTGTTTTCTTTTAACCTGCTCTCATTTGGACACTGTGGTTTACAATACTGTGACTAATAGGATACACATGCCACTTTAGTTCTTTTCAGCACCTCGTTCCAAGGGACCACTTCCCTCTCTCGTTGTTATAGTGGTTCCTTCCCTGAAATATTTCATTTTTCACAATAGAAATGAAGAGAGGGAGATTTATTTCAGACCATTCTCTCCTGACAATATTTCCAAAGGGAATGTTCCCTCTTAATATTCCCCATTTCATTCTCGAAGAACAGTCCTCCTGGTAAGCATATCTAGGAATAGGTCAGATATTTTTCACCAATTCCTATCCATAGATGTGGTTTGTCAAGACCATTGAAACTACACCTGCTTTTATTCTGAGCTTAGGCATGAAGTTCCATCTTTAGAAGAGCAAAGAGAAAATCAGAGTCTACATGACCACTAATAGAATAGAAATATCAAGGAGAAACTATCCATTTTTTCCTCAGCCAGCTCAGAGTTTCTTCTCAAAGGTAGATGTAGACTGTAAGGATAGAGAATTGAACCTCTGCTGAGTGTGTGGTTTTATGTAATAGAGTTCTAAGAAATTCCTGATGCAAGGGCATTTTTAAGAGTAAGAGATTTGGGTGGCTATCAATTCTGAGGAGACAGGTAGCTCTATGAAACTGGTAACAGTAAGTAAAGTGGTGAACATCCAGAAGCTTAGTAGAATCAGGCCGGGCCATCTGGGGATAATGTTCACCCCCAAGGCTTGGATGGTTGTGCAGACTTGTTAGATGTTATTCATTAATGAATAATTAGAGTGGAATATGGGGCAACTTTGAAGCTTTTCTAGGTAACACACATCTCCATGTGGAAGGAAAAGAGACTAACTGGTTGAAGGGTATGAATCACATACTTTCCACAAACACTGCATCTTAATATACTTTTGCCTACTCTATTCCTCGCTAAAACATGACTTTAAAACAAAACATTCACCCACTGTGATCAGAGAAACTGCCCATGCACCATGGTTGCACCTGTTTAGAAGTGACAGGAGGGAGGAATTCCAAGTACCAATGCCAGGATTAACATCAAACAATTCATTTAACTCCACTTACTATAATTCAAATACATCCAACAGATTAGACATAGTAAAAAATCAACTGACAATAGTGGACTTACATATAATATTTTACCAATAAATGGCTTGTACTTATACAGGACTAATACCTCAAGGGCAGACTTTAAGGCAAGAAAATGGAAAAAAGAAACTACAGATCAACAGCATTAGACTGCTGTAAAAATTTGTCACATAATTAGTTTAGTCAAGCTATTAAATAAAAAATCAACAAAAAGTAGCATATAGGGTGAGGGTATAGGAAGCAGTATACAGGCTTGCTATGATCCATTACTTAAACTGTCTAGTTTTCAACAATAACAAAAATGAAAACATGCAGAGAAACAGGAAAATCATGATCCATACAAATAAATAGTTTATAAAAATTAATTTGAAGGAACCTATATGCTGCACTTAGTAGAGAAAGTCTACCCAGACGTGATTGTAAAGATATTAAAAATTAAGATAGAGGCCAAAGATTTTATGCAAGGTTTATTACAAGGATTTATGCACACGTGTTACAAGTGGCCAAACATGCTTTGTCTTGGGAGCACCAGGTTAGCCCTTGAGGTTTAGCATTGTTGAAGTGGCTCAGGTAATCCCAAACAGCACAGGGCCTCCAAGAAGTAATTCTTCCTGAGACTTTCAAATTGCTTGACTGATAATTGGTTAATAATAATAACTTGGCTAATAATAGTAACATGGCTAATAATAATAACACTTGGCTAATAACTGCAATGAGGAATCCATGTCTCTCAAGCATCACATGGGAGGCCAAACTCCCTCAAAACTGAAACCACTCACATTATATAAACCTGCTATGAAACATAAAAAATTAGAACTATTTTCTTTTTTAAATAATATTTTATATAAACACCTTGATTACAAACAAGATTGTGGTTGGGTTTCAGTCATGTAAGAGAATACCCACCATCACCAGTGCAACATTCCCATCAACTGTGTCCCAAATATTCATCCTCCCTACCCTACAAGTTTCTAATAATATTAATAAAATTATAAAATTTATATTTTGCAACACAGATTTATCTTTCTGAATTTACTCAGAAGGGCAATTTACATATTGAAAATTATAGGTCCTGAAGTTCTACCTCAAAGGACTAAAAATCATAACTTGTATGTGCTAAGTTTAGAATTGGATTCTTAGCACTTGTGATCCTCAGATACTACTAGATAACAGCCAGGATCACTCTCTAGTACAACTGAGACTAAGCAAATAACATAGCCAGGCTCAAGCACTGAAATATTAAGTCTAATATAAGCACCCTGAGCAATGCTTGGGTTCTACTCCCAATTAAACCAATAAAAGTTGGTTTAATTAAAAATAGGAATATTTTATTATGGGGCCAGAGCAGTGGTGCAAGCGGTAAGGCATCTGCCTTGCATGAACTAGCCTAGGACAGACCGCTGTTTGATCTCCCGGCATCCCATATGGTCCCCTAAGCCAGGAACAATTTCTGAGCATATAGCCAGGAGTAACCCCTGAACACCACCAGGTTTGGCCAAAACAAATAAACAAAAAATTATATTAATATAAAAATAATTTACTAAAAGATAATGGTAGGTTTGAATTGGCATAAGAATCATCAAACTTGAATATTGATCACTACACTTTGCATAGAAAGAAGAAAAGTTAAGATAAGTAAGTGAGCTGAGCATCAGAAGATATAAGATATCATTAAGTATATCAATATATGTATGATGAAAGTACTGAAAGTAAAGAGTAGAAAAACTTCAAGTGAATATTACCCATATTCATTGGAAATATAAACAATGTATTAAAGAATCACTAAGTAGGCTGAATATAGAGATTTATAACTAAACTCATTACAGTAAAGCAAGGGACCAAGAGGAGGCTGATAAAATAGCACTTGCATGTAACCAAACCAGTTCATCCTGTCATCCCAGTCATCCCAGCCATCCCATATGGACCCTTGAGCACTGCTAAGGGTGATTCCTAAGCACACAGTCAGGAGTAATCCCTGAGCATTGCCAGGTGTGCCCTCCCAACCCCCCCCCAAATACAAAAACAATAGTTAAAAAAGACACAGATATAGTTAATCTTTAAAGTAGCAAGAGCCAAGTGCTTACTAAGTACAAGGGAACCATGTAATATTAATAGTTGATGTCTCCCCTGAAGCCAATAAGATCAGCAGCAATAAACCAATCTTTAATCTGTCAAATGAAATATAACTGTCATCCAAGAGTCCTACAAAACAGCAAAGCTGTCTTTCAAACTTGGAAGTAAAATAAAGACATCCCTAAGTAAACAAAACAGATTTTAATTGTCAGTATACTTGTTCTATAAAAAACTCCTCAAAGAACTTCATTCTAAAAGGATATGTTAATAGGCTGTAATTTGACTCTACATGAAAAACAGTTCCAGTAAAGGTAATCATGTAGGTAATGATTTAAAAAAAAGTATAATTATACATTTCTTTTACTTCCTTATTGAAACATTTAAAAAGAAACTACATAAAACAATACCTATAAAATTGTATTGTTGGGCTTATAACATATAGGAATGTAATATATTTGTCAATAAAACATAGAGTAGTGAAACTATATTGGAGAAAAGAAACAATGCCAGATGGTAACTCATATTCACAGGAAGAAGTGAAGAGCAAGATAGATGGTAAATAATCTTAATTAAAAAAAACTGTATACATTTCAGTGTTCCGTTCTTCACTGTTTAAGAAGATGAAATTTTATGTTTTATTTTTTTTTATGCATAATTTTTTTTATTTAAACACCTTGATTACATACATGATTGTGTTTGGGTTTCAGTCATAAAAGGAACACCACCCATCACCAGTGCAACATTCCCATCACCCAAGTCCCAAATCTCCCTCCTCCCCACCCAACCCCCGCCTGTACCCTAAACAGGCTCTACATTTCCCTCATACATTCTCAATATTAGGACAGTTCAAAATGTAGTTATTTCTCTAACTAAACTCATCACTCTTTGTGGTGAGCTTCCTGAGGTGAGCTGGAACTTCCAGCTCTTTTCTCTTTTGTGTCTGAAAATTATTATTACAAGGGTGTCTTTCATTTTTCTTAAAACCCATAGATGAGTGAGACCATTCTGCGTTTTTCTCTCTCTCTCTGACTTATTTCACTCAGCATAGTAGATTCCATGTACAACCATGTATAGGAAAATTTCATGACTTCATCTCTCCTGACAGCTGCATAATATTCCATTGTGTATATGTACCACAGTTTCTTTAGCCATTCGTCTGTTGAAGGGCATCTTGGTTGTTTCCAGAGTCTTGCTATGGTAAATAGAGCTGCAATGAATATAGGTGTAAGGAAGGGGTTTTTGTATTGTATTTTTGTGTTCCTAGGGTATATTCCTAGGAGTGGTATAGCTGGATCGTATGGGAGCTCGATTTCCAGTTTTTGGAGGAATCTCCATATCGCTTTCCATAAAGGTTGAACTAGACGGCATTCCCACCAGCAGTGGATAAGAGTTCCTTTCTCTCCACATCCCCGCCAACACTGCTTATTCTCATTCTTTGTGATGTGTGCCATTCTCTGGGGTGTGAGGTGGTATCTCATCGTTGTTTTGATTTGCATCTCCCTGATGATTAGTGATGTGGAACATTTTTTCATGTGTCTTTTGGCCATGTGTATTTCTTCTTTGTCAAAGTGTCTGTTCATTTCTTCTCCCCATTTTTTGATGGGGTTAGATGTTTTTTTCTTGTAAAGTTCTGTCAGTGCCTTGTATATTTTGGAGATTAGCCCCTTATCTGATGGGTATTGGGTGAATAGTTTCTCCCACTCAGTGGGGGGCTCTTGTATCCTGGGCACTATTTCCTTTGAGGTGCAGAAGCTTCTCAGCTTAATATATTCCCATCTGTTAATCTCTGCTTTCACTTGCTTGGAGAGTGCAGTTTCCTCCTTGAAGATGCCTGTAATGTCCTGGAGTGTTTTGCCTATGTGCTGTTCTATATATCTTATGGTTTTGGGGCTGATATCGAGGTCTTTAATCCATTTGGATTTTACCTTTGTACATGATGTTAGCTGGGGGTCTAAGTTTAATTTTTTGCAAGTGGCTATCCAATTGTGCCAACACCACTTGTTGAAGAGGCTTTCCCTGCTCCATTTAGGATTTCCTGCTCCTTTATCAAAAATTAGATGGTTGTATCTCTGGGAAACATTTTCTGAGTATTCAAGCCTATTCCACTGATCTGAGGACCTATCCTTATTCCAATACCATGCTGTTTTGATAACTGTTGCTTTGTAGTGCAGTTTAAAGTTGGGAAAAGTAATTCCTCCCATATTCTTTTTCCCAATGATTGCTTTAGCTATTCGAGGGTGTTTATTGCTCCAAATGAATTTCAAAATTGTCTGATCCACTTCTTTGAAGAATGTCATGGGTATCTTTAGAGGGATGGCATTAAATCTGTATAATGCCTTGGGGAGTATTGACATTTTGATGATGTTAATCCTGCCAATCCATGAGCAGGGTATGCGTTTCCATTTTCGTGTGTCCTCTCTTATTTCTTGGAGCAGAGTTTTATAGTTTTCTTTGTATAGGTCCTTCACATATTTAGTCAAGTTGATTCCAAGATATTTGAGTTTGTGTGGCACTATTGTGAATGGGGTTGTTTTCTTAATGTCCATTTCATCCTTATTACTATTGGTATATAGAAAGGCCATTGATTTTTGTGTGTTAATTTTGTAGCCTGCCACCTTGCTATATGAGTCTATTGTTTCTAGAAGCTTTTTGATAGAGTCTTTAGGGTTTTCTAAGTAGAGTATCATGTCATCTGCAAACAGTGAGAGCTTGACTTCTTCCTTTCCTATCTGGATTCCCTTGATATCCTTTTCTTGCCTAATCACTATAGCAAGTACTTCCAGTGCTATGTTGAATAGGAGTGGTGAGAGAGGACAGCCTTGTCTTGTGCCAGAATTTAGAGGGAAGGCTTTCAGTTTTTCTCCATTGAGGATAATATTTGCCACTGGCTTGTGGTAGATGGCCTTCACTATATTGAGAAAGGTTCCCTCCATTCCCATCTTGCTGAGAGTTTTGATCAAGAATGGGTGTTGGACCTTATCAAATGCTTTCTCTGCATCTATTGATATGATCATGTGGTTTTTATTTTTCTTGTTATTGATGTTGTGTATTATGTTGATAGATTTACGGATGTTAAACCATCCTTGCATTCCTGGGATGAAACCTACTTGATCGTAGTGGATGATCTTCTTAACGAGGCATTGAATCCTATTTGCCAGGATTTTGTTGAGGATCTTTGCATCTGCATTCATCAGTGATATTGGTCTGTAATTTTCTTTTTTGGTAGCGTCTCTGTCTGGTTTAGGTATCAAGGTGATGTTGGCTTCATAAAAGCTATTTGGAAGTGTTTCTGTTTGTTCAATTTCATGAAAGAGTCTTGCCAAGATTGGCAGTAGTTCCTCTTGGAAAGTTTGATAGAATTCATTAGTGAATCCATCTGGACCTGGGCTTTTGTTTTTCGGCAGACATTTGATTACTGTTTTAATTTCATCAATGGTGATGGGGGTGTTTAGATATGCTACATCCTCTTCCTTCAACCGTGGAAGATTATAAGAGTCCAAGAATTTATCCATTTCTTCCAGGTTCTCATTTTTAGTGGCGTAGAGTTTTTCAAAGTAGTTTCTGATTACCCTTTGAATCTCTGTCATATCAGTAGTGATCTCTCCTTTTTCATTCCTGATACGAGTTATCAAGTTTCTCTCTCTCTCTTTCTTTGTTAGGTTTGCCAGTGGTCTATCAATCTTGTTTATTTTTTCAAAGAACCAACTTCTGCTTTCGTTGATCTTTCGGATTGTTTTTTTGAGTTTCCACTTCGTTGATTTCTGCTCTCAGCTTTGTTATTTCCTTCTGTCTTCCTATTCTTGGGTCCTTTTGTTGAGCATTTTCTAGTTCTATTAGCTGTGTCATTAAGCTACTCAGGTAAGCTCCTTCTTCCTTCCTGATGTGTGCTTGCAAAGCTATAAATTTTCCTCTCAGTACTGCTTTTGCTGTGTCCCATAAGTTCTGAGAGTTTGTGTCTTTATTGTCATTTGTTTCCAGGAACCTTTTGATTTCCTCCTTGATTTCATCTCGGACCCATTGGTTATTGAGCATGAGGCTGTTTAACTTCCAGGTGTTAAAGTGTTTCTTCTGAGTGCCTTTGGAGTTCACAAATAATTTCAGAGCCTTGTGGTCAGCGAAGGTAGCCTGCAAAATTTCTATCCTCTTGATCTTATGGAGGTATGTTTTATGTGCCAGCATGTAGTCTATCCTGGAGAATGTCCCATGTACATTGGAGAAGAATGTGTATCCAGGTTTCTGGGGATGGAGTGTCCTATATATATCCACTAGGCCTCTTTCTTCCATTTCTCTCCTCAGGTCTAGTATATTCTTGTTGGGTTTCAGTCTGGTTGACCTGTCCAGTGTTGACAAAGCCGTGTTAAGGTCCCCCACAATTATTGTGTTGTTGTTGATATTATTTTTCAGATTTGTCAACAGTTGTATTAAATATTTTGCTGGCCCCTCATTCGGTGCATATATGTTTAGGAGAGTGAATTCTTCCTGCTCTACGTACCCCTTGATTAATATAAAATGTCCGTCTTTGTCCCTTACAACCTTCCTGAGTATAAAGTTTGCATTATCTGATATTAGTATGGCCACTCCAGCTTTTTTATGGGTGTTGTTTGCTTGGATGATTTTTCTCCAGCCTTTTATTTTGAGTCTATGTTTGTTCTGACTATTCAGGTGCGTTTCTTGTAGGCAGCAGAAGGTTGGATTGAGTTTTTTGATCCATTTAGCCACTCTGTGTCTCTTAACTGGTGCATTTAGTCCATTGACGTTGAGAGAAAGAATTGTCCTGGGATTTAACACCATCTTTATTTCAAAATTTGGTGTGTCTTTTGGGTAGTCTTGTCTTAGATTAGGTCTTTCAGTTTTTCTCTTAAGACTGGTTTTGTGTCTGTGAAGTTTCTGAGCTGTTTTTTGTCTGTGAAACCATGTATTCTTCCATCAAACCGGAAAGTGAGTTTTGCTGGGTATAGTATTCTGGGTGAAGCATTCATTTCATTCAGTTTTGTCACAATATCCCACCACTGCTTTCTGGCATTGAGCGTTTCTGGTGACAGGTCTGCTGTAAATCTCAGGGAAGCTTGCTTGAACATGATTTCCCCTTTTGATCTTGCTGTTTTCAGAAATCTGTCTCTATCTGTGGGATTTGTCATTGTGACTAGGATGTGTCTTGGGGTGGTTTTTCTGGGGTCTCTTTTGGTTGGTACTCTTCGGGCATGCAGGATTTGATCACATATATTCTTTAGCTCTGGAAGTTTCTCTTTAATGATGTTCTTGACCGTTGATTCTTCCTGGAAATTTTCTTCCTGGGTCTCTGGGACTCCAATGATTCTTAAGTTGTTTCTGTTGATCTTATCATAGACTTCTATTTTCGTCTGTTCCCATTCTTTGACTAATTTTTCCATTGTCTGCTCATTTGCTTTAAGTTTTTTGTCCAATCTCTCCTGCTGTATGGAATTGTTATGTATCTCATCTTCCACAGCACCAAGTCTATTCTCAGCTTCTGATACCCTGTCCCAGAGCTTATCCATTTTGTCATTCACTTCGTTTACTGACTTTTTCAGTCCTGTTAGTTGACATGTTATTTCAGTTTGGAGTTTTGTCATTTCTGCCTTCATATTTTCTTGGTTCTTATTAGTGTTCTGTTCAACTCGATCCATGGTTTCTTGGAGTCTGTTGAGCACCTTCCATATTGCTAGTCTAAAGTCCTTATCTGAGAGGTTGATTAGTTGTTCAGTCATTATCTGGTCCTCAGAATTGTCATCTTCATTCTCTATGTCTGATGCTGGCCTGCGTTGTTTCCCCATTGTCACACTTGTATTGTGGGTTTTTCTACGTGTTGTGGTGGTATTCATTGTCTATATGATGTAGGCAGCACACTCCTCTGGCTCCTCCCTTTCTGGATGGGCTGACTTGCCTCTAAGGGAGGGGAGTCCTCCGTGGATGAAGCCTCACACTGGGTCAAATCTTAGGCCTGAGCATGCAACAGAGAAGACAGTCCAGAGAGAAATGTTTGCTTCTGTGATATAGCGCCGTTCTTAGTGTGATTTTTCCTTCTTGTTGCAATGGAGTTCTTTCCTTAGAAAGAGTGCACGGCCGCGTAGCGAAGTGGAGCTAAGTGCCTTCTGGAGCCTCTTTTCAGCCCACTCTAAGGAGGTTTACGCAACAGGATAGCAGAGAGACACGCACAGGCAGCACTCACAGTTTTTCACAGTCAGGCCCCACTGGTCAGGCGTAGTTTTCACTCGCTCGCTGGGCAGCTTCAGAATGCTGTATTTTTGGGGTTCACTTCCCAGGACTCTGAGGAGAGTCACTGGCTGGCTCACTGGGTAGCTTCCGAATGTAGTTTCTTTGGGGTTCGCTTCCCAGGGCTCTGAGGAGAGCTTCCAGAGTTCAGGAAAGACAGAGAAGGGTAGGACAGGGCTCGCTTCCGGTGCTCAGTTTCCTCAGAAGAAGCACAGCCGGGTGGAGACTCTGCAGGTAGAGCAATCAGCACTCTGCCTGGAGACCCCCACATCCAGCCATTTCTTACTCACTCACTGGCTCGCTGTGTAGCTCCCAAATGTAGTTTCTTCGGGGTTCGCTTCCCAGGGCTCTGAGGAGAGCTTCCAGAGTTCAGGAAAGACAGAGAAGAGTAGGACAGGGCTCCCTTCAGGTGCTCAGTTTCTGGTTCGCTGGGTAGCTTCCAAATGTAGTTTCTTTGGGGTTCGCTTCCCAGGGCTCTGAGGAGAGCTTCCAGAGTTCAGGAAAGACAGAGAAGGGTAGGACAGGGCTCCCTTCTGGTGCTCAGTTCCTCAGAAGAAGCACAGCCCGGTGGAGATTCTGCAGGTAGAGCAGTCAGCACTCTGCCTGGAAACCCCCACCTGCAGCCATTTCTCACTCACTCACTGGCTCGCTGGGTAGCTCCCGAATGTAGTTTCTTTGGAGTTAGCTTCCCAGGGCTCTGAGGAGAGCTTCCAGAGTTCAGGAAAGACAGAGAAGAGTAGGACAGGGCTCCCTTCCGGTGCTCAGTTCCTCAGAAGAAGCACAGCCCGGTGGAGATTCTGCAGGTAGAGCAGTCAGCACTCTGCCTGGAAACCCCCACCTGCAGCCATTTCTCACTCACTCACTGGCTCGCTGGGTAGCTCCCGAATGTAGTTTCTTTGGAGTTAGCTTCCCAGGGCTCTGAGGAGAGCTTCCAGAGTTCAGGAAAGACAGAGAAGGGTAGGACAGGGCTCCCTTCCGGTGCTCAGTTCCTCAGAAGGAGCACAGCCTGGTGGAGATTCTGCAGGTAGAGCAGTCAGCACTCTGCCTGGAAACCCCCACCTGCAGCCATTTCTCACTCCTATGTTTTATTTTTAATTATTTATTGATGTGCTATGATTTACACTACCATTAACAATGGTTTCATGCATACATCATTAAAACACCATACCCACTACAATAGATATCCATTTGCATCCCTCAAGTCCTCAATGGGGTCTCCCATTCATTCCTCCCCTTCAGCAAACTCTCTTCAGTGAATCAACTATCCAGTTCTTTGCCTTTGGCCATTGTTGCTTCCTAGTGTGTATCTTTAAATCTCACATAAGGAAGAGATAATTCTGTTATTTATACCTTTGCACTGGCCCATCTTCACTCAGCATGACAACCTCTAGTTCTCCAAGATATGGGAAATTGCAAGATTTTTTTTTCCTTTCTTGTGGTCATATGACATTCCACTGTGTATATACCACAATTTTTAGATCCAATAATTCATAGTTGTATGTTTTTGCTGTTTTGATATCTTGGCTCTTGTACTGTGATTCAGTGAAAATAGGTGCACTTATATCCATTTGAGTTGGTGTTTTTCAATTTTGAAAGTAAATGGCAGAGGTGGTACCATTGGATCACATGGAAGTTCTACTATTACTATTTTGAAAAGTGTCTATATAGCTACTCAGACAAATTTAACCAGAGGACATTCTGGCTATCAGTGAATAGGGGTTCCTGTGTTTTGGCTACACCTACAGTGTTTAAAACATACTTCTGATTCTATGCTTAAGGATAGCTCCTGGTTGGCTTGTTGGACCATATTAGTTACCAAGGAATGATTGCAGATCAGTCATGTACAATGCAAGTACCTTAGCTATTGCCATGTCTCTGTGACAGTTTTCAGGCTTTTTAATATATACTCTTTTTACTGATGTCAGATGATATATCGTTATTCTTTTGATTTGCTCTATCTTAATTCTAAATACCAGTGAACTCTTTGTCACATGTCTATAGACCATACATATGCCATTTTTAGGGAAGTATCCGTTCATCACCTTACTCCCTCTTTGCATGGTATAGTTGGATTTTCTATTGTTCCCCTTTGAAAGTACTTTATAGATATTATATATTAGTTCTTTATATAATGTATTATATACAAATATTTTCTATCATTCATTAGGCTATCTTTATTTTAGTTTGAATTTCTTTTGTTCTATGGGACTTTAATTTGATGCTGTCTTATTTGTTTATTTTTGTTTTATTGTTTTAACCTCTGTTCATTTAAATCATTGAAGATACATCTGAAGTACATTTCATGGGGAGTGTTGTCTATATTTTCTTCCAGGACTGTTACAGATTCTAGTCTAATATTGAGGTCATCAGTATACCTTGAAATACTTTTGTGCATCATATGAGATACAACTCCAACTTCATTTTCTAAAGTTGTAAGCTTTTATAAAGTAGTCATTATGACAATGTATTAAATGTAAATGTATAAAGGGAAAAATGTATATGGCATAAGGTGAATAAAAATAAATTCAAATAGAAAAAAAATGAGGGAGGGTAGCAAATGACCTGAGTGAATTTTTAGAGATTAAAATATAATACAAGAATTAAAGTATCTGTCATGTGTACAACTGTATAGACTGTGACCCTGGTTCAAATCCCTGGCACTACATATGTTCCCCTGAACACTATCAGTCTGTTGCTTTTAAACACAAAGTAAGAAATATCCCTTCAGCACCACCAGGTATGGCCCAAATGCTTGCTTCAAAAAATGAGTAATTTTCTATATTTTCAGAATTGAGTGATTCTAAATACAAATTATATGCTGCTAAATAAATGAACACACACATACACACATTTATATATATTAAGCCACAGATCAATTACTAAGGAACTAAATAAAATATTCTATAATGAGGTAATTATAAGAGAAGGTATAACAGTATTCTTAAAACAAATTTATTTAGGTAAAAGGAGGCAGTAAAGGGTAAAACAATGATACAATCAGAAAACTAGGATGAACCATCATGTGGAATTGCAAGATATAGTCTCTCAATCCTCAATATCAATAATCTGATTGATCTTATTTATGTATTATTATTTTATTTTTTGTTTGTGGTTTGCTCCTGACTCTGTGCTCTGGAATCACTCCTGGCAAGGGTCAGCATATCATAGAGGAACCAGGAAATGAACCCAGGTCAGATGCATGCAAGGCAAGCCATTCCTGTACAAGAAACTCTGAACCCTACCTAATTTGTTAGATTTTTTTTTTTTTTTTGGTTTATGGGCCACACCCGGCGGTGCTCAGGGGCTACTCCTGGCTGTCTGCTCAGAAATAGCTCCTGGCAGGCACGGGGGACCATATGGGACACCGGGATTCGAACCAACCATCTTTGGTCCTGGATCGGCTGCTTGCAAGGCAAACACCACTGTGCTATCTCTCCGGGCCCTAATTTGTTAGATTTTAAATCAAATTACTTCCCTTGTAAAATTCTTTTTCCTTCCCAAATTAGTATTCTATTCATGATACACTATGTTTGAGATATTTTATCCAATTAACGTGATCCTGAAACATATTTTACACTGCCAATACCTATATACTTTATTCTCTACCTCTTAAAATGGTATAATTATATATTTTAGAGATGCAAACAAAAATATATTTTGAGATACATACTTTATTATATACCATTAATTGCTTAATTATTTTTAATTAATTATTAATTAATTGTGTACTCTGATGTTATTATATTACCAATGACATCAATGTTTTAGATGTATATACATTTTAACACTGCACATATCCAGAGGTTTATGTGACCATTATGTCTGAAGCTTACTTCAGTTTAAGACATTAAATGACTCACTGAATATTCTAATGTATTTTGAAATACACATAAAGTACTTATTTGTGTAGTTATTAATAATTTTATGTGGTTATAACTATTTTTTTTGTTTTGTTTTTGAGCCACACCTGGCGGTGCTCAGGGGTTACTCCTGGTTGTCTGCTCAGAAATAGCTCCTGGCAGGCACGGGGGACCATATGGGACACCGGGATTTCAACCAATCACCTTTGGTCCTGGATCGGCTGCTTGCAAGGCAAACACCATTGTACTATCTCTCCGGGCCCGTGGTTATAACTATTAATAATTTATATAATCTGACAAACACCAATTTGGTTAAATTTGACTACAACAGCGTTAAGTCTATAGAAATTTGTATTTATGTGCATGGGCATACACAAACACAAAAATACACACAAAACCATGACGTCCTTTTATGAAACATTATAAATATACTCTGGACTCTTCAGAATATATATGGTCTCCTAGAATAGTTCTTCAATAATTTGACAGAATGGCTAAGTATATAGCCATGAGAGATATTATGCTTGTTGCATAAAATTTATTAGCTTTCCAATTTGTTGGTCATAATCTAGTATGTATAGAAGTAATGTTTTATTTCTGGTATACTTGTGAATATGAAATATCTTCTCAGTGCATGTAAAATCTTATAAAAGCATTAAGCAAATCATAAGTTTCCAATATATTTGGCCTCTGTATAAAACTTCTTTTTATTTGATTCTTACAGAAAATTAAACTATCTTTCACACTTGAAGAACATGTTAAATCAAAATCAATGCCTTCCATCTAAGAATGGAGCTTTATAATATATATTTTCTTGTGACCGTGTCTGCAACTGTCATATCTTTACATCTTATTCTTTTAGACTTTAAAAATTGTAATGGTCATCTCTCAGTTTGTCATATTATCCAGGTTAAGTTTGCTTTCCAGGGATGATTCAGTGTATATATATTATATTTTATGAACCATTTGTGAATTTTATAAATATGGTGGAGTATAAAGATAAAACCATAGACAGTCCAAGAACTTTCCAGATGGTCTGCTTGGTCTCTCCTTGTTGTGATTCTTTGTTATACATGTTAATGTCTTTATTCACTTTTATTGGTGAATGGATCATATTATCTAGTAATATCAAAACCAATCACCCACTTCCTAGTACCTACCAGAGACCTGGGATTTTATCTCATCTCAAGCTACTTTTCAAAATATACCACATTATCTGTTAACTCAAATTCATTGCCATTATCGGAGTGCCCATCATTTTTATTCCTTTTGTATATAGAGGTGCTGTTTTAGATAAAAGGTAGATGTGAGGACATCATTTCTCCTACTGCAAACTTCACCAAGATTAGCTTGGAATTTGTGTTATCTGTTCTTTTCATTTGAATATCACAGCCTCACTCTTCTAAAAGCCATGGACTTTATTGATTTATCTGTCCATGTGTTTGTTATTTTTATATTCTGATGCAGCTATTTGTGCTAAGTAATTTCTTTTATGTTTGTACTTATAAAGGTTCATATAAGCAGAGAAAAACTATTTCACAACAACAAATATTTAGTGATTAACTCAATCTGTAAGAACTGAGTCTAATGGTAGGTTGGGTTTGTAAAAAAACAAAAGGCAATATTATCTTCCAGTGTTGTTGAAGAGCTACAGTCTGATTTTAAACAAACTGAATTGTTAAACATTAAACATTTTGAGTAAATTAAATATTTTGAACAGTACAGTATTACAGAAAAGATCCTGGGCTTAATGTTTGATATATTGGGTTAAAATCCAGACATTGTTACATGAGATAGTTAACACTCAATTGTAAGAACCTGAGTTTCTGGTTTGAATGAAAAAGTAGTACTAAGTGAATATTACATTTTTTGTACTAAGTCATAAGTCAGATCATATATGGTGGGAAATGTCTAATTAAAGAGCTTGATCTAGAAAAGGTATCAAGTAAAAGTGTTTTATTTCTTATAAATAAAAACAAAATCAAAAAGTGGCATTAACTTTATTTTAGTATTGGGATGGGAAGCTGGGTCATATCTGGTAGTTTTCAGTGCTTACTCCTAGATCTGTGCTCAGGGATCATTACCACCATAGTTAGGGTTACTATATGGGACACCAGGCATCAAATTAGGTCAGTCACACACAGGCAAGAAGGGATCATATTCCCCCATATGTCTTCAACCTCCTCACCCCCATTCTAGATGTTTTCCTATTTTTGGCTCTATAAATTTTTGAGTGGGTAAAGAAAATTCATATAATTCCTGACTCCAGCATGTTCCATTGTATTGTGATATATTTCCTCCGGGAATCTCACTAGCAAATATGTATTTGTATATCAGGATTATAAACTGGTGTTCTTTTCCTGCATTTCATGAAATACAAGGTACCAGAAGTTTTTATATTTTTAATGTACTTTTGTTTTCTTTACAGCTTACAGAATTACAATTACTACTGGTGCATTTTAATTTTTGCAAAATGCCTTTATATCCAATATTTCATGTAGCCCCTTGAAAAGCTTGTAACCTTGGCACAGATACTAAAATTGGAACGATACAGAGAAGATTAGCATGGCCCCTGCACAAGGATGACAGGCAAATTCATGAAAAAAGCTTGTAACCTTGGTAGGACACATGCAAGTGCCTCCATCTTGCTTTTGGGCCCAATGACAAGTAGCTAGAAATGTCAACAGTAGAGATCAGGCACAAATCAACTGGCTATAAATTTAGTGCCCTTTCTACTCTGTTATTTTCCTTGAAGGTGAAGAAAAAAGTCTTGATCCTAATGATTTCATCCATTCTTTCTGGTTTTCTTTACAGAGGCCTCCATCCTGAGCTATGATGGTAGCATGTACATGAAGATCATCATGCCCATGGTCATGCACACTGAGGCAGAGGATGTGTCTTTCCGCTTCATGTCCCAGCGAGCTTATGGGTTGCTGGTGGCAACTACCTCCAGGGATTCTGCTGACACACTGCGTCTGGAGCTAGATGGGGGTCGAGTCAAGCTAATGGTTAACTTAGGTATCGTATAAAGTACCCTCTGCCGTTCTGTTTGGGCTTGTCTTCCCTTTACTTTCTGATTTTCATTAGTTGGATTGAACTCCTTGTTTGTTCCTTGAAAGTTAGCTGCTCACCTCTTGTTTAATAGATCAAGGATAAAACCGAATAGCAACAAAAACCTTCTCCTTGTTTCTGCATGAGTTTTTGATGTCAATTTCTGGTTTCTGATAATGGTGGTGTTTTTGTTTTTGTTTTGTTTTTACTAAATGACTTATTTTCTAAGTTTCCTTTCTTGATTTTTTGGAACCGTTTAGCTTTGTGTAAAACATGCTACTTTGGTCCATCTTTTGATCAATCACATTGCCATTAAGTCCAGCTCTTTGG
The DNA here is from genome assembly GCF_024139225.1 of Suncus etruscus. NCBI lineage: Eukaryota > Metazoa > Chordata > Mammalia > Eulipotyphla > Soricidae > Suncus > Suncus etruscus. The sequence goes on from NC_064850.1 coordinate 23,104,394, forward strand.
CCACCACTCAAAACAGTCAAGGCTTAGGACAGGACAAGGTAGGGAAGGGAGGCAAAATGGGAGGGTGATAGTGTACAGACTGGTTTATGTATACAGGTTTATGTATACAATGAGATATTAATTTGTTTATAGCTCCACAGTAAAATTCAAGTGGAGTATTTTTCTGATTTTGATAACACCTAGATCATTTATACATTTTCCTAGAGGAGGAAATAAATCATATTTTCATTATCCCAGTTAAGAAATATTCTAAGTTTAGAGTCTCTGACATGTGGAAGAAATATGTTACTCCTAGTCTATATTGCATATTTTCCTTCCTGACATTTTGTCCATAATTCAGTGAAAGTTTTATTGATTTTATCATAGCAATTATTTACCAGTAAATTTACTCTTTGTACATAACTCATGTTCATTGTTCCTTAGTATTGAATATTTGTGTGAACATTCCAAAATTTTAGCTTATTGGGGAAAGGATCTATATTTTCAAAGAAATTACCTCTAAATTTAAAATTCCTCTCCTGATGGCCTTAACTTCTCTCCTACTACTGATCTTCTCAATTGAATTCTATTGGTTGTCAACGGAGATGGCACTCTCTTACACACTGTAAGAAAAAAAAATGGTATTCAGCAAAATATAAAGCCCATATATTGTGAGGATTCAAGATATAGTTGAGTCCAAACTTTCTGTCAACTGACTTGTTTGGACATGTAGAAGAAGCTAAGATATGAAAATTTTAGATCAAATTTTAGTGGAATAGCTTGTCAGTTGCATGAAAAACACATGTCTGGATAAAAGAATGTATAAAAATGTAGGTGGCCCAGTGGGAAGTTCACCTTTTGACTCTACTACCTTACCTGCTGTCAGGCCAATTTAGTACACTTGAAAAAACACCTATCCTGTACTCCTAAGTTTCTTCAGAACACAGAGGACTGTTTTGAGCAGTGGCTTGTTATTTCTGTTTTGCCTTCCACTCTGAAGCTTTTACACTATGCCTTTTCCTTGTCCAACTTCATTTGATCTCTGCCGTTGGTGTGTTTCTTGGTTTATCTTCTGTTCGTATACGTGTATGTTTGGTTACTTTGAATTATGTTTTTCCCTTTTGCTGGGTCTATGTTGTGTTTTTGAGTTTACAGTCCTTCTCACCATCACCCATGGTAAATCAAAAGATGGTATTCAACCCTTCAAAGGCCCAAAGCCTGCGGCCCGCATAGCAAACAGCCTTGAGAACAGAGTGTACTGAGCAGCCTGCAGGGGCTGGCATACCCCTGTCCCTCTCCATTTCCCTTCCCCACACCATCCTCCCTACCTTAAACAAACCAACAAAAGGATGTTGCTTAAAGCCAATAGCCAGGGGCCAGTTGTCTACTTCCCTGAATGACAACAGAAATAATAAAGGCATAATATATTTTTAAAATAAAATTCAACAAACTACAAGAAAAGCCACACGTTTTAACACTCTATTTGTTTCTATAGAACAGGAAGCAACAGATATAATGGTTATTCAATCTAACAAGTCAAGGATTCTTGCAAAAAAGTGCACTGTCTACACAGACACCATTTCTTTTATGTTTTGATGTTGTTTTGTGAAGATTAGAAAGCCATTGTTAAAGTAAAAAAATGAAGGGTAGAGGGAGATAAAAGATGAGGAAATAGACACGTTTTTCTCTTACACACACACACACACATACACACACACACACAGAGTAATCGATTCTATGTGCAATCATTGAAGCATTGTTTTTACTATTTTTAAACTCTGCCTTAAGTCTGGGAGAATGCTTTTTTAAAAACCCAGCTTTGCCTCTTGACTCCTTTTTGTATGATCACTCTGCCTCCTCCTGAGTTGAAACAAATTAGGCAAAAAAGACCTAGGTCCTCCCCTGTGTGCACTGAATTTCTCAAGAAGCATTGAGACTTCTCATTTCTCTGAAGGGTCTGGTTTATCACAAGGATTGAGTTAAATTTCTTCAAATTCCAGGCATGAAAAAAAACTGAACTTATAGTCTCAGTGCTTTTGTGAACACAAGTCTTCCTTTTATATGAAGGTTATCATTCAGCCCCTCCCATAAGTAGACCCTCCATGAAAAATGTTTGCATCTTTCTCCTTGTCACACTTTCAATTTTTCCTTTTCTTGAATAGAGAATATATATTTCCAGGCAGTTTCCCCCAGAACTAGTTTAAAGGCTCATTTTGTCCCTTTACTCCATCTCAAATTGTATCTTTTTTTTCGAACTTAGCAAAGATGATATTTTAGTTGAAATTGGTCACACAGGTGAAGACATGACAAAATACTTACTATATTTCTCTGTGATGTAAGACAACTCCTTTATGGCAAGGGGCTAGGATCTTCCAAGGGCCTTGCCTAATGGAAGCAGCCTCCTATGTTAACTATAAGCAGAAATATCTACTTTGTGTGGCAACTTCTTGAGGCTTGTGAGGCTAATTTTTGTTCAACCATAATTTGATTCCTTAAATATTTTATTATCATGTAATATTACATAATAGTTAAATGGTTTTTTTGTACATACCCAACTTGGCTTTAATCTTTGGCACTATATATGATCCTCCAGAATTCAGGAGTAGAAGTCCTTGAGGGAAGAATATCCAAAAGTAAGCCAGGACTTTGTCAAATATAACCAAATAAAATAAAATAAAATAAGATTTTTAGACCTCTGCTTTAATTTCAAAATTGTATTTTAAGTCTTAAGAAAATATTTTATGCTGATTTTTACAAAGAAGCCTGCCATTTCATAGTATATGGAAAAAGTAGATAGCATAGCAGGGTATAAACTGCTACATCAGCTGGATTACCCGCTGCCTCCACAAATCAATACAGATGTATCTAATATGCAACTATCTTTATGACTTTTTCTTTCATGATAGCCACCTTTCAAACATACAGAAAGAAAAAATTCTCCATGGTGCCTGGATTCATATTAATTCTTTGTGAGCCTCAGCAGAGGGCCAGAAAATTTCCTTAATGGTGCAAAAATTATGTCCTCCAGTTTGATTAATTGGTTGGAATGACCCCAAATGTTTTCTGCCTGAAAATACTATCTTAGTATCGTGTGCTATATGGACATCTCTGATAAGCTACAGAGCCTAGAAATTAACCTCTTTCATGCTCAATTCAAAATGCATCAATATTGAAAAGACAGTTTTTCTTCATTCACTAGAATATCCCAAAAGGCTAAAAAAAAGTGAGTATCATGCACACACAATTCACACTTACGCTTGTACATTTATCCCAAACTCCAGCCCAAAGTTACATCTGAAAGAAAACTCCAACAACTACTAGAGATCTAAAAACAAAACGAAACGAAACGAAAACAAACAACAAAAAAAAAAAACTTCCCACATTTAATTCCCTTGATTTTTATTTTCATTAGGAAATACATACTAAAGATAACACCCCTGATCAGAGCCTATGAACAAGAAACAAGGGCTTAATTCTTCTCCACTAACTACTTCCTTTACATGTAAATTAACAGAACAGTTTTTTTTTTTAAAGTAGGCTGACAATAACCAGTTAGTTGTTTGCCCTTTAGAAGAATGGACACTTGTACATGAGTTTAAAGACAACATTTAGATCATGGAACCATTTCAGTGAGCCCAGAAGGATGAGCTCCACCTACCAAATCTTCCTAACCCTGTTTTAAGAAAGAAATTCTCAGCTGCTTAGCAACAAAAGGAGAAAAACACTCCTTATGTCTAGTTCTTGGTTTGTTGATTTAGAAGCCTTTTCCCTTTTCCCTCTCTGAAGCATGATCATTCACCCCATTCCCCTTGCTCTTTAGTATGCCAAGACATTTTTCCAGCTTTGGGTGCTGGTGAGTGCAACCAGGAGCTGAAGTTCCAGTCCTCCATTCCTCCCATTCTTCCTTCCCTGTCATCTCCAGGGGCATGGCCTTCTCTGTCTGGTGATCGTACCAGTTGCTCCAGGGCTGTTTGCTCCCACTTTTCTGTTGCGGTTGACGACACATGACAAACCTAACCGCACGAAACCAAACTCAGATTTTTCTCAAGAGATGTTCTATAGGGGAACAAATATTGCTTCCTGCCTCCTTCCCCAGAATGCTTGGATACTTATAAATTGCTTCTATCTGGATTTCACCTAGTTCCATTCTGCCCTGTCATTTGCCACTGTTTCCTCTTTCACTCACTCGCTTAAAAATGGCTGACTTTGGGAAATTCAAATAGTGGCATTGTCCTTCAAAACTCTTGGGGCAGCCCAAACTAGAAGAAGGGCACAGTTTCTTATTGTAATTTTTTTCTGTGACTTTCTTCTGTTTCCTTCATCATTTTACTTCGACCTTTTTAGTTTCTAAGCTTAGGCAAATTCTTATTGGAATTTCACCATCTCAAATCAATCCTAGTTCAAATTGGGCATCCTGGTAACAATTTACCTGAGCCATTTCTTTCACTATTTCTGCTCAGTCCCCTACTAACACCACTGACTCAACTCAATACTTTTATTTCATATGTCTTACTCTAGACATATATGAATACAATGATAAATAATCTGAATATTGACAGAATACTGTGCCAGGTTACCAGGATCAGAAAAGTACTCTATTCCACTTGGAATTAATTATTTTTTTTTTGTCTTTAAGATGCAGAATCATAGAGTGAAGTAGGGAGGATGTCAAAGGTGCTGGAGAACTCCTCCCCATGTACCTGTCTCGCCTTCTCCTAGAATGCTGTAGGCGCCTCATTTAGCCTGAACATTCAGGCAGGAAGACGGAGACTAGATTCATGAGGGGGTTGGTCTGGGAACCTTTGAAAAAAGAACAGATAACCCTATGGATGGTGATCACACCATAAAGCTCCTCTCACATTGCACCCAACCCCACCTCTCTAAAATCTGGGATGGGTATTTGTGCGGTTAGCTGTTTGCAAGTGGCCATTTTATGACAGGAAATGACCAGGTGGTGTTAACCCTTTCCTGATCTGTGTGAATACTGGCAAGTCTGCCTACACAAATTTCTATATCATCTTTGGGACCCAACCTCAGAGAGGGTGGGATGATTTTAGAGGGAAATTGTTTTTAGAAAAAAGAGAAAGGGTTAAATACTGCACTGAGAAACTTCATGGACAGTATTTTTTTCCAATAATACAATGTGTCAGACTTGAGATATATTTTTGGAACATGAATACAAAAATTGTGTGGACGCTACTTTCAAAGATAATTTCAAAGCAAATTCAGCGATAGAGAGAAATAGAATTCAACCTGCATTTAGTGAGGAATTTTCCCCCTAATTTTCCAAGTTTAATACATTTCAAAATTTTATCAACCAGTTCTGAAATACTTCAAAGATATTAATAGACTATTTTTTTGGAAAACAAACAAAAAGTTTACTTGGTGTCTCTCGTGGATATATATGTATACCAGTATATATCTCTATACATATGTGTATATATATATATGTGTGTGTGTATATATATATGTATCCAACTTTACTAAGCAATATACTGTAAATATACACCCACCCTTAAACTTGTGCATACTGTATATATATATATAAAATGGCCACATTTCTTGCGTGTGTCTGTCCCCGGAAGGGTGGACTGATTGTTTTTGGATGTCTGCAGCTGTTACCTTGAAGGATGCAATTTCATCTTTCATTTATTTTTCCCCATCTAGACTGTATCAGGATAAACTGTAACTCCAGTAAGTTTTCCCTCAAGTTTCATTTTGTTCTTTAAAAAAAATGACTTTATTTTGTTTACTGTTTTATAAGCTTGTTTTTATTTCAATTATTTTATTTTTTGACTATGGATTTGTGGGAGGAATAGGGTTGGTGAGTTGAAGGATGGGGTAATGGTTAAAGTGTTATGTGATTTAGGGTGTGGCTTCTGATTTGGGTCAAGTTGTCTCTCCTCTCCTGCCATTTTTCTCAAAATGCAGAAAAGGAGAAAAAGGCCCAGGATAATGAAATGACTTGAAGATTAATTGAATGATAAATTGCTGTTTGGAGAACAAAATCCATAGAATTGGGTAAAAAAGTTTAGAGCAACCACAATGCACTTCTCCACTATTAAATGTATCAGAAAAATATAAACAAAGTTCATGATCCAAAGGTCACTGCCAACTCTGGTATTACTTTTGTTCCTTTATTGTAGTTTTCTTATGAAGGGTGCTAAAAGTATTACTTTCTGTTAATGTACCATTTGAGATCAAGATTTGAAACATAGAGATCCTTGGAACTATTTCTGCCTGAAATTTTCATTCTGCCTATTCAGATATTTCATATACAGGAAGATAGTTTAATAAGGTAGAGATTGCTACTCTTACTACTCATGCATTTCATCTTCTGCCCAGAAATGAGCATTATCTGGTCAATGAGGTAGGTGATTAGAAGAGAAAAGGGGTTGAGAGAAAGAACAGACCTAGATGATAAAAGGAAGAGCATGTCTTGATATGTATAGATTATTATGTTACAGTAATTAAATAGCAATGAACACACTATGATACTTAGGTTATTATCATTGATAAATGCTTCCCCAAATTTCAATGCCTCAACTAAGTCTTGATTTGTTTATGTGTCAGGTAGTGTTGAATGCCACTTCACAGCACTCCTGGTCATCTTTCTTTGAAGAAGCAATTTAAATATCTAATACTCTTCCTTGTCCTTGTATACCACCTAAGGGTTCTTTACTCCCAGGAAAATCTACATGGAAATAGAGAGATTTTTTGGGGGTGATTATATAGTATAGTTTATTATATTTCCTGAAAGTTACTTTGATAACCATTTTCATTTGACAGATATGATTGTGTGCTAAAAATAATAGAAACTTGGAAATATATTCTTCCTGATGGACTTAGGACTTAGGACATTGGAAGGTTGAATATCAGATATAGCTTCTTAGTATTGTCTTCTTAATTTTGACCTATTTCTTTTCAAGGTTCTTTCCATAAAAACTAATTCAGAAAAAATTAATTAATTAACTAATTCAGAGAAAAATCCAACTTTCTAATTTTTTTAGTATATAAAATATTTTGAAGAGGACAGCTAGTTTGATCTTCTTCCTTGAAAGATGTGTCATTAAGATAACAAACTACTATGCCTAAATCTATTTTTGTCTGTGATTATCCATGTAAATTAGGAACAACAACAACAAAAAAGTGTAAGGAACCTATATAGTTACTTCCTATAGTATTTTATGTTTGTCCTTGCATTTTTTCAGTACAACTTTGTCTAATTATGATGTGTTTAGGCATTTATAATTAGCCATATATTCTCATAATATTTAGGTTATTAAAATTGCAATTAAAACACCTTTTCTCAAAATCTGGAGTTATCTTTTTTGCTAAGCAAACATGTTTAGAATTTCAGTACCACAAAATTCATTCAGTGTAAGCCAGTAAATTTTACCCAGTTATTTTTTTTTAAATAAGCTACTCAGATATCACCACACTTATATTTTAGAATACCTCATTTACCATGTTTCATATGCCTTTGCAATTAATCCCTGATCCTATCTGGCTGTGGGGAACTACTTTGATATGCCTTTACTCTATACATTTTTATCTTTATGATACTTTATATAAATGTAGCCATTAGTGTTGGCTTCTTTAATAGAAATTTTATAGCATGTCTATAAGACTTTCTCTATTTCATGTTAGTTTATAGAAGGCAGTAAGTTAGAAATTGATTCTACAAATTTATTGGAGAACTCTGAGACTTAATATTCAGATATTCAGGGTATCAGAACTTGCTTGAGTTTCTCAACCTATGCAATAACTTGAAATTAACTTATTTTTGTGGGGAAACCCAGAAATATTCAAAAGTTACTCTTGTCTGTGCTCAGGAATGACCCTGGCATTGCTTTTGATACCATATAGGATGCCAAGTATCAAACCCCATTTATCCAGGCAAATGATTGAACTTGCTAGGCAAATGCCCTACCTACTATAGTATCTATCTGGCCCTGAAATTAAATTTTTATATATAATATATTAAGAAGTCAAGAAAATCAATCAAAAGACACACTTTACATTTATTTTCTTGGAAAAAGTATGCTTTCTCTAAGACAGAGATGCCAGTGGACTTCCTAAATCTAATAAAATAATTATTTATGGGCTAGATATACTACATCATATAAGGCATATGATTTTCATACTAACACTGAACTTAGTTCAGTGTCCAGCACCACATATGGTACCCTGAAACCTGCCAAGAGTGAGCATAAAGTCAGAAAAAGTCCTTAGCATAGTTAAATGTGTCCTCGAAACAAAATCTATTCAGTGTCACAAAGCCATTTTCAAAAGGAGATGTGTGACCGAAGATGTATATTAATATGGAACACAGTATAGAAAGAACCAAACTTGTTGCAATTCAGAATTTAGATAGGGATCCAATTCCAATTTTAAATTGGAATATGAAATCAATTTTGAATTCCCGTGATCAATATTTAACATATTAAAACAATTAATTGGGTGAATGCATTAGAGAAAACTCACAATTCATATTGAGCAGAAATTGAATAGGAAAAACACAACCACAAAATATGAGTCCTCTAAAATCTTTAGTGCTGAGGTATGTAACTGGACTCGGGGTAATGGAGAGTCAAAAAGTATATGTGATGTTTCTTTGGAGTTAATTTTAATTGTTGGCTTGCAGTAAAAACTAATTAAAACCAGTGTCCTATTTTATGCAGAACAAAGACAATAAACATGAATCTTAAAAAAATAAAAACTAGAATTAAAAGGCATTTTATTTTATTATGCATCTTCTTTGTCCCATTCCTGGCATCATTGACACTTGGGTGGAAAATTTTGAGATGACTCTGCAACAAAATTTAGAAGAAAAAAACTAAGAACAGAGAACAGATGGTTAGAACTACAAAACCCTTCTCATCAACTCAATGTCTAAGTTCATAGTCAGTCTATAATAGATTCTTAAGTTATTTCTGTAATAGGTGTGGAGAGTCATCTTAGTACCTGTTTCTTCATTGTGAAAGTACAAAAAGTGTGATTGATTTGCAGTCTTAGTTTGAGATGGAAAAGGCTTCCTTCTTGCCTTTCACTCTTGTGTCTGGCTGTCATTTTAATAACAGTCTTAACGAATAATTGCTTGAGTTTCAAATCAAAGCCCTTCCCTCCTTCCTTAAAGATACAAACTGAATTTAGTTCTATCCAAATTTGAATATATTTATGAACTCCTCCAGTAATTTTTTTAGGAGGTGTATTTTCTGAGAAACCAATCAGGTAAATAGTTAAAGAAATCATTTAATTCTTCTTTATTTTTTTTCATTTATCTGCTCCAAATGTTTGTTCAGAGAAATGATTGCTTCCAAAGATTTGTGTGGTGCTTTCTACTGAAGAGAAGACAATAAAAAAGAGAGATATTTGAGCATAGAAAGAGTAATTGGCCATTCTGTTTGTCAGTGATCTTCAGAAAAAGCCCTTTTCTTCTGTCTACTGGTTCTTTCTCAGTTCTTGGTTTCCAAGATGCAGAAATTTTTTTTTTTTTTTTTTTTTTTTTTTTGGTTTTTGGGTCGCACCTGGCGGTGCTCAGGGGTTACTCCTGGCTGTCTGCTCAGAAATAGCTCCTGGCAGGCACGGGGGACCATATGGGACACCGGGATTTGAACCAACCACCTTTGGTCCTGGATCGGCTGCTTGCAAGGCAAATGCCGCTGTGCTATCTCTCCGGGCCCAGAAATAATTATCTTCTAAGATCTTATGTTTTTTGAATGTTAGGTTTCACTCAGGGCTAATATCCAGGTTACTCCTGGCTCTGCACTCAAGCATTATATTTGGTGGTACTCAGGGGACCATAGAGGACGCTGGAGATTGAATCAAGGTTAACTACTTGCAAGAGGAGTACCCTACCTATTGAGAGGCACTGGCTTTTCTGAATCTTATTTTTTTTAATCTTTTGACTATCATTATTAAGACTTTACATTTCATATTATACTGCTAACATTCACCATTCCCTATTTTAGTACCTACTATCCCCAACTTTGCAAATTCTCCAGTATTACACCAGGTAGTTTTCTGTGGCAGTTTTCACCAAACATATAGCACTGCAGTTTGAGAAGTCGGGCCTTTGATTAAATTTGGGCTATTGCTGGACTTACTTCATCTGGAGGAATATTTAAAAATCTGCAATAAGGCTATTTCCAGTTCAGATATTTTATGTTGCAAAAGAACAACAAAGTTGGCAGTCATCACGGTGAATCGAACTAACTCTGAGGTACCAGGAGTATTATTAAAGAAAACAATTCCCTTTTCTGGATAAATTCTGGGAGAAATCACCTGTTTGCATGGTTCAAGTTCCATGAGGCTGGCGGTACCTAAGAGGCATGTGGTTCCAAAAACAGGTATGAACTTCTTGTTGGTTTCAGAGTTGTTTGCTAAAATGAATGACTGTAATATATATTTGTCTTTTACCTGTCTGATTGCAAATAAATCATTAGCCCATTTCATTCTCTCTGTTTCAAGCCATGCACAGTATGAATGGAGTGAACTTCTGTACATTAAATATGAGTATTTCACAGTCTATGGCTAAAACTGTCACTAAATACCAATTTTGATTTTTTTCTCTCCACACTAAAACTAATTAGGGTTTCTACAATTTTTTAAGAAGAGATAATATAGATAATATATTATGGAGATTGGGAGTTTGTATACATACTTATTTTTATTTAGGTGATGTAGACCTACACCAACTAATTACTTTTAATTTGAAGATTTACTAATTTACCTATAACAAGATCCAATTTTTCTATTTAAATGTAGAGAAAAATAAATAAAATGCCATATTAAAAAAAACAGGAAAATAGCCTTCAAGTACTCAATGCCACTATGTAATCATTTTTGTCAGAGAAGGGTATTCAGAATCTTGCCACTCTTATTTATGAATTACACAGAGGCACAGAATATAAGAGAGCCAGAAAAGTGATATTTTATGAGTAGGCCATTCCCAAAATACATATTTGAAAGCTATCAGTATTTACTTTATATGCTTTCTCTGCACCTGTTTGCCTAATATCCCTTTCTCCCCTTTTGCTTATCATCACAGCACACTCAATTTCTAGGGTTTTGGCAAAGGTATTATCATGTGGGTGGCTCTTGCTTAATTTAAGCATATTTTGGTGGATGGCAGTTAAATATACTAAATTTATGGTTTTCTTCTTTTATATTTCTCTGCATCTCTAAGATACCTGAGTAATTCTTCTTTATTCTTGGAACTACCAGAACTAAATTGTTCATTTCCCTTTCACTCAAAAGATCAACTTGGAATTTCAACCAGGATGGTTGACATTGTATTGTTAAAGTCTTTATGGAAATAAATTATAGAACCTTTTTTGGTATCAATTTCAAGACTTGAATAATCATTGCTACTAGCCATTCTCCTGAATTTATTACTTCTCTTATGAGCATGTTAGTGGAATTATAAAACTACAAAGATCTTATAAATCATAATATATTCTCTACCAAGCTGTCAGTATCAGAATGAAACTTTGTTTTCATATTAATTGATTATATTATTTTTCAATTTTTATCAAAATAATTTAAAAACACCCAATCTAGTATTGACTATATTTTATTACATAAATTTTCTGTTGTTATCTATTTTCTTACAAACTTAAAATCTCAGTGGAAATTTATCAGTAGTGAAAGTAATAGCTTTGAGTAAGATTCTTCCTACATATTTATGTATTCTTCATAAAAAACACCCATCCCAAATGGGTTTATTTTTAGAGTTAAAAATTTTTAAACAAAAATGAGAACTATCAAAATATTCCTTCTTATCTCTAATATTAGTTCCAAAATCTTCTTTTATGTAGTAATAAAAATAACTATTTTAGCATAATCTTTTAGGAAAATAAATCTCATAGAATACAAAATACAGAATTTTGTTTTGATTTTTGTTTTGGGACTACACCCAACTTTGCTCATAAATTACTCTTGACTCTGTAATTAGGGAACACTTCTCATGGTGCTCAGAGGACCATAAGTTGTGCCAGGTATTAAACTTGTCTTATTTGGATGTAAGCAAGTGCCCTGCCTGCTATAATATCTCTCTGGTTTTATAATATAAAGTTATAACCATATTCTCCTCTTTTCCTTATTTCTCCTCAAATAACACATAGTCCTCATAACACATCGTTATGATATTCTTATAAATATTTATTTGGGTGAGCATTGCAAATTGAACTATAATCAGTTGTGTTCAATGCTTACTCCTAGCTCTGTATACATGACTAATTTCTAGTAAAGTTTGAAGGACCATACGTAGTGCTGAGAATTGAATCTGGGTTGGTCATGTGCAAAGCAACCAACTTATAGCCAGTATTATCTCTCTGGCTTTGAATGTTATTTATTTAACTTAAATTTTATTAAGTACTATTCCATCTAGGAAAATAAATGTTTATTTGATCTAATTAGGACATTCTAATGTAGTTTTTTTTACTGTTATCAAAAGTAAGAAATAATATATTTTTCTTCATTAGTTTTTACATACAAGTAAAGATATTTTTTGGGGAATATTAGCATAAAATGGAATTACTTGGTAAGAAATAATTGTATTATAAATACAAAAAGCATTGAAAAATTATATTCCAAAGACTGTACATATTTATAGTCCTATAAGCAAGAGATTGTTTCTTCTCACTCATGCCAAACATTGCATTATCAACATTTTTATTACTTTTTTTCATAATAGCACTATAAAATGTTGCTGCCTCAGATTTAAAGGAGACCTTATTGTCACCAAAAGGTCTTTTCCATTCATCTTTTTAATTCTTCAAATTTAAGGATCTTGTCAGTCAAAACTTTGGTGACCATTATTCTAGAAATCTTGTAAAAGAATTCTGCTATAACAGCATTTCATATGTTAAGCTTTTTTTTCCCTCAAACTATATGATAGAAACACAGCACTCTCTCATAGTAATTTTATGTCATGTTTCTCCTATATACCTGTCTTTGTTGGAATCCCAGGAGAGAGACACAGACTAATTTTAGTGCATCTACCAAGAACAAGGCAGGCATGGCAGCAAAGAGTATATTCTTGTCTCTACCACTAATGTGACATGTTCCTTATTTCAACATTCAGTGTATTAGAAATACCATAAAATAGTTCTTTCAATATTTACTCTCTGAACAAGAATAGAACCTGGGACAGAACACTTATTCTGTTCTAAAAGTAATAGTTTTATTACTGCACTTAATGTTATCATAGCATTGCAAGTGAAAAAATGTGATGTTTTGAGTGCTGTATTGTTAAAGAATGATAGTTATATATTCTTGAGAATAACACTTGAGAGATAGATCAATGAAAGCCTATGAAATGGGGCTTTCAATTTTCTCCAGTTAACTAATCAGGAAAATATCAATTTTTTCAAGACCATTACAATTTTATGAGAGTCTATATCAAACTCATTACTATTAAGTCATTGAAACCATCTTTGTACTTTAAATATTTTCCCTCATAGTATTATAAAAAAACAATAACAATGACCCAGAACTAATAAAAATATTTTGACTTTTTAAGTTCTTTAATTTTGGAATTTTAATATTTTACTAAAAGCTTAACAGTGCTCAAGAATAAAATCAACTTTAAAATGTACAGATAATAAATAATATTATATTTGTGACATTAATTTAATCTATTAGTATTAATTTTATATCAGCTAACCATTAATTGAAATAAAATAATCACATTCATAAGAGTTTTCAGACTAAAACATTATTGCATATTTGACTTCCTTGGCACATTCCTATGAGAGATTGGAAGTCACAAAGTCGAAGCTAATAAAGGAGAGTAACAGAGGAAAATATTTTTATGAGATATTGTATTTGGGCCTAAATCATTTGTTGAAGTAGATTGTGAAGAGTAGGTATGAGTGACTAATGTTGAAATTATATATTTGAGTAAATAATAGTATTATTGAAGTTATATATATATATATATATATATATATATATATATATATATATATATATATATGCCAGACAACGGCTGGTTACTATGTCTAGATTAAATATATACAGAACACAGATAAGTACAAAAGTCATGACCAAGCAGCCATTAGAAATATAATATATATCTGCCAAGACTTGACAGCAGGGTGAAAGAGATACTCGAAAGAAAGAAAGAAAGAAAAAGAAAGAAAGAAAGAAGAAAGAAAGAAGAAAGAAAGAAAGAAAGAAAGAAAGAAAGAAAGAAAGAAGAAAGAAAGAAAGAAAGAAAGAAGAAAGAAAGAAAGAAAGAAAGAAAAGAAAGAAAGAAAGAAAGAAAGAAAAAGAAAGAAAGAAAGAAAGAAAGAAAGAAAGAAAGAAAGAAAGAAAGAAAGAAAGAAAGAAAGAAAGAAAGAAAGAAGAAAGAAAGAAAGAAAGAAGAATAAAAAGAAACGTTCCATTTTTTCTCTAGCTCACACCACATTTGTGTAAGGAGAGGCTTCAAGTGGTGCTCAGGGTCCTTGAGGGGTGAGGAAGTTTTTCTCATGCTTTGAGGTTGCCTTCCAGGCAATTTTCTGGTGCCTCCAGGGCTGCACCCTTAATCCAGGGTTTGAATTGAGATGCAAACATGGAAAACTTGTGCCTTCACTTATTAACTCTTTACCTTCTAAAGCTATTTTTATGTGCTTGTTGTGATTATTATTTGTTCCCTGGGCTGTAGGATGCAAGTTTTTCACCTCTTAGTTTGCTTCCTTCAGATATATTGAGTTCCTTTCCTCTCAATGATCATTCAGGAAAGTATTTTAGCATTGATAATTTATCTCGATTTACTTTATAATTTAATTGGGTATTTTAATCCAATTCTCTAGATATTTTTAAAGTCTAGATAAATTATCAAAACTAAAAGAGATTATTTTTGACTCATAAAAGTAAGAAGTGAAGGTTATAACAAAAGACAAGAAAAAAACATATGCTAAGAAACATAGGCCCTCCCAATGTACAGAGATAGAAGCAACTTTTTGGTTACCATTTTAAAAGAAAAAACGGGAAAGAATCGGTTTCTTTTACTTCTAATATCAGAATCACTTTACTCTGTAATGTAAGATATTTTAAATGAGTGGAGTTTATTTTTATTTGCATTCGTTTTTTGGGGGGAGGGAAGGCACACCCGACAATGCCCAAGGGTTATTCCTAGCTCTGTGCTCAGAAATTGCAGTTGGCAGGCTTCAGGGACCATATGGGATGGGGGGATCAAACCCAGGTCCATCCTGGCTCTGCTGGTGCAAAGTAAATGTCCTACTGCTGTACAATGTATCACTCTGATCCTCTGAAGTTTGATTTTAATGTACTACATTTTATTTGTATAGCTTTTATTTAACATCCGGCAAAATAAGTTCATGAAAGTTTAGTAAATAAAATATATATTTTTTATTTTCGTTGTTCTTTATTCAATTATTGCATGAACACTTAGATTCTAGTTGCTGATAGTCAATGTAGAAATTTATAGTACACATTTTCCATTTTCTTTCCTTTTTTTTTTTTTTTTTTTTAGTAAAAACAGGTTTTATTTGAAGAGGTAGAGGATTAGAAAGAGAGTGAGAGAGGGGTAGAGAGAAAGTAAGAAGTAATGCATGAGAGAGGGGAGAGGGAGAGAGAGAGAGAGAGAGAGAGAGAGAGAGAGAGAGAGAGAGAGAGAGAGAGAGAGAGAGAGAGAGAGAGCACTTCTCCAAAGTTGGAGAATGCTGGTACACAATCTAGCAGGAAAGTAGGAAAGTCAAAATCTCAAGAGAGGAGTTGGGGGTGATGATATGCACCATGTACTCAGGCAGCACAAGTGTTTTCCAAAAAAGATGCAGAAGATATTCTCTCAAAGACTTTTACTTCATGACCTATTTTATTTTCCCCTCCTATTTGTTTTCTTTTTTCTTTTTCTGTTTTTTTGTTTTTTTTTTTTGGGGGGGGCACACTCGTTTGATGCTCAGGGGTTACTCCTGGCTAAGCGCTCAGAAACTGCCCATGGATTGGGGGGACCATCTGGGACGCCGGGGGATCAAAATGGTCCTTCCTTGGCTAGCGCTTGCAAGGCAGACACCTTACCACCTCACCGGCCCGTTTTCTTTTTTGTTTAAGATTTTTATTTAAACTCTATGTTTACAATGTTGTTCACACAGTTTACACACACACACACACACACACACACACACACACACACACACACACACACACACACACACACACACACCATACATGCAGGTAGAGTTGTTTATAATTGAGTTATAGTCATTCAATGCATTAACAACCTTCACCTAAATTTCCCTAAGTGCACTTGTGCTTTAGGTGCTTAGGATCAACCTCAACAGTTTCCCTTTCACCCTCCCTGATGCATTCTCCCCCCCCCCCCCCATCCTCTCCGATTCCCACTTCCTTCTCATGCTGGCATTTCACTTATTTTATTTCTCTCTATATATATCACACTCTCTCTCTTTTCCTTTTTGACATTGTTGTTTGCACTACTGTCATGAATGTCACTATCATATTTTCTTTTTTCTTAGAAAAATTAGAACTAAAATAATGTCCAGAGTTTTCACATATTATTTTTAGGGATTATTCAGTATTTAATTAAATTCCATTTTTTTTCTAAATGTTTTTGTATTCTTCAGTTAAAATTTTGAGCATTGTCTACTGAGCTATATTTTTACCCTGACTTTTCTCCATCTTTCCTCAGCCAGCCTTCTTTTCCTCATCCTCTTTCAAGTCCTTCTTTTTCTTCCCCTTCTTCATGCTGCTTTTCTTTCAAAGCTAATATTTCAAGCTTTGACATTTTTAATATGCATATTGTCTTTTTATTTTTTTCTTGTGTTTTCAAAATTTCTTTTTACAGTAGCATCAATGTTTTTCTCAAGTGATACTATAAGCTTTAAAGGGTTCTTTAATAATTATTCATTTTAGGCACAATTTTTATCTCGAAAGTTAAGTAAAAACAATTTGTAAATAAAGTTTGGGGGCTAATGTGATTATTTTGCTAAAATATTATCAACCAAAAGTGCCCATATCTGCTTAGTAGCAGAATACATGCCTCTCTTTTACTTTCTACATATATACAATATGCATATTACATATGGTATTTTTTCAGCATTCAATATATATGCCTACAATTAAAACATTTACTTAATACAAATATATAACCTATATATTTATAAATCTGACAGATTTAACTTCTATATTTAGAGGAGATTTAAGATATTGCAGAACAGTTGGCCACAAGTATAAATATTCTGACTAATAGACATCTATGCAAACACAGATTTTCTTTTCATTTAAAATGTCTTTTATTTCTGTGATATGCAATATTATTTATATTGATATACAGGCTGTGATATACAATATTATTGGAGGTTTTCCATGTACATACTTTCAACACCACATCCTTCATCAATGTACCTCCCTCCCTCAAAAATCTCAGTGCTTCTCTTTCCCTTTCAAGTTCCCTCTACTAACTTGGTTGTGCAGTATTATTATCCTGTTATATTGATTTTAGCCCTTTGTTACTTTTTTGGTGAGCACAGCTTCTTTTAAATCATCTTGGAAAAGAAATCTTTGAATTCAGTATATATTCCTTCTATACAATATGTAATAATTGTTCTCTTGACTCAGAGACTAAAATCATAGAGCTCTCTGAGTTGGGGTTCATTAGCTATTAGGTAAACAAACTCAACAGTATGCATTTTTCTTTTAAAAACTAAAGTTATCTCAGAAAACGTGTAAGCATATAATATCTGGACACATAATGCTATGCAATTGTATCCTCTGCCTGATGTCCATCTCTTATCAGCTGCCTTGTTCCTATTGCTCAGGAAGTTCCAGGCTGGAGAAAGAGAAACAGGCTACGGTATTGAGGAGAAAGCAAAAGATGTGGTATTTAAATATGGTCATAGAAGTGTCAATCATCTGGAATGACTAAAATTATATTGCAACATCAAAATATAAGAAGCTGTGTGTTCCAAAAGAGACAAAGGTAATAGAAATCATATTCCCCTAGGTAAACTTGTGAACAGTTATGAATTCGGGATCCTCACACTAGGCCTGTTTGGGACATTTTTTTCATTTCTTAATATCATATATTACAAATGGAAACCAAAGCATTTTGAAGCCAGGTGCATTACATGAGGTCTCAGAGGAATTAGTGGCAGATATGAGTATTTCATTTTCAATCAAATTTCAGTATTTGGTTCTCAATCAACTTAGCAATTTTTATCACCTCAATCAAACTATCCTTAAATAATACCATAGGAATTTTTAATTAGAAAAAAAGGTGGGAGAGACCATAGCAAGCATTACTAATTAGAAAGGCAATTATAACTTAAGCCCTTAGATGTAGAATGAGTATAAAAATAAGTGGAATAAAATTTAGACATGTAATCTAATAAATTACCAACAAATGGTATTTTCTATTAAAATGGGCACATTATTATTGAAAGCAATAAGAAAAGGTCTACTTTTCTGTTCCAGGGAGACTAAAAAGTAAAAAAAAAAAATCAATCACTGAAGGTAAAAGATTGAAGGCCTGTTTATTTCTGAGAGTGGTTTTGCTATGATAGTCTGTCAAGAAATTCTTTTTTCTTCTTCCCAGTATCTGAAGCGAAAGAACTATACTATTGAAGAAAAATGATGCTTACATCATTGGTATGCCAAAAGTGGCAGAGGCAGAGCCTCTCAATAAAATAAGAGCAGCAAATGCCCAAGCTAATGTGTATACGATAGCAGTAGACCCAAATAAGTATGAAGAAAAAGCATAAAACTAGCTTATTAGCCTTGCTCTTCTAGCCCATGTTCTCCCATGAACAAGTATTTCTCTTGCTTAACTGTTTTTGCTGCTAATGTTCTCTCTTGAACACATTTATCCTTTTTCTCTCTCACATCTTTTTAAGTAATTTTCAGTAAAATCTAGCTTGCTTCAATAAAAAAAAAAAACTAGCAGAATACCTTATAGAAAAAGTATGTATTTTTCCCATGTCACAGGGAAAAAGAAAACACAAATATGCATAAAAGCCATGTGATGAGGCCATTGGGCAATGATGACTACCTGTTAGTTTCTTCTTAAGAAGAAATCCATAGTTGCATTATTCCTGTTAGGAGTTGGAATGTTTAAAATAGCCCATTTAACTTATTGATAATTTACAAGAAATTTCCCTTTGGAAAAGGAATATTTAAAGATAGCATACCAAATGTCAGAAAGCTGAGTCTTTAGCATAATTTTTACCTAGTAATTACCTAGTATTACCTACTAAATAATAGGTGGTATCTGTTATTTCTCATGACTTACTATCTGCATGCCTGCATTTATAGTAGAAAACAGAGGGTGTGCTCAGCTCTTCAAAGGCATGAAGAGATGAATACTAAGCAGATACAGCTCCCCTTTCAAATTACCCTTAAGCCATTTTTCCTCCTTAGTTATAGTAAAAACACAGCTGCTAATTCTCTACATAAGGAAATTTGAATAAAACTGTGGAAACCTAGCAGTTGTTTTGGAAAGTGCAGCAACTTCATGATAATTATATGTCAGTAATTAGAATAAAACTTATATTAAAATATATTTTTCCTACATGGCAGGTACCAGGATAAGCCACTTGCTTATGCAATATGATTTTATCTTTACCACTTTTTTTTTTATAAAGTAAGATTACAGTTCTCCTTTTAGAAATGAGACATAATCTTATGAAATGCTTTTCCAACCTTAGACCCAAAGTTCCTGATTTTCCTTGGTGCATGATTGTAGTTCTACTTAGATGCTGGGATATTAATGCTTATGTAAAGTGAGTTCACCATCTAGGACAAATACTGAGTGTTTTCATGAAAATAAATACTTCTGGTCACAATAAAATGATTTTTCTTTACACTGTCTTTGTAATCTTGACCTTTCCAGAGTTATGTTTTTTCAATTTAGTTTTACAGGTGTTTAAGTGTCTCATTCTTCTTCATAATTAGTCCCAAAGGTAATTTTTTATCTGCAACTAAAAATCATGCAGAGACTATAAGTTTGGAATTATCACACAGAAAGAGTTTAATCAAGTAGGATGGCCACATGGTCATCAATCATCTCTTCTAAATCATGCTAAATATACTATATACCTTATAGTTCTTATCTAGGTCATGTTGATATTTCTTGACTTTACTCTCCTTCACAGTGGAAATATTGTCTAATGCTGTAGTCTTAATAGACTATGGTTATTCCCCTCTTTAATTAAGCCCTATTGTACCTCTGTTTCCATGCCTATGATTTCTGTTAAAAGCAACATGCACTTTATTCTCTATAACTTTTGATTTTAAATTGTCTGCCACAAAAAGGCAATGGTAATTTGAATGTTTTGACTCTTGCTACATTTGGTTGACTCAGTTTATATGTGCCTTACCTGAATCAATATTCAGATTAATTCTAGTGTTGTATAACATCCTATTTGGCATAAATCTACTATATATAGCACAATACGAGGCATGTAGCTAAATTTTATGCACAGACTTTGAATTCATTAAGTTTTTTCCTTTTTAAAATTTATAATTTAACTTATTCGATTTTCAGAGAGTTTTTGAACAAACATGGCTTTGCTATGTTCAAGTATCAGTCTTCAGTGTTTACATCTTTACTTGGTGTTGAGATAAAATAGTTCTTTTTCCTCTTCCCAAGACCTTTAATTTGTGTTAATAATTTATAATATAATGACTGGAAATGTTGACTCAAAGGAAAAATATGCATGGATAAAAATAGATTTATTAGTAAGAGGGCAATTAATACAAATCTTTACAAAGATAGAAGTTTACTAATGCAAATCAAAACAACAATGAGATATCACTTCACACAACAGAGTCTAGGACACATCATAAAAAAATAAACAATAACAACCAGTGCTGGCATGGATGAAGGTTTCACTGCTGGTGAGAATGCAGACTGTTCCAACTTTTATGGAAAACAATATGGATATTTCTCAAAAACTAGAATTTGAATTTCCTCAGAATCCAGCAATACCTCTTCTAGGGATATACTCCAGAACCACAAAAACACAATACAAAAATACCCTCTGCACTTCTATGTACATTCAGCTCTATTTACAATAGCCAAAATTTGGGAAAAAAAAAAAACAGCTTCCTTACAACAGATGAATGGCTAAAAAACTGTGGTATATCTACACAATGGAATACTATGCAGCTGTTAGGAAAAATGGATTCATAAAATTTGCTTAGACATGAATGGACATAAAGAAATTATGCTGAGTAAAATTAGCCATAGAAAAAGGGATAGGCATAAAATAATCTCACTCATTTGTGGGATATAAGAAAAATAAAGATAGTATGATAACAATACCTAGAGACAATAGAATTGAAGGTCAGTAGATCCATCCTAGTGAAGGAAGTGTTCGACAAAATTGGTGAATGCAATTAAAGTAGATAAGGGTCTACTAGGACAATGATATCTAAAACTACTCAATGTGGATAAGAATTCATTGCTGCAAGGTAAGAAAGTGACATGCACCTCATTTTCATTGACAATAGTTTAGACCACAATGTCAAAAGAGGAAAATGAGAGAGAGAGAGAGAGAGAGAGAGAGAGAGAGAGAGAGAGAGAGAGATGGGGGTTATGCCTGCACTAGAGACAGGTGGAGTTGGAGTGATGGAAATAGGGGAAGTGGGTATTGGTGGCAGGAAAGATGTACTTATGAAGGATGGTGGACATTGTATGACAGAAACCCAACAATGAACGTTTTTTAAGTTAAATTTTATTTTACTTTTGTTTCTATGGGTCACACCCGGTGGCAGTCAGGGGTTGCTCCTGGCTCTGTTTTTAAAAATTGCTTCTGGCAGGCTTAGGGACCATATGGGATACTGAGGATAGAACCCAGGTTGGCCAAGTGCAAGGCAAATGCCCTACTCACTGTGCTATTGTTCCAGACCCAACAATGAACAATTTTAGAACCATGGTGCTAAAATAAAGCAGTTATTAAAAGTAAGAAATTAAAAAAGATGAAAATCTCAGCATATTTTATGAAGCTATCAGAACATCACAAGGACATTCCCTAAAAAAATATAAACCTTTCCTAAATAATGGCATGTTAGAATAATAACATTTACCTTGAGAAAATATGATTTCTAAGCAATATGAATTATTTCACCAAATGATATTTCTCCAAGAGATGTTTAAGGCACAAAATCCTCTTGTGCAGTATCATTGTGTACATGTCAAGTTGTATATACTTTATGTCTAAGCCATTCTAGAGAGAAATCTATACACAGCCTATATCATTTTTAGAGGCGTCTATAAACTTCACACTAATCCTGAAGAAAAGGAAGAAGATGAAAAAAGACAAATATCACCACCAGAACAAGTGGCTGTTTTGATGATGAGAATAGAACTTACAGATTCAGTTCAACCTGCTATGAGGTCCTCGGCTACCTTCTCTGAGCTCCCTCCATTACTAGCAATGACTGTAATCGTCCTTGATGAAGAAAAGTATCTAAATAGCAGTCTGGATCCTGACCATACAATTGTCATCCCAGCATTAAAAGAGGCACCAAAACGCCTGATTGCTTATAATCCTCATGTCTCACAGTTTGAATGGCTCATTGATCATTTGAACTTGTCACAATAGAAACATCAGTTATCCCAAACCTCCTGGGTGCTTGTCTAACCTTTGTAACTTGTCAAAGCTAGTTGCTCCTTTTATAAAAAGGTTTTATAGGAGACAGGACAAAATTCAATGTTTGAGGAAACTGAGTAGACTCAAGATAACTTCCACGATCTTTAGGGAGGACTATTAGGGCAACTGGTTTAATACCTAAGTGAGATGGATTAAAAAATTTTTGTGTCAGCCAAAGGAAAGTCATTTGATTAAGGTGAAAATTTTCATCTTCCAAAGCCACAGCAAGGGCTTAGTCTGTTCCTAGAGGGGTTACTTTATCCTTAGTTAAGTGGTGAAAATAGTATGCATCTATGTGTTTTTCTACAATGAAATGTACGCAGGGGAAATTATATGGACCAACATACTGTCAAAATTTACTTTTGGGCCAGCAAATATTTCTAAGTATAATATACTCACTAGTCCTCACAACAATTATATAGGCACGACTGATTTCATAATCTTTGGAAACCATAAGATTTATAAAATGAAAATGAATCACTCTGCCAAAAGCAAAAAGATCTAGAAAGCTAATTCAGGACTAAGCCTAAAGTGCTTGTCTTGCATGTAGCTGTCCTGGTTTAATTCCCTCCACTTTATAAGATTCTTCACACACAGTGGGAGATCATTTGTGACTTCTGACTGCAGATCCAGGAATTGCTGCTGAACACCATTCAATTTGAGCCCTCCCAAAAGGGACTGAAGAGGTAGTACAGTAGGTAGGGTGTTTGCTTTGTTCAAAACCAATGATACCTAGAACCACAAATGCATCCTTGAGTACCTCAGGAGTGACAAAATGCAGAACCAGGAGAAACCCTGAGCACCTCCAGGTGTGGCTGCAAAACAAAAACTAACCAAAAATGAAGTATAGCAGGAGAGAAAGCAGTTTCCCTTTTTCTTACTTTATTACACATTTTGTACTCTGTGCTGTACTGCCTCAAGCAAGAGAGGATCATGTGGGGTGAAACTGAGAAGTACCCAAAACTGTTCCCATAACTCTTCATGTGGGATGGTGGGTAACCATATTTTCTAGGTGGAGTTGAGAAAAACATGACCAAGGACTTTTTTGTGGCAGCCATACCACTAGATGCCAAGTTTAAACTTCTCTTAGAAAACACAAATTCAAAGAAAACTAGTGCTAGTACTGTGGGTAGGGTACTTGCCTTGCTCATGGCTGATTAGGGTCCGATTGCTTTCACCCATATGGTCAGAAGAATACCAGTAGTAATTCTTTTTTTTTTTTTTTTTTTTTTTTTTTTTGGGCCACACCCGGCAGTGCTCAGGGGTTACTCCTGGATGTCTGCTCAGAAATAGCTCCTGGCAGGCACGGGGGACCATATGGGACACCGGGATTCGAACCAACCACCTTTGGTCCTGGATCGGCTGCTTGCAAGGCAAACGCCACTGTGCTGTCTCTCCGGGCCCAGAATGCCAGTAGTAATTCTTAAACACAGAGCCAGGATAAAGTTCTGAACAGTTGTAATCCCAAAACCAAAATGTTAAGGGAATTCTAATCTTAGCACCCCATTTACACAGGGATTTTCCTGGAAGCAGATCTATATATTGTTGCCTGATTTTTTACAAAGGGGAAACATCAGTTTATATGTTATTGTTTTATCTTTAAGATGCCTATTTGCTCACCATATAAAACATACTGCGGACTGGAGAGATAGTAGAGCATGTAGGTGCCTTTCTTTGTATTCAGCTGACCCAGGTTTGATCCTAGTCACAGCAAATAGAGCTAGGAGTAAGCACTAATAACCACTGGATAGGGTCTTAACAACAAGAAAAAAATAGAACAAAATACTATTTATATATATATACACACACACCTATTGTAAATAACTTGGTTTATTCTAAATTTTGGTAGATTTTAATGCTGCTTTTTATACATTACCAGTGGCTCCACAATGCCTTCATTTAGGGTCACAGATAAATTATGACTCCTTTGAGCTTCCTTTTTATAAATGCTTACACAGTGGCATCCAATAATGCATTACATTTTCCTGACCAATGAAAATAAGTTTTATGTTGAAATGTGTGTGTTTAATGGACTGAAGTCTCTGACCAATATAATTTTGCCTGTGAAAAGCATTTCTCCCTGAGTAGGTATGATCAATAGTCATACATTTCCATGTTATGACATACTTATTTTCCTTTCTCAAGCACTATATTCCCCTGGCTCCCAGTAGGAAGCCAGATCAAATTTTTATTACTTTTTGGGCCAAACTTCTGTTATCAAGAGTCTAAATTCCCATTTCATTTCTCTAGTGGATCAGTGGCTCCTCGGCAGCTAGATAATAGAATTTGGACACTATTGCAGTCAAGCCCAAGTACAGCAGAAATATCTTGGTTTTAGTAAAAGGAAAGTTAAAACAAATTTCAGAAACAATTGACCCTCACCAGCTTTAGGACATGATTTCTGATTTGTTATTGTGTTCACCTTTAAAAATGGAATGAATAGCCTTCAAAGAGAATGGAAAATAGTGACAACTCAGATCTCAAAATATCTTAAAGGTGAAGTGCTTTTCTTTTTTTCAACAAATTCCATAGCATCTTTGGGAGGAAACAAGAACAACTGAATTTCAAATTAATATGTGAAAGCGAAACACATGTTGTAACTATAATCACTTCTATTCCTAAGGACTGCTAGGTTACACACATTTTCTTGAGTGTCTTGATAAACACAGACATTTTATGGCTTTCCACTGAGCAGCCATTATTGGTTGTTTTGTCCCTTTTTTGTAGTTTGGGGCACTGCAGTGGGAACTGTCTTGCTGAGATATTTGACTGTCTTGGTTTCATGGCCAGATTTTACTCAAAACAATGTCATAGGAAAAGTCATAGCACCCATCCAGGTAACTTAGCTAGGTTTCATGCAGTATTTTTAACTATGGAAGATAATTTTTATACTTACAGTATTTTTTTATGTTTTGTACTTAGTTGCTTCTGATTTTATTGTGGCTACATTTACTAGCTTATAGTCATTCGTAGGAGTACAGTATTCTTCTACTCAAATTGTTTTGTGCCAAAGAATGAGTTTACTTGAATCCTCTGTATCCAGACTGATGGTTTATGTCACAATTACCTGCAGGGCAGCACATGTTTATTGATGTGAATTCCATCACCTTTTTATGTGATTACACGTTGGTTTAGCTTTTCCTTCTAAATCACCACTTAATTTACAGTTCAATTATTATTGATTCAGTGCTACCACTGAGTAATTCTATATTGATGGCAGTTTCATGTTTGGGAGGTCTGTTAACTTTCAAACTCCCTTTTGAAGAAAAAATTCTATTAAAAATCAATCTCTTAAATGAATCTCTTAAATATTTATCTTACAAAAGACAATCATTGGCCACTAAAATAGACTTCATCTGTAAGTATTTCCATCAAAACTTAGATACTGGGGAGCCTGATCTTAAATGTCTAGGGCTGAAAAAATAGATTAGGGTTAAGGCACTTGCCTTAAACATGGGTGAATCTACTTTGAGCTCCATCACTATTGGACCTGGGAATGTCCCCTCAGTATGGCCAGTGTGGCCCAAAGCCCTCTAAAATAATAATATATTGTAAATAAAATATCTAGATATTAGTTTAATAGCTTTAATTAAAGACAAGATAGCAAATAGTTTAGGTTAGTGAGTCATGAAGTTTTAGACACAATATTACATTATCTACCATAACTCAATTATGTCATAGTAGTACAAAAGCATTTTAGATAATATATAAATTAATAAATTAATGGTTCGGGTGAGCTACAGTGAAAATTAATTTACTAAAATAGGCAGCAAGCCATAAGTGGCCCAAGGGTTGGGTTGCCAATGTCTGTACTAGGAACTATCAGAGTGATGCATTTGCTTACATTACCTATCTCAATTCATCATTGATAGTATCTGGTAGACTACAACAAACTTAGCAAACCTATTCCTATTCCAAAACAATATCCTCTATTTAGTAGAGGCTATATTTAGTCTGACTTATTATTATTATGTGGCATATTGAAATAGAATAACATTAAATCTATTGCTATTGGATTTGTGAATCCACTTATCCAGGGAAACCTGCCTTCATCTCAATAAATAACACCTTGAGTTAATTTGATTCAAATTCAATCTTTTTACTTACATTACGTAGAATTTAAAGAAATGTTTCTAACAGAAATAAGTCTAGCACAAGAAAATTAATTAGAGGGTCTCATCTTGAAAGACAAGTTAGTTTTCTAGGCAGAGGTGTTTGATAACAATGCTTCAGAGAATTTAGTGTTCTGTTAATAATTACTGAGACAGAGACTAAAACATTATAGGTGGTAACCCATTACAATTTCAGAAAACCAGAGAGACGTCAGTCTGAAGGATTAATGAAAGAATATACCAATGATTTCAATTTTTTTCAGGGTTGGAGACTTAGTACAGCTGGTAGGGTGCTTGCTTTATATACTGCTCACCCAAGTTTGGTCCCTCATACCTCATGTGGTCCCCTTATCCCAACTAGGAGTGATCCTTGAGTTCAGAGCCAGAAACAAGTCCTTAACACCTCAGGGTATGGCCCCAAACAAAAACAAAACAAATTACCTTCAAATATATATAATAACAGGACACTAGAAATGTGTGTTGGTATTATATGCTAGTTTATGAGTCTGCATTGCATATTTTCATTCCAAGAATAGAATACCCAAGAAAGACTTACTAATTTTCTTTTTGACTAAAATATTTATTCTACATTATGGTAGCAGGTTAAAATTATTTCATTTTAATCAGCAAGACAATAGAGGCTCAGCAAAAGTAGCTTTATATTTTAATTAACTTAGTACAAACATTCCTTATGGATACTATATATTTATACATTTGCCTAGATCCTCTTACAATGCTAAATTTGTACTCAAATATAATTTATAAATTTTGTTGAATGTAAAAATATAAATACAGCATCGTTGCTGCTTCTGGAAGTTGAAAGTTTGCTTATTCTGGGAATAGAGGAAATCCAGAAATATACTATATCTAGAAATATATGGTATCTTCAATCAGAAGAATAAATGCAAGAGATTATGTATTGTAACATAGATAATTTTCTAACATTTTTATCACAGAGTATAAAAGGAATTTAAAAGAAATTAAACCAGAGTAATATTTACTTTTGCTTGAGTTTTATATGAATAATATGAATAAATAGTAAACTATACCACATGAGGGTGCATTAAAGAAATTATTTACAATAAAGTACTATTTACAGGCTCCATTAATTTTTTTTCTTTTTTCTAAGAAGTAATGTATTCTTTTTAGTGTCCTGAATCTCTATCCTGGGACTTGGCAGCAGCAACTGCTGTAAAGGGAACATTTTTGAAATATAGATCATAATCACATCTAATATTATATCCATCAAAGTTTTCATTTTATAGGCACATTCAACTTCATTCATCTGACAGTAATGCTACTTTATACATCTCTGGAAGCTTTATTAAATGTCGTCAAATGCTTAGCAAATATTTAAAGCATTTCACATATTTTTACAATGGAGAATCATACACTAAAATGTATTTTCTGGTTTGGAAACCTTAATGAAAAAGTGAGAAATATATCTCACTCTGAAATAGAAATAGAATCAGTAATAACTGCTAAGTAGCATGATACTTCTGAGAGGCTCGTAGAAGTATTTTTTCACTGGATATCTTGGAAGACCAAGGGCATGTGACTTACTCCCTGGTTTATTCTGGTGAAAAAGCTCAGATACTTTTGTTCTTAAAAAATTCCTATCGATAGCATGCTAGGATCAGAAAGTTGATGAAGCAAGCTCTAGTCACTGCAACTGGATGAACAATAACTTTTCAATTAATTTTAATAGAATTTTCATGGATAAATATAAATTTCTGAAAATCCTATGATTTGGACTTCCCACATCACAATTCATTTTCTCTCTTATCTTAGCAATAGAAAGCAAAAATTCATGTAAATATAATCAAATTCTTATACTTGATTATTTTAGAAAACAGCAATGTTCTTAGAAATAGGTAAGTAAAATTCTCTCTCATCCTTTGCCTTTGTATTTAAATATAAAATTGTTTTTTATGCAAGATGGTTTAATACTTTTCTTGGCACTGAAATATTTTTTCAAATTATGTATTCTATGTATTTTTTCCAATTGTAAACATTCTAAGCTTCGTTTCCAAGACCAAAAATTATGGCTCTTATCTGCATATATATAGTTATAACTGACAAAGAGTTGAGGTTCACAACATCAGGAAGCCCATACAAGGCACTGAGAGAATCAAGTGATCTGTTTAGTTCTTGACATGAAAAGGCCATCTTTCCAGATTCCAGGTGTTACTACTTAGTTGGATATTTTACTTTGCAAGGATGCAGTCATTCATGACAAACAGCTGTAATTATACAGCACTCAGGTACTTCATAATTCCCATAACAGCTGATTAGAAGATAGCGCATGGCATGAAAATTTGCAACTAATTTAGCATTGAGACTGAAGCTGTTTTCCCCCCCTCTTGTTATCTACTTTGGACACATCATCTCTATGCCTTAATGTACTCTAGTAGATAAAGCCAGTCTCCTCTTCAGGGAAAAAGTGGAGGTCAGGAGGATTAATAAATGCATGAAAGTGCCCAGATCAAAGGCAAATACCACAGCAAAAAAAAAAAAATGCATCGCCTTGGACACTTTGCTCCAAGTTGTTAAAAATAAAGGATCTTAGCTGTGGTTTAAGTGATATGATGTCAAATGCAGGGATCAGAGAAAATGAAGTATGTTATCAGTATTCCCAAGATGCAGTGCTTTTAGTTCATTGCAAGATTAATCTTGTTTTGTGAAACTTTAAAAAGAGTTCACATCTCAGTTGGAAAGTGCTGATTCTGTTAAAACTACACAGACATGTTATAAGAGTGCTCAAGGGCCAATTCGAAGTTAGGGATCAAACTTCAGGATCCTGCATGCAAAGCATGTACTCCATCCCTTTGAAGCATATTCTGGCCCCTTATAGCATATTTTATTAAGAAAAACATCAAAGTAATTTGTTCAAGAGGAGGTCTATTGGATCAGAAAAATGAGACACTTGAAAGAACATATGAAAAATATCCAAATATTTTGAACTATTGAGATAATAAGAATATTGTTTTAGGTAGTTAAAATGATAGGATGGGGTCTCCAAATCTGAAAATAAAAGGGAAGGGAACCCTACAAAAAGCATTTAAAAGGCTTGATGTCCTTGAGCCACTGAGCCAACAATTTGTTAATTTTCTCACGGAGTCCTTTAACACCCTGTCAAGGGGAAATTTTTTTTCTTGGAGGTGAAGAAATAAAGTGTGTTCAATAATATTTATCCAATATTTATTGAGTGCCCATATTTCTAAGTGCTGATAATGTAGGTCTGAACACGCAGCTTATATTTTAAAAGAGAGAGAGGAAGTTAGCAAGTGAACACATAACACAATTTCTGCAGGACAATAAACTGGGGAGAGGGCTAGCACCAGCATTTCAGTCCAGATTTCCTTGGCCTTCACAATGGGCTGTGCTGTTTTATCTTGTTCCCCAAATGTAAGAGTCTGGAGAGAATTCAGATAACAGTGATAAGAGAGCAAAACAACCTATGACAAAGACAAATCAAAGGATTTTTGGCAAACTAAATAGAATAGGTAGTGTCAACTCAAAAAACTGAGGGGCACCTGACCTTTGAACAATTTGTCCTTAAAGAGTTGATCTTCAACCCCACGACTCGGTCAGGTAGGGGAAAACGCCTGTCCCTAAGTTCCCCTAGAAAGCAAAGTGTTGTCTCTGAATCCTCAGAAGCAAGAAGGCTCTGTTGGACTGTTTTTGAATTTTCTTTCCCTTTTGCTGATAACTGGACCGTCTAGACACTGTCGCACTGGCTGGCGCATACTAAGTAGAGAACGAGCAAACGGAGGAAGGCCAAGGAGTTAATGGTATATTAAACACTTGATCTAGCCCTGCTCAACCAAGAGCTCACAAACAGTGGGGGACAGGGAGGAGGGGAAGAATGCTCCTTAAGAAACTTTTCTGTTCTAGCTCACCTCCCTTCCCCTTGCTCCTCCCACCCCACCCCCAAACTATCTGTAAAGTCTGAATTCTCTTCCAGTCTGTCTACACACACACCCCAGTGTTAATCACATTCTCTGTATTGTGGACCATACCAGAATTTGTTTGTATTCCTGAATCTCTCTACTTATGTTACTTCTTAGCCTATTTTCTTCAGGTGTCCAACTTACATCATATTGAGGTGTCCAACCTATATCATATTGTTGATCAGTCAATCGGGCATATCCCAGGTTGGGAGAGAGACGGGGCTGGAAAATGAACAGCAGGGACAAGGAATAGCAAAGCAGACCATTAGTGAAGATGGTTCCAAAAATAGCACAGGCTGGCTGATGATAGCTCTGCATGCAGCCGCCTCATGGGATCCATGTACTTATTTCGCTGTGATTCTCTGCTGAAATGTATTCCACCAGCTGCTCGTGCAGTTGGCAAGAGATGGTCCAAGCAACAGTAGGCCCGACATACCTTCAGAGAAGGAATTAAAAGCAGTAACTATGGAATGAACAGCTACTTGCAGAGGGAGATGTGATTTGTCAGAGTGGGTTAGAACTCCCCTGGTGTGGATGCCCACTCGCTTTTTATGCTATTATCTGAGCACCTTTGGTGCCAGGTGTTTGTTTTCCTTCTCCATCTTTTTTTTTTATTAGTCGAAGGAATTGAGTGATAAGAAATGGCTGTTACCCACCCACTCAATGCATCTGGGTGCCATTTTATTGTTCTTATTACAGTTTATTATACACAGAATTTTTCTATATTGTGCCTCCTTTTTCTCTATGGTAGAAGGTGGCTAAAGGAAGTTTGAGTCTTAAATAAAGAACAATGATATAGGTCTTGCTCAGGGCTTTCATTAATTATGATACTGCTGTGAAGTTGAAGTTGTTGGGTACAATAATGAATTCAAATTGGGGATACTTTTAATTTTTAATTTTTAAAAATTTGAATCACAGTGAGATAGTTACTAAATTGTCCATGATTGAGTTTCAGCCCATCCCTGCCCCAGTGGATATTGCCAGTCCCAAATGTCCCCAGTTTCCCTCCAAGCCCAGACCCCATTTTGGAGGGCAGAAAAGAGGTGCCCTACTGCCATGTTTTTGTCATAATGTTGCTCTTAATTTGCCATAGTTTTGTTCTTTATTCTGACACAGCATATTGTGATTTAGTTTACAGGATTTCATCTAAAATTAGTTTACATCTTCCCCAAAATACTAAAATAGTATGCACACAAAAATTTAATATTTTTTATATTTTTAAATTCAGAAAGCCATAGGAAAATGGCCAGATGCACAATAAAAGGGGGAAAGAAGAAAGACAATACTTATTCTATTATCTATACGATATGGGGTTAAGAGGTGGAGGGGAATTGACCACAACTTTCTCTGTTTAAACTCCAATTTCTGATGCTACACAGTATATAAACATTCAAAAATGCTATTATCGGGGCCCGAGAGATAGCATGGAGGCAGGGTGTTTGCCTTGCATGCAGAAGGATGGTGGTTCAAATCCTGGCATCCCATATGGTCCCCTGAGCCTGCCAGGAACAATTTCTGAGCATAGAGCCAGGAGTAACCCCGAGCACTGCTGGGTGTAACCCAAAAACCAAAAAATAATGCTTTTATCTACCTCGTTGTATGAAATTCAGTGAGTTTTAAGACAGGAGGAATAAGTTTATTGTCTGAGTGAGGGACAGTTTAAGAGTGTGGATTATTACTTCTGCCAAACTCAGAAAAGCATTCAGTATGTCAGGTTTGAACTAAGAATTTCTAAGAATCTGTGTTTTAACAGACTTGATCATTTTTTTGTTGCTGTTTTTGGCCACACCTGGATGTGTGTGGATTATTCTTGGCTCTGCATTCAGAGAAAACTCTTGATAGGAATTGGGGACTGGATAGAGTGCTGGGAACTGAAGACATATTAGTTGCAGAGCAAGGCAATGCTTCATGTCTTCAACTTTACTCAGGAGTTTTTATTTTGAGATTGTCTGATGCCCATCATTCCAGAATTATAATCTAAATGTTAATGGGATTTTTTCCTTAAGTGTGTGTTTGTAAGGTATCTGAGGGAATGCAAAAGCGCCTCACCTTTGTGTTCATGAGAGCTCAGCAGGCTATTTCTTTCATGCCAGCTTTATATTTTTTTTTGCTTTGTTCATCGTGTTTTGATTTGCAGTGTTTCTACCTTTTATAAATAGTCCATTTTGGATCATGAGTGGAATTTTGTATTAGTGAGGCTGCAGTTTTGGTGGAAGTAGGGATATAAATATTGTGCTGGGAAGGTTTGACACAAATGTTAGAATGTATAAGTGTATTTGTCATTTGGTTGCAATCCATATAGATTCATGGGTTCTTTTAGAAGAAAGAGATTTGTTAAACCTTAGAGTGCTCCTTAGGATTAGATTCTGTCAAGTCAATGTCAAGTTCACTTGACCTGCATCACCAACTGTTGCTTATCACCATCCTTAAGTAAGGAGTGTATCTTGGGGTTGGATGGAGATGAAGTCTAAGGCTATATCCTGAAAGCAAATGAAGATTGAGAATACACATATACGTTCCCCTATTTTTGAAGCTAGATTTGTAGTGATGCACTCAGAACATGGTATTTCTAGCCTTTTATTCTCTTACCATTTATTTATATCCAGATTTTCCATTAGGTCAAAAGTAGCATCCAAGTTCCTATTTAAATAAAAACAAATCTTTCATGTATCTAACACTTCTGTTGATTTTAAGAGTATTTATTTTGGGATTAAGTATTGAATGTAGCTACAAAGTATGACATTGTTTTATTTTTGTCTGAGGGTCACACATTGTAATACTTGTAGTTATTTATGATTCTGAACTCAGGAATCATTCCTGGTAATGCTAGGAATACCTAGGAATGAACTCCAGTCAATTATGTGCACAACAAGTGCCCTACCAACTGTACTATATAGCCTAGACTAGCGTTTTGTAACCACTGTACCATGGCACACTAGTGTACCGTGTGATATTGTCTGGTGTGCCATGGAAAAAAATTCTAATTTCATCCATAACATGTGGCTTCAGCATGATAGATTTATTTGTGAGTCAAAGCGCATGTTATGGACTATAAAAACTAAAGACAGAGAGACTAAGAGCTATTGATGAAGAGCTACGTGTGTGTCTTTCTTCGATTCCTGCCAGAATATCAGCTTTGTGTTCAGCCAAACAGGCCCAGGTTTCGCACTGAGTAAGTAAACAGACATATGAACAATGATAAAATACTTTATTATTTCATAACAAAGTAATTATAAAATAATTTCTTCGTGTTTATTTGATTTCTATTCAAGAGAATTACTTTATATATAGTCAATATAGGATAGAGTTAAATTTCTTTTTAACATTTTCTAATGAGGGTGTGCTTCATGATTTTTTTTTCATGAAAAAAGTGTTACACAAAAAGGTTGAAAAACACTTGCCTAGACCCTAGTGATCATTAATTTGTTTCTTTTCTTTTTTTTTTTTGATAATTTATTTGGGTAACTAAAAATTGCCAAGTTAGGACACATTAAATTCTTTGCTCCAGTTCTTTGTATATTAAATTTTTATGTTTATTATTTTCCTTAAAATGATTCCTTATAAAGATGAATAAAGAAGTAGTTTAGTAACTTCTCTCTAATTTCCTTAGAAAAAGAAACTATTCCTGAGAAGTACCAATTAATGGTGTTACCACTGACATTTGTTTTTGAAATCTCTAGAACTAAAGCTACAAGATACTTTATGGTTTCCTGGGCTCATATTTGAATATTTTCTTTTACAAGTTTGTTGTTTACTTAGTCTTTCATTAAAATCATTCTTTTTTCCACTTTTAGAAGAAATTCAATTTTGCATGTTGCTATGATAGACTCATGTTCCTGTAAACAGATATTTGCATAGATATATATAAAATCTTGGTTTTATAAATTTAGTTAGATTATTTTGCATGTTTTCCAATTTGATTTCTTGGCACCTAAATCTCCTTATGTATATCAGAAGATAGGAAGACAAAATGGAAATAAATATATTACATATATGTATATGTATATATATGTATAATTACATATATTGCTTTAAAATTTTTGGAGGGTTGGCTGACATTTTTAAAAACCTATTTTAAGACAGTACTTGGAGGCCATTCTCAGCAGTGCTTAGAAGACTATGTGGTGCTAGGGATCAAATCCCAGGCTTTTACACACAAAGCATGAAATATAATTCCCCCTTATTTTTCTTTTTTTTTTTTTACAACACCTGCCAATGCTCAAGGCTTTCTCCTGGCCCTGGCTCTGTGCTCAGGGATCAGCCCTAGCTGGCTCAAAAGTTCATGTGTAATGCCTAGAATTGAACCAAACTTGGCTACATGCAAAGCAAGTGCTTTAACCCCTCTACCATCTCTGCTTACTCATTGTAGCCCTTTGAGCTATTTCATGGCTATAGAATCATTTTATAAATAAATTAGATGATAAATAGTTATGGGGATGAAGACAGTATATTTGGTACTTGTTATCTGGAAGAATAAAAAATACCTAGAACACTTTTTTGCCTTTATTGCTTCTGTTATCTAGGATAAGTCAAACAGCTTTCAGGGTCAAGAATGGAGTCTGGAGTCTTTGACTATACTTTGTTCCTATAGCAAATGATTTTCTTCCATTAATAAGTCATTGAAGCATATCTTTATTGTAGCATTTATCATAAAGGCTAAATTAAACAAAAGTATATTTAATTACCTTTCAAATTTACTTATTTTAATTTTGGGGTAAAACCTGGCAGTGCTCAGAGGCTTTTCTTAGTGTGATGTTTGGAAGGTCAATTCACGTAGCATTTATTTAGGGACTTAGATGATACTGGAATTGAACCAAAGTCTACCATATGCAATACTTGCATGCCAGTCCTTTGAGTTATTCTCTTAGCCATTGTACTAGATCATG
This sequence comes from Suncus etruscus, assembly GCF_024139225.1. NCBI lineage: Eukaryota > Metazoa > Chordata > Mammalia > Eulipotyphla > Soricidae > Suncus > Suncus etruscus. The sequence goes on from NC_064850.1 coordinate 23,139,946, forward strand.
GTAATGTTAATTTAAAAATTAATTTAAAAATGTATAAATAAGTCAGAAAGATAGTTTGATGGTTTTAGTACAGGCTTTGTATGCAGGATACTTAGGTTTCGTCTCTGATACTGCAAGGTGTCTGAAGCATCCCAAATAGGAAAAACATATCTGGGAGTAGCTTCTGAAAATTCTGGGTATGACCTAAAAATGAAACAGGCCATTTATAGAATGATAGTATCACTAAAAATATTATTTAATTTCTTGTGTCAGAAACATAGTGGAGACTTAAAACTCTTTCTCAGGCTTGATTTCCAGCACCACAGAAGGTCCCCAAATGAATGACCCCTGAGAATAGAGCCAAGAGTGAACTCTGACCACGTATCACATCCAAATAAAACATTAATGTCTCTGTTCCATGATTCCATTTGTCATTTTTTGACTCCTTCCCTTTTATACAGGGAAAGAGAGATAATGTCATTTTCAGCCTAATCACTGTTGTCAGAAGAGGATTACTTCCCTGCTCTGCATTTCATATCATTTCTCCTGTCACCACCATGGTAGTTCTGGTCAGTGTCAGACACTGGCCAGCACCTACAGGAAAGTGGAGGTTCTTCTCACATACAGGTATTTATGTAGCCACATCCAAGTAGTCAGAGATGAATTCCAGGAGAACTGGTTCTCTGGGATTGAAGTTTCCTAAATTGCAAAGGAAACGCCCACCTTTTCCTTTACACAGCCCTGTATTGGTGCTTCTTGTAGTGAATGGCCTGGCAACCTCTGCACTTGTTACATCTTGCGATTAGTTTCACTTGTAAATTGATCTTCTCTTTTTAAAAAGTCATCCCAGGTTTTAAATAATTCACTTGGCTCTTGGAGTTGAGGAGCTGTGTTTTGTAAAAATATTTTCTTGGACCATTTGTTCTTGGACCTTACTCATCCTGAAAAACTCTGGGAGTATTTTGAGGAAAAAAAAAAGATTATTAGACTCCATATAGGTTGGCGTCTTATGAGGATTTGATAATCATTTCATATTAGGATCTCTTACTCATCAAATTCTATCAGGATTTTGCTGGGGAAAAGAAAATAAGTCTCTTAACTCAGGGGTGCAAGTCTAAATTCTTTTTCTCCTATGGGTACCTGCAGCCACATTTCAATGCTAGGAACAACTCCTATGCTATCTTAATTCTAAGACAGCCTCTGTCTCATGTACTCTTCTACTGAGATTCTGGCCAAAAGCAAACAACTAGATCTAGTTTGAGAAAGGCCTTATTAGCAAAGCAACAAAGTGGGGATGAGGCCAAGGAAGTGATTCTCCAAAAGACAGAAAGCTCCTATGCCCTTCACTAGCTTCATGTATCCCATCCATATTAATGAGTACTTAGCATGAGCAAAGAAGAACAGAGAGTGGAAGAGAGTACATGGTGAGTAGATATAGTCTCTTTTATCATCATGCTTACTATTTAGACGAAGAGACCAATAGGAAGCAGATATTCTGCTGCAAAATGTTAAACAATGTAATTTATGCCATAAGTAGGAATTTTGGTGTACAAAGGTTTCTGAGCTAAAGCCCTGTTTTATGTTGAATTTTATGGAAGGCTTTCTTGAGAACCTGACCTTTAAGCTGCACTTACCGTGATGGATAGGAGTTAGCTAAGAGAAGGGGCATATAAAAGGATCATTAAAGAACTTAGAGTGAATGTGGCTCAGGCAGTATAAGGCATGAGTATAGAGGAGTGCATGGAACTGACACTGTTGGAAAGTGTAAAACAATGCAGGTCATAAATGTGATATAAGAATTTATTTGGGGGGGCATACCTGGAAGTGCTCAGGGATTACTCCTGGCTTTATGCTCAGAAATCACTCTTGGTTAGTTTAGGATACCATATAGAATGCCAGGGATTGAACCTGGGTTGGCTGGGAGCAAAGCAAAAGCTGTGCTATTGCTCCAGCCCAATATAAAGATTTTGATATTTCCCTTTAATTAAACTGAGCTTTTTTTACTTTAATCCTTCCAACATTCAACATTTGTTCCATGTTGTCTGCTTGTCTTCCTTGCATTCATCTGATCTGTAGAATCATCTTGTATGATAGAGATACTGTGAAGTAGTGGGTACACCTCATGATAGACTGTCTACCCATGAAAACTGGCTCTGCAGATTTTTCTTCTTTTTCTACCCTATATGTTCATTGAATCTGACCAACCTGTCACTCTGACTATTAATTAAGGAGCACTTGAAGGCATACAAATAGAATCTCATATCTTAGGATATTGAAGGAGTTCAAAAGAATGAAGAGAGACCATACTATCTGTATAGATGATAGATGATAGATAGATAGTTAGATATATAAATAGATAGATAGATAGATAGATAGATAGATAGATAGATAGATAGACCATACTATCTGGCTAAATAGATAGTTCCTCTTAGGTTTCATCTAGTTTTAAAGTGATTTTATGCATCCTTGCAACAATGCGAAAACTAATAAAAGCACCAATTATTTTCCTTTCCTTTTCTTTACTTCCTTTATAGGACATGACACAGTTGAGTTTTTTATTACTCATTCTGAAGCACTAATACAAGGACCAGAAAGATTTCTTATGGATATGCTTTTTTGTTATTGTTGTTGTTGTCATATGTTGAAATAAAGAATAAAATTTCTAAGTACTATCTTCATTGACAATTTTCCAAATATCCATCTTTCTTCTAAGAGAGTTACTAAAGAAAGAATTAAGTGGGAGTGGACATTAGGAGATTATAATGCAGGTGGTTTTATGATAATCCCTGTCATTGGCACTGTCAAAGAGGTCCTTATTAAATGCCAAATCTTATTTAGTATTATGAGAAATTCTGTTATAAAAAGTGACTTACAAAGTCATTGTCTTGGTCCTGGGAAATTACAATGAGACAGCAATGATTTATAAACATTTGAAAAGGGCAAAATTTGGATCCAAAATAGATGGTAGGGAATTTGTCTTGCACACAGCCTACCCAGGTTTGATCCCCAGCATCTCATGTGGCACCCCAAATCTGCCAGCAGTGAATTCTGAGTGCAGAGCCAGAAGTAACTCCTGAGCACTGCTAATTATGGCCCAAAAACTAAAAAAAGAGGACATAATGCTTAAAAGAACCAAAAGATTGTAAGAGATTGGATCAATATCACAAAGAATAATTCATTGAATTACTTATAATACAAGGTCCATCACAGTTCTAACTCTACCATAATCAATATTAAATAAACTCCCCATAGAGTATGGAACAAACTCCATACCCAGTTACTAAATACAATGGCTAAAATTTATTCCCATATATTATATTAATCACAAAGTGTCAGGAAGTCTGATTTACGTCATCTTTATTCAGGACCTAGGCTGAAAGGCTCTTCAGCATCTGGAATGTTTTGGTCCATGATAAAGAGGCAAAAAGAAAGGGTAGACATTACTTAACTGCAATCATTTTTGTTCATAAGTGACACTAACTCAGGTTAATCTCTGATTGATACAGAGATACAAGAGAATAAAAATGTACAGTTCTCCTGTATCCTGCAGGTTGAAAACCAGAACATTGGTGAAACCACTAGAAATTCCTCATCAAACTTAATTATTATTTTGGCCACCGTAATTGATCAATTACCAGTCAAATGAAAAACAGCATTGCTATTTACCACATGTTTTCATTAGACAATTCATCTACATCTAATTTGTTACCATCCTATGAGATGGATTTTGTTATTATTTCTGTTTCCTACATAGTAAAATGAAAATTAGGAGTCTTCATCTTGACTACAGTTGCATGGCTAATATTCAGGAGAGCTATGATTAAAATCTACTAGCTTCTATTTTTAGAAACAGAACACTTCGCTAAGATTTTTACCAATTTTATCATGTGATTTAATGTCAATGAAGGCTACTGACATTCTCAGTAACAGAGTAGACTAGAGTGATCTGATTTATCACTTAGAATCACCAAGTCACGGGTTAAAGTGATAGCACAGCAGGTGGCTGACAAGGGTTTAATCCCCGATTTCACATATGTGTCTTCCAGGAGTGATTTCTGAATGCAAAGCAGAAAGTAACTCTAAGAGCTTCTGGGTGTGGCCAAAAACAAAAAAAACAAACAAACAAAAAAACAAAAATCACTGAATCATGTCTCTAACTTTCCTTTTTGGTTTTTAGACCGCACATGGTGACATTCAGGGGTTACTCTTGGTTATATGCTCTGAAATTGCTCCTGGCTTGGGGGACCATTTGGGATGTTGAGAATCTAACTGAGGTCCATCCTGGGTCAGCCACATTCAAGGCAAGTGCCCTACCACTGCGCTACTGCTCTGGCCCTAACTTTTCTTTTTTTTTTTTAATAAATAAATAAATAAATAAATAAAAAGCCTCTGATTTTGTTAATGTTTAGAACCAAATGAATGTTTATTGTAAATTACTTTATAGATGTTTCCTGTGTAAGTGTTTGATTATATTAGTGAGATATATTCTTTCCTTCATGAAAGTTGCTGAGTTTCTGAAGTATTTGTCAGAGGCTTTCTATCGCTAGGGAAGTTTTTCCATAACTAGGCTTATGCCATCTTTTGACAACATTAAAAAGTATTATTAGATCATAGTTATAGTGAAAGGACTCTTGTTTTGTTCTGGGGGGCTACACCCAGCAGGGATCACTCCTAACTGGACTCAGACAACCATATGGGATGCCAAGGATCAACTCTCAGTTGGTCATGTGCAAGGCAAGTGTCCTAACAAATATACCATCACTCTGGCTCCCATACAAGGACACTTTGAGAAACTGCAACACATTTGCTTCAAATTCACTTATAATTATGTTAGCCAAAATCATTTTCAATTGGTTTAAGATTCATTTTCTATTTTGTTTTGGAACATTTTGTTAGATGATTACTTTCTTTTCAACTCTAACTCCAGTAGCTACCAAAGTGCTGGGCCTATATTTCTTATACAAATGTTTTTTATCAGAGAAAGAATGAATTAGTGAATTCGTGAACTTTGTCTCCAGAACTGAGGTTCTTCTTTGCTCAGTCTTGATTACATCTTTCACCAATGTTTTGACAAATAGTCCTAAACAAGGCTATCTTTTATTTTTTTTTGGGGGGGGGCACACCTGGTGACACTCGGGTTACTTCTGGCCAAGCGCTCCTCGGTTGGAGGACCATATGGTATGTCAGAGGATCTAACCGCAGTCCATTCTAGGTTAGCCTGTGCAAGGCAAAGGCCCTACTGCTTGCACCATTCTGACCCCAAGACTATCTTTTAATTATTTCACTGCTTAGTGGTTGTATGATTTCATAAATAATTGTGTCATTTATAAGACATAGATAACTATAGGTCCTACTTCTTAGTTTTGTGACACTAAATAATTTTATGTTGCCAATAATGTAGTATCTGACACACAAAAGAATATATTAATCTCTGGATCATGTCTTGGGAATAAGTTTCCCTTCAAGTTTTATGTTATAGGTCCACTCTTATACTAAATTGCAAACAGATATCCATATGCTTTATAAGAATTAATCCCAGGAGTTCTTAGGAATAGATAAAATAGTTAGAGGTATATGTTTTGCTTGTGTTTGCTTGTTTAGAAGTCCCAGGTTTGAATCTCTGCAATTCATTGTCCTCACAACATTACTATAATCAACCCACAGGCATTAAGTCCTCAAATCAATAATAATAAAATACAATTACAGGAGTGTAGTTGCATTATTGCCATTGAGATAGTTATGTACTCTGTTATTCTGATCATTTATAATCTGTTCAGGTTATTATCTCAGAAAGAAATATTTTGATTCAGATATTCATTCTTTTTGGTTTAAATATTTGTCATTAAGATACAATAAGTCTTGATTATTTTGGCTGCAGGCAGAGCAACATATTCATTCACTAATGCATTCCTTTACTCACTCAACAAATATTTATTGAGAAACAGAAAGATAATTATAGAGACTCTTAGTGCTAGAAAGATTATTAAAATATTTTAAACCAAATGTGCTCTCATTTCTAAACATTTAATACAAATTTTGAAACATATCTGTATTGGAACAGAATTCTTCAATATTGGAGTTGACTCAGTTGGGAGGAACAAATGAAAGCACATTTCCCTTAATTTAGATTTTATTATTATGGATATTCCATTCATCTCTCTAGAAGAGAGAGACTTGTCCATATATTAGGACCTGGTGATTACACAGTTGTGTATTTTATTTTATTTTATTATTTTATTTTATTTTATTTCTATTTTATTTTAGTACTTTTTGAAACCTTAAACAGAATTGGAGAATAGTTTGAGGAACCTTGTTTTTAAGTCTGTTTTGGCTTCTCTATAATTTGTATTGATCACTGTGGAATCTATTTATTTATTTATTTTTTGGTTTTTGGGCCACACCTGGTGATGCTCAGGGGTTACTCATGGCTATGCGCTCAGAAATCGCTCCTGGCTTGGGGGATCATTTGGGACACTGGGGTATTGAACCACAGTCCATCCTGGGTCAACTGCGTGCAAGGAAAATGCCCTACCACTATGCCATCACTCTGGCCCCTCAATGTGGAATCTTGAACTTTTATTTGGAGATCTTCAGACTAACATCATCACATCAGGAAACTTGAATTGTTTTGTATAAACAACATTCAAGGACCTATATTGTTGTATATCACACACAGCTGCTATGCAGTTGTCTACAGTGGAGTGGCTTACAACACACATAAACTTTCTCACTAATCCTGCAGCCAGGAGTCCAAACTCAAGATGACTAACAAGATCAGACTCCCTTTAAGTATTCTGGGGGAAGAGTTTTTTCCTTGTTTCTTATTGCTCTAGTGATGATCATGTCCCTTCACTGTGGCTGCATTAGTCCAGTCTCTACCTTCATTTTCATACATCTTATTATCTATGTATATCTGCTTCTCTTTGTGTCCATGTCTCTAATGCACATGGATATATGTGATTGCATTTAAGAGTCCACCTAGCCAACCACTGGTGACTAGATGACAAGATGTTAAAATTAATAACATATTAATTTAGAAGTTAATAACATATTTTGTGACAAAAATATTATCTACTCATTTTATCTAAGGTTATATTTGCAAGTTGTTAGATTGGGGGTGCATATAGAAGGTCATTCAGATCATTCTACTTAGAATCAAGTCCTTGTTAGACTAACTCTTAGATGCAAGTCTTTATTTAGACTAACTTTAATTTATTAAAGTCTTAAAGTTCTCTAAAACGTTTAGTGTAACTCTTTAAAAATGGAAATACTACTAACATCTATATTAAAATCTATTTCTTCCTCTGAAAAATGATTTTCCTTAGGTTCCAAAGTTATAATCTTTTAGAAACAAAGATAAGATATATATGAAATTTCCAAGCTCAGTCAATTTTTAACATCAAAATTAGTTTTTTAGTGTGCAAGGTACTTAGAGGGTAGAAAAAAAAACTTAGGATACAGAGAAAGAGTAGAGTGAATAAGAGTGCTTGTTTTGCACACAGCCAACCTTGGTTCAATTCTTTGTATCTTATATAACCCCCCAGTCTCCCAGGATTGATCTCTGAATGCAAAACCATGAGTAACTCCTGGCACAGCTGTGTATTATTACAAAACAAAAATGAAGAAAAGTTTAAAAATGGTATTGCAGACACTTATCTAGTCAATACTTTCTTAAAGTGTTATTTTTTGGAAAATATTATTGAGCTACCACAAAATTATTTTATATTTAGTTCCTCACTATTCATGAAGTAGTCACAAAAGTGTATATAATTTCAGATAAGACACAATGTTTGCAATGCCTCATTTAACAATACTTTATGTATGCTTTTTCTTCCTTTCTACAAACTAGCATATTTTGTAACATTTTAGTATGTGTTATAAAATATTTAAATAAAAATAAATGGTAGTTGGAGTGACAAGCCAGTGATGTTTTGCTGTCACAGGCCCACAAAGCAATTTGTTGCAACAATTTGCTGGTGAATAAAAGTATGAAGTCAATATAGAATTTATGACCTATATTTTACAGAATTATTTCTTTGGTTTTTGTTCTTAAAATTCATATTCCAAGGCCAGAGAGATAACTCAATGGGCTAAGTTCATTCAAGGGATGCTTTATCTGCAGGAGGTTTTTATAAAAATCTGGGTACTATATGATTCCTGGGCACTGCAAAGTACTGATAGTATTTTCCCACCACCCATGCCCCTAACACAGATCTAAAAAAAACCTTTGAACTAAAATTAAAAAATAAAAAGTAAATATTCCAGGCAATTTTTTAATTTAACTGAAATTTCTATAAAACTTTCTACAAACAAACATTCACCCCAAATCTTTGCAAGTGGTACTACATAGTGTTTATTTTATTAAATTGTTTGTGCTTTGGAATAGTTCTTTCTAAATTAAGATGACTCAAGAACAGTTGCTATAGCATTCACACCTATAGTCAAATAAAAATAAAGTTATCATAAAATTTAACCTTTTTTGCATGCTTCTGTTAGTCTTGTTTTTCAGAATTTTAAATTTTTAACAAGTGGCACTTACCCTATCATAGTATTTCATCTTATCTTTTTCCCATTAATATTTCCCCCTCATATTTCTCCACTCATTTACTCCAATGATTTGTATTTTCTTAGTAAAGGTAAAAATACTGACCATGAACACTATTTCCTATGTATTGAGCCCTAGTGTTGTTGTTCTAAATGTGGCAATTAGAATGATCAAGAATCAAAATAATAGACCATACTAAAGTCCAGTGATCATAGACTTTCATACATCTGAATATTATATATACTGTATATTAATTCCTAAATAAAAAAACCCTCACACTCTATAGCTGAATTGAACACAATCTTATATTTTTTTCAGTCCCACTAAGAATATATTTTTTCATTGTATATTCAAGTTGAGTTAGTAAAATAAAAATTATAAAAACACTGAATGTATATTTTTCAGGAAGGCAAGAGTCTGTTTTGTGTATGAGTGTGTGTGTGTGTGTGTGTGTGTGTGTGTGTGTGTGTGTGTGTGTGTACGCACAGGCATTCATGTGTACATGGAAAAGTAACTGAGTCTTTTTGTCTTTACTCCACCAACTCTTTAGAGGTTTCAGAGATTTTTGCAGGTAAGTTTGTTTCTTTAAGATGTGGCTGCTTTCTCTCATACAGCCATTTCATATATTCCAAGAAATGGCTGTAAGAACATCTGCTTCGGTACTCATAAACATCCTCTCTGCTCATTGTTCCTAGTCCTTTACAACCTCTCTTCCAAATAAAATTCAAAATGGCAAAGAAACAAAGTTAATATGACTTCAGTTGCCAATTGTGTCTGCTCTATGAATGTTTTCCATATTTGAAATGACTTGGGAATTGTCTTGTCTCTACCTACACTAATTTAGAATGAGAAGAATTGGATAAGGGTCGTTTCCTCCATCTCCTGGGATTTAAACACCTCTGTTTTCTTTTATACCTGATCAGGTCTTACAATTGAAAAAAAAATAAAAAGAAGTATACAATGTAGTGGAGAAGTGCATATGGTTAATTATGACAATTACAATCAGTTTTTTTAATAATCCTTGTTGCTCTTATGGGATTTAAGTATCATAATATATGTCAAAAGGACAAAATAACATGTCTGTTTTCTGCTTACAGTTGCTTTAATGACTGGGTTTTGCTCATAAACAGGTGGTTCTAAGATATTCTCCTTCCATTAATCCATTTTTCTAACCTGCCTCCTATCCTGGGCTCTGCAATGGTCATGTGCTAAGATTTCTAAAAACTGAAGATAATTTCAGACCCTGGAAAGAGTCAATGTAGACGTTTATAATAAAAATAAAACCACTTATGGTCTGGAGAAGTAGATAACATTTTATTTAAATAAGTATATAACATTTTATTTAAATATTTTAAATAAGTTTTGCTACTCTGAGACCTGTGGTCTATCTTACCACTCTTTCCTCCCTACTCTGCTCTGTTCTGACTAAACCCCCAGTTCTTTAAATCTTTGCGATAGACTACTGTGCCTATTTTCTATTCATAATTTTGGTCTCAACTTCATAGCATGTTGTGAAAACAATTGCATGTTGAAATAATTTTTGTGCTGTTGATAATTGGTTATTTCATTTTGGATATTGTCGAGTTCATCCGCATGGTACCACCTCGTTGTTGTGGCGCACTGAAACACAGGTAAAGTAATATTTTTTTTTCAGTGTACTTTCCTTCTCTGCAACTTGCACCTCATCCAAAAAGGTCAGTATGAAGACTCAGCAACTGAAACTCTGTATAATATCCCCCCTGAGTGGATCTTACTTAAACAACATATTTCTAGTTCATGACCATCTGGTAAAGTGACAGTCTTTAGTCCTTCTAATTCTTAACTGTCTAAAATAATGTGCCTGACTTGTCATGGCTTATGACCGAATTATAAACCATGAAGCAAAATCAAATCATTAACTTTCAACATGTCAAATTTCGCTTCAATTGCATCTTGCCCAGAATTAGATAACCTTTCCCCAGCACTTAAGAGAGTAAGTCTGTGTACTATTCAAAAGCACTTTGTCATTTCTCAGAAAACCATTAGCTCTGTGTGGCTGTCTGGACATGCTCATCAACAGCAGGCCTGGGACAAGAGGAATGTCTAGTAAAGAGTGTGGAGGAGGGATTGGATGTTTTGGCTTACCTGGGAGAGGCAAGCCCTTTACTTTCATGAAAAACATAGAAGAAAGACATCACATATTTGGTGACTATGCATTCAGCCTCACAATAAAGATGCAGTGAAAAAAAAAATTGGTTGAAACTGGGTGCTTTGCAATTCTGATTATCCTTCCCCATTTATTTCCTCCTATCAAAAATAATCATATTCTATAAATGCCAGTGAAATGTGGTGAGAGTGAAGATACGCGTTTGGAAAACCAGGTGCCGGCTCTGTTATATGTCTATGAATAGGCACATTTATATACACATTTTCAAAGGAAGAAAGGTCATTCACCAACCTACTTGTGAAACTGTTAGAGGATTTACGAAAGAACCAAGGCAGACTGTCTTTTTTATATGGGAAAGGAAATCTGGTACTCGGATATTTGGGGCATTGCAGAGAATAAAGGATATTAATAGACTACCACCCCCATTCTCTCAGGATAAGAACTGATCAGCCTACAATTCAAGTAAGAAAAGGCACCTAAAAGATTGTCCAATGACTGCAAGAAGTTTGAGGGGGCTATCAAAGCTTTGGTATGGGATTACTGCCACTGATTCCTAGCCATTGAGTTCATAAATCTTCTCTGCATATAGAGAGGGTACCTTTGGCTGTTTCATGTATGGATGGCTGAAGCAGTGTCATTGCTGGTGAAGAAGCTTTTGTGTGTGTGTGTGCAAAATAGAATTTCCAATTTCTGCTGGAGGTGCAGAATGGACTTGAAAAGAAAGGAAAGCAGGCCCTCTAGTGGTTGAGATGTAGAAATGCATCTACTAAGCCACAAAGACTTGACATGTAGAGAAGAAAACGTCTATTTTGGTTAGGTGAGTTTAGTTAGGTGACTTTTGGTTAGGTGAGTTAAGTGAGAATAAATCATGATATTGCAGCCAATAAGCCAGGTTACCAGTATATATGTACTATATAAACATCTTAAATTCTTCAACACGTGTATTAACTTCCTCCTTTAGCCCTACAGAGGCATTAATGGAATCTCATTAACTTTGTGTGTGAAATTGTGGTCAAACAGAATTCAGATATCAAAACTAACGTTTTGATAAGAATGAGCACTTTCTTTGGGGAAGAAGCATAGAGACAAGTGATTCTCCCACTCTTCAGTTCTGTGGATGAACTGAGTATATGGGAGAAGTCCTGGAGGTGATAAGGTCTTAAAGGATAATCGAAGAAAGTAAAGAGGAAAGATTCTTTGAAGAAGGTAATGGAGAAGAATAGCTTTGTCTTTGAAGTTGGTACAAGTGAGAGTGGTGAGCTAGTGGTCCATACTGCTGACAGAAAGAATGAATAAGAAATGAATGATGTAAATATTTAAAGGAGTTTAATATAAATTGAATAATGGCATTTTCTGTGCTCCTTAGGAAACTAGAGAGAGTATAAATTCACCCGGGGTGGTAGCTCTTAATCACATCTGACATGTCTGTGAGTTCTTAGGCATCTTCATCTACCTCTCTGTGTTCATTGTCTAGAATAAAATATATCTTTTATGAAGACATTACATAGTAACTCACTCTATGAATTAGATTATGTGACTGAGATACTACCACAGTTACATTGAATCTGCTGAATTTGCAAATAGATCCAAAGATAGATATTGTTGACTACAAGGAAAGTTCCAGTTGTCCCAAAGCTGCCTTCTGAGGTCTCTGGTGTTGAAGTTTCAGCTGCTTGCTATGCTCTAGCAGATTCTGATAGATTCACTCATAAATCTTGGAGATTTATGAGTCAGGTGAATAACTTGTCCAATAACACCCAGGTACCTTCCAACCTAGAGATTTGGTGATTCCATTGTGTGTGGTCCCATAGAATTTACCTCCCGACGTGGTGTACATATAGTAATGATACCAGACTATATTTTATCTTTAAAATCCATGTTTAAATTTGGTTTAAGCTGTTTTGTTCTATGTAAAAACTACATCTCTTTAATTATTACAGCCTATAATTGAAACAGGCTGTTCCCTCCAACTTGTCAAGAGAAAGAGTGGAATTGGGAGGCAGGGGAGTGGGGAGAGCCAGAGGAGATATAGCCAATATATCAGTTGCTGTACAAAACTGAACAAAGACCACATCCTAAATTTGAAGTGGGGTGGAGACTCTGAGAAACAGGAGGTTTGAAGTGTCTAATTATTTGGAAAGGGAAGGTAGGGAAGTAATGCCGATTGCAAAGATTTAGGGGAGAACAGAACAATGATGCCCTGAACCATTGTACCATATGCTTTTATGTATACTGCATGTGGAGAAGGGAAGTAGTACTTGGAGTTTAGAAAGATTGAAAAGGCAAAATGTAATCACTTCCCTTTCATTAACTCAAACAATTCGTGGAAGGCTATGCTAGTATCCCATTCCTTGGATTTGACAGAGGGTGGGAACAGAGGGAAAAACTCCCCGTAAGGGAGGGTTTGAAACTTCACAGAAGGATTTTACAGATGAGAGAACAACCCTATCACCATTATAAAACTTTTCCTAAGTTATATGGATAAAACCCTCTCGCCCTCCCACCAAAATGCTTTTTAATGAAGCATGATGATATTGTATATTACCCTATGAGAGTCAAAGATGCCATCATACATATGTATAGAGACTAAGATTTGGTCTAATCTTTTAACAGAGAGTTAAACTCTAGAAAACTTACATTAAAAGGCATTTATTTCAAACAGACTTGTTATCAAAGATGCCTTAGAATATCAGGGCTGGAGTGATAGCACAGTGGATAGGGTATTTGCCATGCTCTCAACTGGCTTGGATTTAATCACTGGCATTACATATAGTGCCCCAAGTCTGTCTGTAGTGATTTCTAAACTCAGAGTCAGGAGTAGCCCCTGAGAGCCACCACGTGTGACCCCAAAACAAACAAACATAAAAAACCAAACACAACTTTAGTTTATTTTAATGAAGCTTTTCATCTAAACTCTCATTTTTTTTTTTTTTTTTTGGTTTTTGGGCCACACCAAACAGTGCTCAGGGGTTACTCCTGGCTGTCTGCTCAGAAATAGCTCCTGGCAGGCACAGGGGACCATATGGGACACTGGGATTCGAACCAACCACCTTTGGTCCTGGATCGGCTGCTTGCAAGGCAAATGTCGCTGTGCTATCTCTCTGGGCCCAACTCTCATATTTTTAAATAAATAAAGTGATAAACATTTTTTATTCAAGCCCTGTAGATATGGATGAAGTAGCCCATCTGAATAGCAAGCAGTGGGGGAGATGACTCTTAGATCAAATAATTGAAATAACACTACTACCATTGCTTTAATTGAAACTTAATCTTTTTTTTCTTTTCTTTTTTTTTTGGGGGGGGTCACACCCAGCAGCACTCAGGGGCTACTCTTGGCTCTATGTTCAGAAATCGCTCCTGGCAGGCTTAGGACCATATGGGATGCCGGGATTCGAACCACCGATCTTCTGCATGCAAGGCAAACACCTTACCTCCATGGTATCTCTCTGGCCCCAAGCTTGAACTTTTTTTTTTTTTTTTTTGGTTTTTTTTTTTTGGTTTTTTGGGCCACACCCGATAACGCTCAGGGGTTACTCCTGGCTATGTGCTCAGAGGTTGATCTTGGCTTGGGGGACCATATGGGTGGCCAGGGAATCGAACCGCGGTCCTTCCAAGGCTAGCGCAGGCAAGGCAGGCACCTTACCTCTAGTGCCACTGCCCAGCCCCAAGCTTGATCTTTTGAGGTGAACAAAACTATCTAAAAATATGAAGCTAAGTATTAAAGTTATAAAAAAAAATCGCTAGGATATAAAAATTTCAGTGGGCAGACATTTGCTTTGCACGTTCCCAATTCCAGTTCAAATCCCCAGCACCAACTATGACCCACAAGCACAAGTAGAAGTCACTCTTTAGCCCAAAGCCAGCAGTAGCCACTGAGTACTACATGCTGTGGTCCCCAAACCCCAAATGATGTTAAATTATAATATCACAAATAGTATGAGAAAGAATTTCAAGATATCAGTATACTATCATTGAATCAGAATTGGGCAGATTCACACATGTGGAACTCACACAGCAGAGCAGCCTGTGGATGCCAAACCCAAGCACCTTGATTCACTCATTTATAAATGCTCTGTTCTGGAGGTGCTGGAGAGATAGCACAGCGGTAAGGCATTTGCCTTGCACGCATCTGATCCAGGAGAGACGGTGGTTCAAATCCTGGCATCCCATATGGTTCCCTGAGCCTGCCAGGAGTGATTTATGAGTGCAGAGTTGGCTGGGTGTGTCCCAAAAAACTTGAATAAATAAAAAATAAATGATTTGTTCTAGAAAAAGACTTTCAGTTCATAGCCAATCACTCTACTCCCAAATAAGATCAACAATAATATCAACTTAAGGCACAGTTTGGGAACCTGCACACAAAAAGTTTTCAACAAGAAAGGGCAAAACAGAAACCAGCACTTTGTCTTTCAGGAGAGTCAGTCTCCAAGTTTCTGTCAACCTGATGAATCAACCATCTGTTTGTTGTTGTTGTTTGATTTTTATTTTTATTAAAATATTTATTTAAGCACCATGATTACAAACGTGTTTGTACTTGGGTTTCCAGTCATAAAAAATATACCCCCCCACACACACCAGTGCAACCTTCCAGTCTGAACCAAGCTAGGAAGAGCAAGGCAGAGAAAGATAGTTTCCTCACAAAGAGAAGAAAACTAGAAAAATGAGGAACAAAGGTTACCCCACAGCAGAATAGAATTCAGATTAATGTTGCAGAAACTCTTTGCTTGTTTGTTTGTTTTGAGCAGACACCTGACTTTACTCGGGCTTACTCCTGGCTCTTTGAGCTCAGGGATCACTCCTGGTGAGGTTCTGGGAACCATATAGGGTGCCACCGATTGACCCCAGGTCAGCCACATATAAGACTGGTGCTCTGCCCACAGTGTCTCACTTGCTGATAGGAGACTTTTTTTTTTTTAACAAGGTTGGGATCAACAAGATGGGAGACAAGACTTTGTTTTAAATCTCTATCCTTCTTCTGTCTAACTAGTAATAGCAGAAGTATCTTGGAGACAGAGAAGCAGCAGTTTTTATTTGTTTTGTTTTCAGGTTAAAAAAAAAAAAAAGAAAATTTGAAGAGGCATTTAAAAAACAGACAGTCATATACCTTAATGCTGTTCATTATTTTGTGGGAAGATACAGAAGAATAGATTCCTATTTAGTACCTTGAAATTAAATTATTTTTCCAGCTCAATGCAACTGAAAGGAGCATGACAGGCCTAGGAACTTGCACAACTTCATCTCTTCAAAGCCGATGACAGGCTATTTTAGTGAATAGATGAAATGGTAACTGGGAAAAAATGGGCACTTGATCATCTCCTTTCCCTCTAGTTGATGTTCAGGAAGCCCTTCACACAGATTTATACCTCTTTGCTTACATATTCATCACTGTTAATATGTCAATGCACCAAGGAAGCTAGAGAAAAATAAACTGCAGTCTCAGTTTCCTCCTGGTGAAGGATGGTTTATGATCTTTGTGGCTCTGATTTTGTTAGTTAACATGTAACCACTTTACAATTAACGATGGTCATAAATTAGCTTATTATAATAATGGCTTAGACCTCCATTGTCAATGGATCACTTGTTTTTGTGGTTAATAGTAAATTCTGGTTATAGGTGTCTAAGAGCCCCATAGTTGAATTTGACCCAATTTTTCCTTCTTTGGTCAAGGACTATAAAGGTAGGAGTCTCATGTTTAAATGTCCGCCTATGTCACTTCCCTTTGATAGGATGTCTGGTCATTCAGGCAATTAAGAAGTCAACCTCTAAAGTTATAGGAAGCTAATTTTTTAATATAAAGATTAACAATTCATAACATATTTTGCATAAGACAGTACGCATTATAATTCACTGGCATATTATTGGTCATTATGGCATTATTTTAACTGTATAATGCATATTTAATGTAAATATAAATGTGTGTGATATTACATAGCTCCTAATTAGAACCTGTTAGAATACTGAACTACTCTTTATGATTCTGGGGGTTTTGTTTGTCTGTTTTTCTTTAGGGCCATACCTGGCTCTGGACTCAAGAATTACTCTTAGAGATGCTTGGGAAACCATATGGGATTCTGGGTATCAAAACCAGGTTGGCTACTTGGTAGGGAAAGCACCTACTATTATTGCTCTGTCCCCATCTTTCTAATTCTGGCAATACAGTCTTTGCCAACAACTTTTAAAGCACAAGCATTTAATCTTATTAACCTGCAGCTTTTCCTAACTTCATTTCTGTCTTTGTTTTGTTACTATCTTGATATCTGACTGTTTACTCTGGTTTCCCAAGTGCCCCCCTTCCCAGATCAGTCTGTTTTACTTTATTCTGCCATATGTAAAGCTCTGATTGAGGAAAAAAAAAAAACAATGAGCTCTTTTATGGCAAAGAACCTATTATCAATATTCTCAGGGCATCACAGCAGAGACAGAGTGTAAATATAATTTGATCATTTGGACTGTAGATAACAGAGATATTTGGCACTTGATTTCTTTTGATGCCTCTGAAATTATGATCATATTTGTTACCATCTACTCTACAGTCCATATGGCAGTCTTTAATTATACCTGTTGGAATA
Organism: Suncus etruscus; assembly: GCF_024139225.1. Lineage (NCBI taxonomy): Eukaryota > Metazoa > Chordata > Mammalia > Eulipotyphla > Soricidae > Suncus > Suncus etruscus. Next base: position 23,157,185 of record NC_064850.1, read on the forward strand.
ATCCACTTAGCCAAGGTCAAGTATCCTCTGATTATATGCTCTGCTGCCATTTCCTAGTTGTCATATATCCTTGGCAGCTGTCATCAACTGCATTTGGTTTTTCTTAATTTTTAGTGGCACTCATCCTGTCCCAAGTTTCCACAACACATGCTTCAGTCTTGTCAAACATGTTTTGCTTCAACTGAGTTATTACTTTGTGAGTCTGGATGTGCTAGTGGCTCTAGTATACTACAGGGCTAGTCTGTACTAGTACATAGACTTAACTAGTATTTACAAGTCTCTTCAGCTAACTTTCCACATTTTTACTTTTTCTTTTTTTCATGAAGTCCTATAGAACATTCCAGTCAGCTAAATACTTTTACTAGCTCCCTCCCTGGAGTGAGCATATTTTAAAGGGAGACAAATTTGTTCCATTTTGATCTAACTCTTAAGTATTAATGCCAAATGTGATCAAATTAACTTTTATGAAAAGCTACATTGTTATAATCATATTATTTGCTTGCTTAATTTTTTCAATATGGTGGGGCTTGTAATTTTCTTCATATTTTTATGTGAGGTTATAGAGACTCAAGAAGGTTAAATATTCTGTTCAAGGTTTATAACCTTGAAGTGGCAGAGCCAATAATTAATCTCAAAGCTTTTTTTGGAAAATAAATATCAGATTTTTGTTACAAATTAGATTTTATGAAACATTAGTTTAGATAGAATGAAAATAAAAGCATCAGAATGTATGTGTGTAATTCTGCTATTGTAGCTTGCTAGTTTTGTAATTACCTTAGTTCTGTTTGTATGGACTCTCTCATCTTCTGATAGAACTCTTCTTTGTGTTGGATTTGTTCTTTATGGATTTCTTAATTGCTTTGATTAGTGATTCTTTGAATTCCATTGCTAAGACATTAAATGCTAATTTTAGGTCTTCACCTATTGAGTTCATGCATTTTGGAGGACTTGGAAATCTGTTAGAGCTTCTCTCCAGCTGTTGATGTCTTTCTTAGTTTCCCCATTGTTTTTTGCATAGGGTGAGTTGGGGTGTTGGAAGTTTAGGGTGTCTTTGTTTCTCAAAGTGGTCTGTGGGGCTGGAGACCACCTCTGCCCTGAGGCTTCTGAGTGAGGTTATAGTGGCCCTGTCTCAGATCTCCCTCACAGCTAACTCACCTGTGGCCTGAGCTTTCTTGGAAAAATATCAGAATTTATTTATTTATTTATTTTTTGGTTTTTGGGTCACACCCGGAGGTGCTCAGGGGTTACTCCTGGCTATCTGCTCATAAATAGCTCCTGGCAGGCACAGGGGACCATATGGGACACCGGGATTTGAACCAACCACCTTAGGTCCTGGGTCTGCTGCTTGCAAGGCAAATGCCGCTGTGCTATCTCTCCGGCCCCAAAATATCAGAATTTAAATAAGATTAGTACCCTCTCTTTATGAGTTATTCTTTTTCAAGATAAAGTAATCTCTTTTTTTCTACTATGTGATTCAAAATTCTGTGACAACAAATACATGGCATTATTACTTAGGTAAATTTAAGTGCAAAAACAAACTATGACAAAATATTACTTGTTAGGAGTTATCTTTCAAAGATTTGCTCTTCTGATAAAAGTACAATGAATATAGGAGGACATCTGGAAAATTTTTAGGGAAATTGAAATTTTAAGGTAAAACTATAATCCCTGAATATGTTATGTATGTCAAACTTCTGCATGTTTTTGTGAGCTGTCTCTTCATATAGTATTTTATCTAAAAAGTTGGATTTTTCTACAAGAAGCTAAAATTGTAAAAAAAAAAAATAACAGTTTTAAGACAGAAAATAAAGGACGATTTGACCCAAATTCTAAGATTCTGAGGCAATATATGTTTCAGTCAAAGTAATTTACATGAAGTACTGGATAATATTTTCATAGTTAGCAAAAATATGGATCTTTTGTTTGGGATATTGCTCAACTGTAAAGTCATTTCTGTCTTATATTGTCCTAGAATATAGAAATTTTTCTCATAGTTCTTTCCAAGGAGACCTTGTTATTGAAATTCCATGGAACTCTATAGTCACAGTATCTACCTGTAATCTCTATATAAAATAAGTTCAGAGACTTTTATTGAAAAAGGGAAAGAATCTAGAGGCAATATTCTAGTCATAATTCAGCCTTTTCACTTTCTATAACCTTGTTACAGCTTCTTGACCATCTGAGTTTTATTTCCTTATGGAATATTAAGGAATTTATGTCCACATTGCTATGCATGGTCCATAGAATAAAGTGTTGGATGAAACATTACAATCTCATTGTCTCTATGTACATCCTCAAGAAGTGCTTTGGTTTTTGGTTCATACTCACAGAGTAGATGTTTTCCTGTAGAAAGTTAGATGTATGAAATATTTAGGTTTGGCTTTTTTTTTTAAATTTTGGCTTATGAACCTCAAAAATAGTGCACAGAGCATTCTCCTGGCTCTGCACTCAAGGATCTCTCTTGATGGGCTCAGGTAACCATATGGGATAGTGGGTATCAAACCTGGAAAGCTGCATGCAAGGCAAGTACCCTACCCAGTAAATTATTGCTCTGCCCCCCTCAGAGTCACTGTGAACTTAGGTATCTTCCCTCTCTCTGATGCCTTATTCTCATCAGTTATGCCACTCATCTTTGCTCTATTGATCTCAAATCTCTGAGAAGCAGAATCATTGAAGATCATATTCCAGTGTTAAAACTTAAACATTTCTGGTAGAAAAAAATGCTGGGGCTTAATTCTTTCCTCTTTGAAAAGTCTGACTTAATTGGATGCTCAGAAATAATATGCTATTCTTGCCCCAAGGTGAAAATATAATGGTCCAAAATATTATTTATAAAACATTTTATATTTCATAAATAATTTATGCTGAAAGTGTTTTTGTATAAATGTTTTATGTGCAAATGTTTTATGTAAATGTATTACTGCAACAAAATTTTACATGCATTGCCACATTTCATTCTCATTACAACTATTTGTAAAGGATTTTGCAGGTATAACTATCATCCTCTTTGTGTACATGATGATTAATCTTCCAAGATCAAGCTATAGATAGAGAAATATTCCAAAAAGTAATAGTGCATGCTTTCTTAGTCTGAGTATCTGGGTTGATCTCTGGCACTTCGTATTTCTCTACTCATTGCCAGGAGTAACCAGTGAGCATGGAGACTGGAATTTACCCTGAATAGAATGGGTGTATTTCCCCACAACTCAAACAAGCAAATAGGCAAAAGTTGCCTCGTTTTTAAATAGTAGGTTCAGAATTCAATACATTCAATTCAATATCTCCTACACTATATTGCTTCCATTTTTATAGCATTTGGCCTTGAAAAAATTAGTCTCCCATTTACTAACTGCTACATGTTTGATAGATTGAGGTAAGGATATGTATTTATAATTGTCTTTTTCCAATTGTTGGGGCAAATGTCAGGTTGAAATTTATGTCCAACTAACTTCATAATAATATGTTAGAATTGTCATTTTAGTTTGTGTCAATTATGATACATATTATTTCATAACAGAACTATAACTGTTTAGTAGCACAACTATGCTTTGTATTTTTTTCTGTATTGGAGTACATGGCATAATAATAAATGATCATTATATTGGTCTTTTTTGTATTTTCTCAGGTTGCCACTTATTTAGATAACAGTCCCTATAAAGCTATAACAGGACCAAGAGTTGTATTTACTATAGTTACAAACGTGATTTAACCATAAGTGCAGATGATATTTTATGGAATATATTTTGTGTTTTCTTTGGGGGTCACTCAGACGTTACTCTTGTCTCTGCACTGAGAAATCACTCCTGGTAGAACTTAGGGAATCGTATGGGATGCTGGGGATTGAACCAGGGTCAGCTGCATGCAAGACAATGAAAGGATGGAGACAGGTGCATTGGTGGTATAAACAAAAGGACAGAACTAAATATCCAAGCCAAAAATCAACAATAATAAAATCATGAGAACCAAATATTAACAAACAAAACTTAAAATGGGCTATTGTACTGACAGGCTGGGTGGCAGGAATGGTGGCCTGGGATACATTCTGGGAACATTGGTGGAGGGAGGTCTATATTGGTGGTGGGATTGACCCTGAAACATTGTATATCTGAAACCCAATTATAAAGAACTTTGTAAATCACAATGGTTTTAATAAAATATTTTTTAAAATTCTGTGCCATGAGCAAACCCTGGAAGATTCCACAAGATTTTATAACTTTGATAAATAGTATGTTGGACATTCTGATTAGTTTGCTTTCCTTTCTTCTTTCTTTCTTTCTTTCTTTCTTTCTTTCTTTCTTTCTTTCTTTCTTTCTTTCTTTCTTTCTTTCTTTCTTTCTTTCTTTCTTTCTTTCTTTCTTTCTTTCTTTCTTTCTTTCTTTCTTTCTTTCTTTTTCTTTCTTTCTTTCTTTCTTTCTTTCTTTCTTTCTTTCTTTCTTTCTTTCTTTCTTTCTTTCTTTCTTTCTTTCTTTCTTTCTTTCTTTCTTTCTTTCTTTCTTTCTCTTCTTTCTCTTCTTTCTTCCTTCTTCTTCTTTCTTTCTTTCTTTCTTTCTTTCTTTCTTTCTTTCTTTCTTTCTTTCTTTCTTTCTTTCTTTCTTTCTTTCTTTCTTTCTTTCTTTCTATCTTTCTGTCTGTCTTTCTTTCTTTCTCTTTCTTTCTTCTTTCTTTCTTTCTTTATTTTTCTTTCTTTCTTTCTTTCTTTCTTTCTTTCTTCTTTCTTCCGTTCTTTTCTTCCTTCCTTCCTTTTATTTTTGCCATCTTTTGTTCCTTTATTCTTTTACTTTATTTTATTCATTCTTTAATTCTTTCTCTCTTCTCTCTTCTTTCCTTTTTCATTCTTTTCTTTTCTTTTTTTCCTCCTTTTCTTTTATTTTCATGTGGTATCAGGGATCAAATAGAGATATGTCTCCCACAGCCATTCCTGTCCTTTAAGACATCTCTCTAGGATGTGGTTATATCTTTGTTTTGTGTTTCTTTGTGCCTTATGGAATGGAGTAAGAGATGGATGAAAGAAGGAGAAAAGGAAGAAAGGAGAAAAAGGTAGGGACAGAGGAAGAAGAGGAAGGAATAAAGAAATGGAGAAAGGAAGGGGTGGAAAGAAGTGAAGCAAGGGAGAGAGGGAAGCAAGAAAGGAAGAAAGGAATAAGGCGAGGAAGAACAGGAAGGAGAGAAGAAAGGAGAGGAAATAAGGAATAGGGAAAGAAAATAGAGGAAGAAAGGTGAAGTAGGAAGATAGAAAGGGAAGGAGGAATGGAGGGAGGGAGGAGAGGAAATAGTGAAAAGAACAGGAACAGCAGTATTGATTAATTATCAGGTAGCAGATGTATTGATTAATATAGGTGGTCACATCTAATATGTAGGAGGCTACAATATATACTGCACTTTACAAAGCCTTTAAAATACACTTATAGAAAAAATACACTTATAGAACTTGGTTAGGATTTGTATGATATCTGCTACATAGAGAAGGTAATAAAATTGAAGTTACTCCACTTTAGGCACCTCACTGGAGCCACCTGCTACTTGACTTCCACATAGGGTTACAGCACTGATCAAGACTTTTTGAACTCTTGTTTTAAAAAGATGGTGATATCCTAGTTTAGATTTCCAGATCTGATCTTCAGTTAAACTAGAAGACAATGATTTTCAATCAGAGATGGAAATAAGCTGATTTCCTGAGCTTATGTGAACTCTTTTGGTATAAAATGAACTACATTCAAAATAGTAAATTGTTACTTTTTTAATGTTATAAAAGAAAAACTTGTATTAGACTGAGTTTGTTTTGTTTTGATTAGGTTTGAGGCCACATCCACAAGTCCACAGGGCTTTTTCCTAAACCTGCATCAGGGATCACTCAGTCATGCAAGGAAGGTGCCTTATCCCTTATATTATTTCTCCAACCCTTACTTTGATATTTTGAGGTGCGAAGTCTGTGCTTAAAATGTTCAATAATTCAATCCTCAAAGAGTGTGCTGACTATCTCCTCCTGGCTCAGCAGCCTTGGTCTCTAGGCTTGATCTGTTGTCTCCAAGGTGCTTTCTTGTACTATTTATCCTGATTACATTTTATATGATATCAGCAACCATATATGAGGATTAGTATCTTTTTTTTTTTTTTGTGGTTTTTGGGTCACACCCGGCAGTGCTCAGGGGTTATTCCTGGCTCCAGGCTCAGAAATTGCTCCTGGCAGGCACGGGGGACCATATGGGATGCCGGGATTCGAACCGATGACCTCCTGCATGAAAGGCAAATGCCTTACCTTCATGCTATCTCTTAACTTCTGCTTCTAATCCAACTTGTCAGCTTATTTATTCTTCAACAGATTTCTATTCAGATACCCATTTAACTTTGCATTTATAATATCTCATAAAATTTCCATGGGTTATACTTGTTAGTTGATTTATTGCAAACAGATTTTATCTTCAGTTATAAGGAATTAAATTATTTAATATGAAGGTATAAATGAAGGTCAAAAAAACTGTTTTGTCTATGTTTTAGAGCAACACTCAATGGTGCTACTTACTCAGTCTAAGGATTTACTCCCCCCATTGCTTAGTGTCAGTGTGAGAGATCAAACCTGTGGCTCCCACATATAGAACACAAGCTTCAGACCTTCATTCTTATCCCTAACTCCTCTAAAAATAAGCTTTCAGTAATTATCCATTCAAAAATCCAAAAATTAAATGGAAAAGATATGTAATATTCTCCTCTTTTTTGTACTTCTCTAATATCTTGTTTCTTATTTTACATTCTTTTATCTGTATCAATTTTCTCATAATTATTGGTATAATGATATAAATAAAATTATGAAATATTATGTATTGGTCAATTATTTAATGGACAAGTATATCTAATTAAATATAGACTTTTAGCTTTTCACAATGATCTAGTTTGTAATTGAAACAAAGAAAAATATATAGGAGTAATTTCCTATATACTAATAACACTAAATCATTATATATAAAAGTGAATATTATACTTAATAATAAGATAATATAAACATTATTTTATACTTGAACTTGTTAAATAAATTTAGTTATTGTTATACATAAAATGGAGATTAGTTCTTACAAACTATATCCGATTATTTTTTTAGTGGGGAGTTCACACCCAGAGGTGCTCAGGGGTTACTTCTAGATCTGTACTCAGGAATCATTCCTGGTAAACTCAATGGACTGTAAGGGATATAGGTCATTGAATTTGGGCCAGCCTGGTGAAAAGCAAATTCATATTTGCTGTGCTATCTCTGGCCTCAAATTATGTCTAGATTATTTTAAAAATAGTATTTCTCTTGCTAGCTGGAAAATCAAAGTATTAAAGTTAAAATCAAAGTTAAAGCATTGAAGGTTATATCATAGGCAAAGGTTTTATGTTGTATCTACCTCTACATCATTCTACAATTTCACCTATTATAATTTAAGAATAATTGCCTGACAAGACTCATCAAGGAACCGAGTTGGGATTGATAGTCTAGATTATTATTTTATATCTAAATGTTCTCAGTCATGTGACCTTGGATAAATTTTCATCACCAGCATAAATATTCAGCTATAAACTAGACATGATTAAATATCCTCTCGGACAAGTTTGCCATTCTTACTATATTTTAAAAGTTTAGTATGGGAAAAAAGGTATCTATTTCAATAAAAGTCAATTAGCATAATCATCATTAATCTTTAACCTATCATTTCTGTACATCACCTGACCTTATACTATATGGACAAATTATAGTACTGTTGCTTGGGAGTGTTTGACATTTGATGAGAGTAGGTTGTGAGCAGTTCTGTCCGTGGTTACCTTTCTTGACTTAAAATGTTGTGGACTGTGAGGAAAGACAGGAAAAGTAGTGGTTACCTGTTCATGAGCAACCACTCTTAACTCAAAAACAACTGGCTGATTACAATTGATCTGTTGCCTATGCTGTCATAGTGGCATTTGTAATCGATCGCATTACCATTTGTCTTAATATGGTGGTTAAAATTCCATAGGCAGATAATGCAGTATTGACATAATGAGTAAAATAATGATTGATAGTGAAGTCGTAAGAGAAAGAAGGTTCAGTGTGTTTGAAAGTCACCGAACTTTAAATAGTGCAAGAAATAAGGAATACTGATGAATAAAATGTGACAACATGAGGCAGGCGAGGCATCTAGAAATGATCCAAGGGATCTATTTAGCTAGTCTTAAATAGTGCAGCCTATAGAAATGTAAATATGGCTAATGAAAGTAACTTTTTAATTTAAATATCTATCAAGGCTTCTATTAAGATAAAACTGGATTTATACATTATGACTTGCTCAAAATCATTGTCTTCTCTAGCATCGGCTTCAGGAAAATAGTCCTAGTTTAAAATATATTAAAGTCGATACTTTTCAAATTGGGTTCTTTTGGAATTAAACAAAAGAGACGCGGGTTTTCTAAGGTTTGTTACAAATGTCACTTTATAACAAGAAAGATAGGAGAGTCAGTAGACAGTCTTAACTTTTTTTTATGTTCAAAGCTAATATTAATGGGAAATTTCAGAGTAGCAACTTGGGCATTGGGAAATGTTAAAAACCCTTAATTAGGCTGTTAGTGTCATATAATAACCTGATATGTTAACAAATGTTGCTTTCATAATGATCCTTGCTCTTTTGTTTTGTTTTGTTTTGGTTGGGTCACACCTAGCAGTGATAAGGGGTTATTCCTAGCTCTGTGCTCAGAAAACACTCCTTCTGGTGCTTGGGGAGACCAAATTGAATGATGGGGGTCAAACCCAGGTCAGCTGCTGCTTCTATAAGGTAAATGCTGTACCTAATGTGCTATCATTCCAATCCCATGACCCTCGCTAAATGAAAGTGCATAATGTAAGAATAATAGGAGAGAAACAGCCAAATGGCAATTAATAAATCACCAGATTTATAGTCAAATTAAAATAAAATTGCCCTAAGTAGGCCAAATTTACTTATATTAATAAATTATCATATTTAGAGACTCGACACTCAAATGTTGAGATTATAAATACCCCAAGAGTTCTTTTATTCATTCTGTTAGTTTTGTTTGTTTGATTGGTTTTTTGTGTTTTGGTTTTTGGTTTTTGGGACACACCAGCGACACTCAGGGGTTACTCTTGGTTCTCTGCTCAGAAATCGCCCCTGGCAGGCTCAGGGGACCATATGGGCTGCCAGAATTCTAAGCACCATTGGTCCTGGGTTGACCACTTGCAAGGCAAATGCCCTACCGCTGTGCTATTGTGCTATCTCTCCGGCCCCACATTCTGTTAGTTTTTAACCTGAGATTAAATTGTTCTTGTGAGTCCATATTAGTTGAGTGCTGAAAGGAAGGTATTCTGGGGAAAGTAAAGGAAAAAGACCCCTTTTCATCATCACACTGGAAAAAGTCATTGCACTGAAAAAGTGCCAACACACCCTAAATAATTTTGTGTTGATTATACTAAATTAGAATAGTGATGGCTATAATCATTTGATCCCTCAGGCATTAATGAAAATTCAGTATTATTTTGTGTGGAATATGTATCATTACCCTGGAGCTTAGGAACGATTATTAGTAAGTCTGATTAAATCTAGAAGCTCTGATACAAACTATCTTTAACCCACTAATGACAGGGCCATATTGTAATTTTATGATGAATGAACACAATTTAGCATTTTTAGCACTTGGTGGGAAAATAAGAAGTCTGCATTCATTTTGTTGATTAGACTGCAAAGTAGTACAGAGAAGCTCCTAAGGACTGATATTTAATGGAGCAGTATTCCTGCTGATTGATTAGCTTATCATAACTTTGCAAATCCTTAATAATGGATATCTTTATATGATTGCAGATATTATTAAGCACCATTATAGATATCATAAATTCCTAGATATAGGAATATAAAACATTAAAATGCTATTATTTTATCTGTATATATTTTCTCTATATTTTCAGATGTTTCAGGTGTATTTTTATTATACTGGTAACTTAAAATTAGAATTCTTGCTACTTGTCATATGCATTTAAAATTTTAAAAAGGAGAAACTAGTACTGATTAGGTACTACTACTGCTACTATAATAATAATAATAATAATAATAATAATAATAATAATAATAATAACCTAAAGTTCCATGTTGTCAAAATATCAGCATTGGAATCTGTGGAGGAGTAAAATTAATTTTATCTTTAACCCCTCCCATAATAAAAGATTAACTGTACACTGATCAGTAGCATCCTTAATAACATGTATACTTCCTATATACATGAAAGAGATTTGCTATATACTCATGTATTTAAAATTTTATACAGTGAAAGAGAAGATTAAAGGGGGTTGTTATGTAAATTATTGTGCAAACAAGAGTATGATTTATATCTAAATTTTAATAATTATATTTGCCCATTGGTAAGAGTTTATAGATGCTCAGTTTTCTTTTTTATTTTCTGGCACAAAAATATAACCTTACAACTGAGTACTTTCCTATGCTGCAGGTAAAAATGCAAAGGAAAGTCACACAGCAGAAGTGGTAGCTGCCATAAAGTTACCTCACCCCGGCCTGAGTCACTAAGATTTTATTGATATTGTCAGTTTATTGACATTGGACAGTTCACTGAGGGCCTTAGTCTGAATAAGTTAGCATAAGGTCCCGCATGGTATGGAAACTCTGAACCTGCCAAACTCACTGACACAGCCTTCAAGCTTCATATAGATACATTTGGTCTACACTGTGTAGATCAAGTCTAAGCACTACCATGCAGATTTTTAAGACACCATTATTCTCAGGGTTCATTGAGATTATGCTTGTCATAGAAAAGCAAGTCTCATTAGAAATGAATAAGCAAGTTGTTATGAATGCACGCATGTTTTCACATATGTATATATAAATGTCACATCTCTATACGTGGAATAATCCTGGTGAGACTTGTGGGACCATATTGGGTGCTAGAGATCGAATCCAGATTTGTACATGAAAGGCAAGCACACAAGTCTGTCGTACTATCTCTCCATACCCAAACCCATCTCCATCCTTATAACTAAGGGACTAGAAATCACTTTATTTTAATTCTGATTGACCTGAGCTCAGAATCGGCCTGTCAGAGTCCTAGTGGAACAAGTATGAGCATCTTGGTGAAGCCCTATCTGAGCATTTTCATTATATTTTTGAGTTCCTTTCTGGACTCATTGTTGCCCACCAAATAACTGACCATTTCTCTGCTTTTCTGCTGTGTGGCCTCGCTGTCTCTGCAGCCTTGTCTCATGATAGTGTTTGTACTACAGACTTGTTTATCACTTCAAGAACATTACACACTATTTCATACCTTTCTGGTTGTTCTCCTTTTTGAATGCCTTTTCATATCTTTCTCCCACATATGTTCTGTACATCCTTCAGTGTACTCCAATACACTGTGGTTGCTGTTATTTTGTTTTCAAATTTCCAGTAGATCAGGTAAACTGATTCTGTTTTTAGAAAGCCCAGGTATATGCCCTGACATGGTTTTATGTATTTTGAATCAAAGCTCAGTGTAGAATAGTTGCCTTATCTGGGCATAAGAATAATCAGAATGGGCAGGAGCAGTGGTACAGAGGTAGGCCATGTGCCTTGCATACAGCTGACCTAGGACAAACCTCAGTTCAATCCCCCAAGGTCCCATATGATTACCCAAGCCAGGAGTGATTTCTGAGTGCATTGCCAGGAGTAATCCCTGAGCATCACTGGGTGTGGCCCAAAAAACAAAACAAAAAAAAAAAGTAAAAAACAGAATATATAAGTGAGCAATTAAACATCAATTGAACATAAAATTTGAAAAAAAAAGAATATAAAAATTGTATGGCAGATTGGATTATTTTTCTATTGCTTTACAAAAAGTTGACACAGATTTTGTATCTTAAAACAACATACAGTTGTTTTAAGTTTTTATAGGTCACAAGTTTAGATGGGCTGGTTACTTCTTGATTTTAAGACAAATATTGGGGAAGGGGCTGATGGGATAGATGGCTGTTCTCAGGGTTTTCTCTTAGCTTTACTCTGAGAAATTGTCCTGGGGGTAAAAGAGGGGATCATATGGAATTGTCACTAACCAATCACAAGTTGGCTGTATGAAAGGTACATTCCTTATAATCTGTACTATCTCTCCAGCCCTGTGATGAATTTCTATCTGGAGTTTGATAATTTCTGCTCTTTAGCCTCTTGATTATTTGACTTTATCTCTTTGGCTGAGTCTTTTTGGACTTGCTCTTTTAAAGACAGTATGGGACTGTTACTTTTGCTTCAAGACTCTATTTCTACTAGAGGGAGGCTTAGTACAGCCCCCCTCATAGGACTAGCCTTGTTAGGTCACCCCATCCAGGTATTCCTTCTTTTGAATAACTTAGTACCTTAGAGACACTTAGTGTCATTGTCTAATCCTTCATTTTGCTGGTGAGAATATATACTAGTGAGAATGTCACATTCTGTTGTCTAGGAGCAAGTTCAGGGTAGTCTAGACTCCAGATCAAGGAGTCTTAATTATATATATATATATATATATATATGTATACATTTAAATGTATATGTGTGTATACACACACACACATATATATACATATATACATATATATATATATATATATATATATATACCAGTGTTTAAATTCTTGGGATCTATCTCTACATTGTCCCCATCCCCATAACACAGTTGAGAATGACTAGAAAAATAGATTTTTTATAAGTAAATCTAAACAGGGAATAAAGACTGTGTAAGACATATGCTAAAAATTATCAGGCAGGGAGTCACAAGGAGTGACTTAAGTAATTTAATCACAAGGGGTGATTAATTATTAATCTTAGTATTAAAACAAACTGGGAGCATGAAGGAAGAAGAAGGTATAAACCTGGAATACTCGTAGTATGTATTGATGTAGTGAATGGGAAGGTTAAGATACTTTGATAGAACTTCATTGCTGATTGAGTGAGTGGAAGGAAAACAAGTAGCTATGTTTTTAATAAAAGATTGTATGCCTAAACATTTTGCATGTTTTATTTTTTAAATTAAGGCACAAATATTTACATAGTTATTCACAGTTGGGTTTTAGACATAGAATGTCCCAGCACTGATCCAGCAACTAGTGTCAAAGTCCCTTCACTGTTGTTCCCCAAAACCCAACCTCCAGGCCTGACAGGCACCTTTGTTTGCTTTTTTAAAGTTTGGGTCTCATAATTTCACTGTTGTTAACTCTGTGGTTTTGATATTTAGCTTTAGAAGTCTTTAACACAGCCAATGTATGTGAATTTCCTAGAACCCTGACAATTGTTGCTTCTCATTTGTCTCTTCATCTAACTTCCAATAGATCTCTTTTCTTCTCTCTTTACTCTAGGGCCCAGGGTAATCTAGGCATCCCCACTTTAAAGATCACATTTACTCATCTAGTTATTCTAAATACCGCATATAAATGACACCATCATATGTTTATTCCCTTTTTCTAGCTTATTTTGTTTAATATAATATCTTCTACTTCCAACATCTTGTAGTGAACAACATGATTTCATCATTTCTTATAATTTGCATTCCAGTGTGTGTATACACAACATGTTCATGATCCAGTTACCTGTTGTTGAACATATAGGTTGATTCTCAATCTTAGATATTGTACTGTGTACTTTGATAAAAAACGTTGTGCATATTTCCCTTTGATTAAATGTTTTTCATCCTTCAAGTAGATACACAAAAGTTGAAATTCTGGATTCTATGGAAGCTCACTTTTTAATTTACTAAGAAGCCATTATATGGCTTTTCATAGGAATAAAATCAGACAACATTCCCACCAGTAGTGGATAAAATAATTCCTTTTCACCACATCCCCACCAACACAGATTGTTCTCAGTATTTTTGGTATGCTACATGCTCACTGTATCTCATTATTTTCTTGATTTAGATTTCCCAGATAATGAGTGATTATGAGCATTTTTTTCTTCTTCTTGGCCATCTGTTGGTCTTTCTCAGACACATTACATGAAGGGTTGTTTTGAATGGTTTTGATCGGCACTGAGAATTGTGACTTTGGGGCACTAAAGTAAATCTCAAGTTTTTGGTTTGGTTTGTACTTTCTCACCTTATCTTGTTCCAGAAAAAAATCTAGAATGATTTACCATTATAATTATGCTATATACATACTGAATAGCAGCCACTTGTCATATTGTATTTTGGGAGAAGTGTTTTATTTTTAAGTGGCTGGTGAACTAAATTTATGTTTTCCAAAATTATCTAAATCTTTGAAGTTGTGGAAGTTTTAAAAGGATAGTAACCTAACTTACAGTTATTAATTCTGAATTAGATATATCTGACAACTCAGTTTTAAATCTAGGTCTTATTTGAAGAACACAAATGAATTATGAAATGACTACTACTCAGTGTTGGAATAATGGCAGGTAGATGTGGTTTGTTTGTTTTTGTCCACACCCTCTGATAAACTTGGAAGTCTTTTCAATCTATAAAATTTCTAGAAATATCTCATTTTGTTTCTACCTTTAAATAGTAAACAGTATAACGAGCAGACAATCATCCTTTCTTGAGCAATTTTGTAATACGAAATCCACAGATGTACTAGCTATGTGTTTTGTCTCTCAAATTCTGCTCTATCTTATGTCTATGAAAATCTTGAGTTAACAATAAGCTTTTAGTTGAATTTTTACTTGAGATGCTATTTAATTGGTTTTTAAAATTTGTGGTAGCATTTAATTGAGCAAAATTTGTGAGAATTTATTTATGATGTCCTTTAAATGCTTAGTATTATTGGAAGCATTTTAGACTCCAATTACAATGGGGATTTTAGAAGTTGGAACTTTAATCTTCCTCCCCTTAAAATCTTAGCAAGGATTTAATATAAAACCAGTGTCTATTTTCTGGAAAATCTATTCCCCCTCCTTACCTTGCGATGCTTTTTCATTTTTAGTCCTTAAAGTAAAACTTTATTTTTACTTTCGTTTTTTTTTTCTATTCAGTAAACAGATGCCTGTTTAGTTTCATACTACCAAATTCTTCATTTCCTGATTAGCCTTGACTGGTATCCAAATGACCTTAACTCTTGACAGTTCATACAGATCCAAAAGGTGAAGAAGAGCTCAGATTTACAAGCTGCCCCTTTCCCACCTCAAATACTAATTGCAAATTGTCACCTGTATTTCTGACCAGTAGTTATCAATTAAGGGACTTTTATTCCCCCCTCTGAGTTTTGGTAATGGTTTATAATCGTGAAATTCTGTCTTACATTGGCTTTTCATTAAGGATGTAATAATGGTCACTAATGAAGAAATAGATGAAAAGAGATGGAGGACCAGAAATGTAGAAAGGTTACAGAAATTCCGTACCTTCATTAGATGTATCTCCATATATTTATCAACTATATAGATTTATGAAACCCATAGTTTAGAGGTTGGTGTGGGTGCATTTTTCTTCTTAGACACAATTGATTAAGGCATTGGTCATTGGTGATTAATCCAACCCTTCCTCCTCCATAGTGATCAGTGTGTGAATTTTTTTTTTTATCATTTCAAGGTTGGTTCCTGTAACAGAGATTCACAATCTAGAAATCATTCATTAGCATGAATTCAGGCAGGTTTGACATGGATTTTTCTTTTTGTGAACAACCATAGATTCCCTCATTACTTAAGAAATTACAGGAGTCTAAAATGTATGTGTCTGAAACCTTGTGCAAAGACCTAATACATGTTTCTTATTATGTTGCAATATCACATGTTTACACTATGTGTGAAGTTGAAATCAGTCTCTATAGAAGCTAATTCTGTTTCCTTTTAATCTGTTTACTATTTCACCCAAGCTGAGTAAAATCTTTTAGTTTCTTTAAGTTGAATTTTGATTTTTTGGGGCAGACCATGCCTGGCTGTGCTCAGGACCTATTCATAGCTCTGCGCTCAGGAATAATTCCTGTCTGAGTTTGGAGGACCATATGTGGTGGAGGGGACATACCTGGTACATTATTGAACAGAACAAATTATTTTCAAGCTGTACTATCTCTGTGGACCCTGACTTTTTATTTTTATGTCAAGTTATCACACATAAATATATTAAAATATTCCTGTAAGTTTTATGATTAATAAAACAAAAGTATTATCTTAATCCTTCCTTATTTCATCCCATAGATATTAGTTTCAATTCTTTTACTTATTTCTTCCTGTTTTAAATTTTTATTTCTAAATACCATAGCTCCAGAGGTATTGTTTTAATATATATTTTATACTTGTTTAATTTGTTAAACAAAATATTCTAAACATACTATTTATTTTTAATATTTCCAGCTCTGCTAAGGGCTTATTCCTGGCTCTGTCCTCAGGGATTACTCCTGGTGAGGCCCAGGAAAACATATGTTTCCAAGGATCAAATCTCAGTAGTCTGAGTATAAAGCAAGCACCTTACCCAGTGACCTATCTTTCCAGATACAATATACTCTACTTTGAAGAAGGTAGATACTGGCTCTCTAATTCTATGACCAACATCAATTTTCAGTCTAATTCTTCAATTGAATAAATATATATATATATATATATATATATATATATATATAGCATATAGTTTTCTAAGCAATTTGTGTTTCATTATTCCTTTTAATAGCATTGAGTTGTATTGTTAGTACATACAAATTTAAGCTCTGTAGAAAAATTAAGAACAAGCTTTTAGAATTTATCTTTATGTTCAATATATGACTTTTTGTTATTCCATTTTTTCTATTTATCTTTGCCTCTGGCTTTTGTTTCTATTAGAGATTATCCTATAGTGTCTAGTAAATTTTGATATTTTTAATCACCTAATGATAACAATCTAGCAAGTTAATTATAAGTTTTATAATTATGGACAATTTTTTTAATCAATTGTTGAATTCACTCGGACATAAACAGGTGTAAAACTAGCCACTTTATTCAATGATCTCTTCCCATTTGGCTTTTTCTGTAGGCCTTTTTTCTTATATCATTCAGGTTTTCAGGTGATTCAGTTTGCACTGTCAAAGTTAGTTTCTCCATGATTTAGTGGGTTTTGCATAGATGTAGATGGTCACTGTCTTGAGAACTAAACAGAAAAGGGGAAAACAGACCTAGAGGAACTAGGTTTGTCACAGAAGTCAATGTACAAATTTAAATGCTGCTCTCTATTTTTCCTGTGAGTTCACAATCCCTTGTGCTGCATCAACTGGGTCCATGAGTCCAATATTCTGATTACTGTACTTAAGTCTCTGAGAGTAAGTTTATCTAGATTTGTCATAAAGGAGATGCTATCTGAGATTCTCATTGTTCCCAAAATGGGCAATATTACATACCCACATAGGAATCATGATATCAATGGATACAATTAGGGGACATTTTCTTCACTGGTTGGGAGTTTTGGTACACTAAGTGATTATTTTTCCTTTTGAAAAGGGAACAGTAATTCAAATAAATTTGATAATCTGTTATCTAATTGATTCTAAACTAGCCTCCAAAAAAATCATCTCTCATTCTATTCTTCCTCCTTAATTTTGTAAATAGGTGCTGACTAATATCTTTCAGAATTTTACAAACAACTTGTGATTGTACTAACCAGCTACATGGCTTTTTACTTTGAGTCATTACAATTCATTATGATGTCCCTTTAGTGACTGAATGTTTTCCACCTCCTACTCTCCACCCCTACCCCCAAAAAAACTAACACCCCCATAACTCTACATTCTACCAAAGTATTCCTTCCTGCCACATCACATCTTCTTTCCAGACTACTCTATTCATTTGTTGACTACCTGCCTTGAATCTGAATATCATCCCATTTTTCCCATTTGCTCTATGGCACTGTTCCATGTCTAAATTTCTAGCTAACCATTTTCTTGTAGAGGCCTGAGTATGCTATTGATTTCAGTTTTGATCAAGTTTGGATTTCTAAATCAGGACTTTTGAAGCTGGGTAAATGTCAAAAAACATTGATGAATGATGCACTTGTTAGCTTTTGGAGAAAATGAGATGTCTGATGGGGCCATTTCATAAGAGGTCAAAGCCAAGCGCAAGAATTCATGGGTAAGATCAGGCGAACTCTGTGTTCAGAGACTTTTTCATCGTGAGATGGAGATTTGATTTTGAAGAAAATTTCTAGCATAGTGAAGATAGCTAGAAGAGATTTGAAAAGTCTAGGAGTTAAGAATATGAATGCAAAACCTGCTGGGATAACGTTTTAATCAGAGCCAATTGTTATATGTTGTTATTGACAAAAGCTGGAAGGTTCTAGAAGTGGCAAAACAACTTAGGCCAAAGCTAAGTAAAAGACCTGGTGTGACCAGCTGGGACAGGAACACAGCAAACTTGTTAATGAGTCTGGAGGAAGCCACTTGCCCACATTTTTTATGGACTGCTAATTGCTAGAGAAGCAGCTTGCTGTGAAGACAAAAATAACAGCATAATAGTCCCTTGTATATAATGTAATGTGGCTTTTGGAAAATAGGCTACATCTATTTAAAAATATTCTCTGGTTATTAAAGTATATCATGTTATTAATAAACATAGCTTAAAAGTAAATATTTATGTTTCCTTAGACTAAAATTTAATAAATTATATATTATAAAATAAATATAATAAATTATATGGGGATTCTGAGTTGGGCATTTTGTACTGAGAGTTTATTTTAGAGATACAAATCCTCCTTTGGATACCCATTCTCAGATCATATTTAAACATTCCCCCTATGGAAGAGGCAAATAAATATTTTTAAGATGTATTTCATTCTACATGTCAAAATTTTTCCTAAAAATAATTTTGCAACTAACATAATTATGAAAAGAAAAAGCACCACATCTACTAAATATTTGTAGAAAGAAAGAATAAATGACAGAAAGTGTTTTAAATATTTTAATGATTAATTTTCTATTTAAAATTTTGAAGCAAAATCACATTAGTCAAAACTTATTTATATGGGGCCAGAGAGATAGCATGGAGATAAGGTGTTTGCCTTACATGCAGGACAGTGGTTTGAATCCCGGCATCCCATATGGTCCCCCGAGCCTGTCAAGAGCAATTTCTGAGCTTAGAGCTATGAATAGCCCCTGAGCGCTGCCGGGTGTGACCCCCCAAAAAAAAAAAAACCCCAAAAACAAACAAAAAAAACTTATTTATAAAGATATGAGGGGGAGAAAAATAGAAGTACGTGTTCAAAAGAATACAGGTTTCTACGGATTATATATAAGCAAGCAAAAAAATATTGAGACAAGCAAGCAAGAACAAGGGCTTCATGAACAAGCCTGATTTTCATTTTATAGGAAATCAAATGCAATTCGATCCCTTTTGTTGTTTTATGCATGGACTAAGTAAGCAGAGGTGGACAAGGGAAGTAGCCACTGCTCTAAAGAGGGCCAGGGGGTCTTACTAGTGGTTTCTAGCAAGGCCAGAGTGGTAGTGCAGCGGTAGGGTGTTTGCCTTGCACACAGCTGACCCAGGACAGACCTCGGTTTGATCCCCAGTATCCCATTTGGCCCCCAAGTCAGGAGCGATTTCTGAGTGCATAGCCAGGAGTAACCCCTGAGCGTCACAAGGTGTGGCCCAAAAATAAACACACACACACACACACACACACACACACACACACACACACACACACACACACACACACACACACACACACACACACGGTTTGTTTGTAGCAGAACCAAGCCAGGATCCTATTTCTTAAGTCAGTGAAACCAGCAATTTATTCATTCTCAACAAAGTTTCATTCAGTTGAAGAGAATGAATTGTTTATGCAGGGCGATACTGCCCCAAATTACATGAAATAAGCAAATTTTCATTTTGTTAAATCTCGAAGGGCAAGTGAAGTAAGTGAAGTGTCTTTTAAAATAAAATAAAACAAAACAAAAAGCAAAACACCGAAGCCAAAAATATTGGAGTTTTCAAAAGCAAAAAGAATAGAAAATTAGAAAGTTTATGCTGTGAGTTTAATTTGAATATGTCATTGTCAGACTCAATATGAAAAAATTAGGTCCTCCCCTACGCCCCCTCGAGAAGGTATAGCTGCTTACAGGCTCACTGCATCAAAGTAAGCAGGGTTTTTCTCCCCCACTGAATCAATAGAAGTTCCTGTCTGAAGATTTATTTAACTTTTGTATCAATTACTGAAAACCCCTAATTAAACTACCAGCATGCTTGTAAAATTTTTAGCAGTTATATTTGGAAGAAATAACTTGATGAAACTAAGCAGATGAATTTTTAGACTGAGAAATATCACTAATGGCTCATATACTAGATAACATTTCTTCACTGGTAAAATTTATAAAGGACTATGGGTTTTTTGTCTTCTTAATTAAAGGTTTGTTTCTTTTACCAAATGATTATTAATAATAATAATGGCGAGTCACTTATCACATGTGTGCCTCTGCCTAGGTTTTTAATTATTTTGTGTCTTGCTAACATTTCTAATTTTTACAGATAGGCTTACAATGGTGCCTACCACATGGGGTTGCTGTGAAGATTAAATAGTAGCATTCATATCAGGTTCTGTATGGTACATTGCATATAAAAAGGCCTCAATAAATGTCAGCTGTTATTACTGCTGTCAACCATTCCACGGAAGCTATAGTATAAGAAGCCATACTTTCATTGTTTCTGCACCAAAACCTTAGCAAATCATTGCTTTCTTGCTGCTTGTACTATACACTTTATGGATATTTCAACCTCGAGATTTTTCTACCTAAAGATTTAATGTAATTGAATGTTCTTTCAACTTGGAACTCTGAATATCTGGTTTAAATTCAAAGTTCACAAGGATAGCTTTTTATTTTTAGAACCCCCTGGAAATTGATATTTATTCATTTGATCACCGTCTGCTCAAGTCAAAATAGTGTTCTTAAAATTTCTTGTCATTTATAGATCTTTACAGCTGAGGGAATCAGACACACAGACTCTGTGAGAATTACTCAGGGTATCTATTGGATGTACTGTGGTACATACTCTGTGGTATTGTAAACATATGTGGTTTTTATATGAACCTGTGCTACTATGTTCATTCTTGGTGTTAGGTACATATTGATTATTGATATATCTTCAAAAAGTAGAGTCACCTTATCATTTCCAGCATATTTCCCACTTCTTTTCAAACTTTCAGATAGATTATTTGCTCTCCTTTTTCTGACTTTATCTAAACGCCCTTTCTATTGATCTTCTTTGGTACTTGAAGACCATAATTTCTTGTGAAATAGAATTTAGATCATTTAATTCCTGCTTCTACATCTTCAGGAAAATGAAAAAACTGCTTAATTGTCATCAATTTCTCCAAAAGTGCATAGCACAATGTCTTGCTTATAGCAAGCTCAACAAATATTGGATTAGTAAATAAACAAGATTTTTATTGCACATCCAATAAAAGTTTTATATGTTATAAAAGTAGTCAAAGTAAATAACATTTTAATTTTACTTTAAAATAATTAAAAATTTTGGATTAGAAATTAATTAGAAATTAAGTCATCCTTTTTTTTATCATGTTATTCAATTAATGCCACAATAATTTCTGAACATCCTCCAGAGGTCACAGTGAATTCAGTTAAAGAAAATAAATAGTTTCAGGCTATGAAAACTGCAACTTATAAATAGTAAGAAAAGTTGGGAATAATTTCAATACTTGATTTGACAGCTTGTTAAAGAAAGGTCAAACATTAAGAATTTTCTTTGTGAAGAGGTCAATAAAGAATTCTTAACTGTTCTTACTTTCCTTTATTAATTTCAACAATTTGATCATTGTTCATTAGTAAGATTAAATTTGGCTACTGCTAATATGTCAGGCAAATTATTTTTCCTGATTAAAATAACATTCTGCTACTGGTTGAAATTGGCTTTGAATTATTTCTCATAATCACAAGTAATTGTGCATAGCCTATTTAGATAAAAATAAATATACACAAATATAGTGATCTACTTTCCTTGATAATGAGTTTTGAAAATCCATAGCAATGTTACTTAAATTTATTTTTATTCACTTATTAAACAATCCTGAAGGCAAAAGTAACCTTCAGAATATATTTCCACATAAGAAGATAAAGTTGTTAAATGGAACTTCTGAACATATATTTTAATTGAAAAATTCTAGGCAATTCTTCCCTGACATGGACTCAGATAATATGATATAAAAATAATTTTCTCGGTAGGTAATTTTGAGTGAGAAAAATCTTCTTCATATGTATAGACCAAGACTAGTGCATACTATTGTTATGTATATCATTATTATTATTATTCCCTCCAAAACAGAGATAGCACCACTAAAAGATGCAACATGTATCCACTCAAAACATTCTAATTCCCATACTATTCCATATCTTCATTCTATCCCCCCTCTCCCCTTAGCTTTATTTACACTGAATCATGCAATCTCCAGAATTCTGGAACTTTCTAAAACTGTGTTTCTGTATTTGTTGTGGCCAGAGTGTGGCAGTATGGGGGATCGATTCAAGACTGAAACTGGGCCAGGTGAGAATTTTATACTGATGTTTATGGAAACTAACTTATGTGTGATGATCATAATATAGTATATACAGATGCAAATTATAGTTATATACCATTGTTACTTCACTACAGTTTTATTTCAAAAACCAAAGGAAGTATAAGGAGATAAACCAAAGCATATCTCTTGTATGTACCTGTCACACTTAATTTTTGGCATGCTGTTTCACCAAATGCTGCAAGGCACCCCCACACACCCATAGAACACAGATGATTGTGGCTGTGGTGGAATTCAACACCACCAGTGACCCAAGTAGCCTTAGGTATCTGGCAACAGGATTAAATACCACTGGGAGTAATCCTCAGGCTCCAGAATATTTCTGGAAAGTCCACAAATCACACCATTACCAAAGCAAATGTTCCTGTTATCCAAGTTTTTCACATTAGATCAAGGAATTCATGGATGGCAAACACTAAAACATAGAGAGTTTTTCCAGAATGATGCATCATGATTAGTTAAGAAATTCTGTATCATTGGATACGGAAGAAACCAGATGTGAAGCTTCAGTCCCACTTTTCCAAACATCTGGATACCTGCCAGTGGCCCCCATTCTATGAGATCAATGTAGAAAGATAAAAAAACCCGAAGAGAAAAAAAGGGTGGAGAAGAAATCCAAAGAGTCATATAGAATATCAAAGTATCATCATTTTTCTGTAACAAAGGATAAAATACTTATGCATTGGTTTCTGTTCTCAGAAGCAGAAAGCTCTCACTCCTGTCAAGAAGTTATAGACAGACACATTTAGTATTCATCAAATTATTTTGAGATGAAAACTTTTTATTCTCGTATAATCTAACAAAATATTAATGTAAATGTGATAACAGATGCCTTCCTTTTTTCCAACTCAACACTTTATTTTCCCTCTTTTCATTCATTCTAAAGAGGAAGGTTTTTTTTTTGTCTGTGTGTGTGTATTTTCTGGCTAGTAGAGAAAATAAACTCATCTAAGTAATAAATAAGTCAGATTGAGTTAAGTAGGAAAGGGACAAAACACAGCAGCTGGAAATTAAATGGGAGTTTTCAAGTGCTTAGAGCTAAATCATTACTATAGCAGATTATGAGCAGAAAGTAAAAGAGTTGTAAAGCAAAGATCAAAATAGTGTTTACTTTAAAAACACATTGGATGTATTTCAGTATTCTTCAAGAAACCTGAGTAAATCAATATTTTTAATGTTTCTATAGGTTAGAACTTTTAAATAAGGCACTACTGAGAGACTTAGTCACATAATTTCTGCCTTTATAATGGTTAAGCTTGCTTCACATTTATTAAAGTTGGAAATAACAGAGGTAAGTATTTGCCTAAGATCCATATTCAAATTTTTTTTGTTACTCCAGATATGGTTTATTCCAGGTTCATTCATCTGAATTTAGTTCTGCCTAAATTGACATTTGCTGAAGGTTTTGATTGGTATAGTTTTCTGCCAGAATATTTTTTAATACCTTGTAAGTCGATGGTATACATTAAAACAGTTGGAAAAAATCTTTTCTTCATACTTCCTGTGTAATAATACTAGAGTAGAAATAGTCAAATGCCATTGAGTCATTCTGATGAATAGCTCCATGATTAAATCCTTGACTATTCCATATTTTTTCGTAAGGTCAGTGTATCTTTAAAGTCAAAATTGAACTTATTTTTAGTCATTCCATTTCATTGTGACATTGTGATGCTAATAATGCTATTCTAATAATTTCTAATTGATCATAAAGCCCTATTGAAATTATAAAATACATCTTTAGGTTACGTATCTCTTGTGATTCAGCTCTACTTTCTCTTACTCACTGTCTTAAGTGAATTATTCAATATGTTTTAAAGCATAACCTATTATTAATTAAGTACTTCTGCATATTAAAAAATAAAGGGCCAGATATATAGTGCAGCTGTTATAGTGCTTGTGTGCATGTGGCTGACCTGGATTCAAACTCTGATACCATATATATTTCTTCTATCCCAAGCCCTTCCAGGTGTAACAAGCTGAGCACAGAGCTAGGAGTAACCCCTGTATATTACTGGGTATAGCTACAAAATTAAAAATAAATAAAATTATTTTATTTTATGGGATTTTAAAGATAGGTTAAGGAAAACTTTGATATAGTAACTACCAAAAACTGAATAATTTGTGCATATATTTGACCTGTGTTTTTTTTTCCCCATACTACATTCACCCTAGCTCACATCTCCTCCAAGCGTTTTATCTGAGTACAAACTCAGTTTCATAGCCACTCAAATTTCAGATATTATTGCTTCATAACTATCTTGTTTATATTTCTTGTTAAGACTATCTGTTTTCTATATGTAAATCTTAAACACATTTTTCCTATTCTGCACTTGGAAGGTTTTACAATTCTGTTTGATTTGTGGAAGAAACAAACCTATTTACATTCTGATGTATTCTAAAACATAAAGGAATTTATGTATTCTCCTTAATCACATAGACATGAACAAACCTTCTTGTCATGGATCAAAGTTCAAAACCAAGTAGTATGTTTTAATCCTAGTTTAACTGTTAAATATCTACATGATTTTGGACTAGATTAAGAGTGAAAACTTTCTGGGCCTCAGTTTTCTCATCTATAGCAGTGATATTGTCTAAATTCAGCAAATGTAAAAATCCTATACTACTGCTCAAGAGAGTGCCCAGTACAGGGCAAATAGCCATAGCATGTGACAACTATATTATTATTTTTCCTCTTTTTGCTTTTTGGGCCAACCTGGTGATGCTCAGGTGTTACTCCTGGCTATGTGCTCAGAAATCACTCCTGGCAGGCACAGGGAACCAAATGGGACATAGAGGATCAAACTGAGGTCTGTCCTGTGTCAGTTGCATGCAAGGCAAACACCCCTACCACTGTGCTATTGCTCTAGGCCCCAACAACTATATTACAAAGTTACCTTGACATAACAGCATTATGAAAGATTAATAAGAAGTTTTATTTAAGATTTGATCATGGGGGTCCTTCATTTTTCTTTGGGGTTAGATTCAAATTTCAGCTCCTCTACTTTTTTATAGTGGCCAGATATTTTTACCTTGAATATTACCATCATAGCCATTATATTAAAGTATATATTTTTCAAAGGGTTGATATGTAGCATAATAGGAAATTCTCTATGTGAAATTATATATTCATATAAATATATAGGTTACATATATGAAAAGTAGGCATTTATTTATAAAAAGAAATAATTAAATATTTTAGAATAAATTAGAATTAATAAGGAAAAAAAGGTAAGGGAGAATCACAAAAAAGTGTTGATTTAAAAATTTTAAATTAAGGGGCTGGAGTGATAGCACAGTGGTAGGGCTTTTGCCTTGCATGAAGCCTATTACGGACAGACAGTGGTTCGAATGCCAGACTCCCATATGATCCCCATGCCTGCCAGAAGCAATTTCTGAGTGCAAAGCCAGGAGTAACCCCTGAGTACCAAGTATGAGTACCAAGAATTTTTTTAATTTAGACCTTCAAATAAATATAAATTCAAGATTTTTAAACACTTGAAACACTATCAAATTACATTGATAAAGTAATCTAATTATTGCTTTATTCTTTACAATATATTTTGCTAATAAATCACACCTATTTTACCTTTTCAAAGTGATAGTCTACTATATCTTAAAATAATCTACTTTGGCAATTTAAAATTGCATCAGATCAGCATGTGCTAATGATTATTTCAGTGCTAACTTGATAAAATTATACTTCCAAAGCAAAGAATTTGACAGCCTAGTTAATAAGTTTGATCTAATTATTAATGTACATAAGATATTTCTCAGGTTATTAAAAATTGAATTCAGACAAATAATTTATACTAGTAGATTAAATTATAGCAAATGAATAAATACTCAAATCAACCAGTGACGGCATTTTGTTTCAGTGTGTATTAGCTCAAAACTGTAATCTTAGTAGGTAGGATCAGAGGAAAGTGAGGAAGTGTCTGTTCCATACAGTAACACAGGACCCAAGCATATAGAATCTCTGCCATTCTTCAACATAGGGCTCCCAAAGAGAGTCTAGGTGTCAAAGTTAAGCCAGCAGACATCTGTGAAGTGGGAAATACCTTCATGGCTACATTTCTTTGCTTAGAAATTAGTCACAAGATCTCATATAGCTGCAAAAAGATATAAAAAGTGTTATCACAGACTGTTATCACTTTGTTGAACATCTTAGCCCTCGGATTGAGATATTGAGAGTGATATATCTACCCCCATCTTTATTATAACAGACTTAGAGTTGTTTATACTTTTTCATACCTTATTTCTTATTTCATCCCAAAGAAGAAAATGAAAAGTAAATCTGAGTCATCTGTAATACGTGAGAAACATGGGGGCACCTCACATTCAATAATCTTGGGACTCTGAATGACAGACTTGAAGAATGCCAAAGGGACAAAAAGGACTAGAGGGTAATTTGATTGACTGGAAGTAACATGGGAACATAGGCAAAGTGTATAGAGCACATAGGTAGTGGCTAAAGAAAGTAAGAAACCATAACTTTCAATCAAAAGAAAAAAATGGAGGGGCCTGAGAGATAGCTTGGAGGTAAGGCATTTGCCTTTCATGCAGAAGGATGGTGGTTCGAATCCCGGCATCCCATATGGTCCCCATGCCTGCCAGGGGTGATTTCTGAGCATAGAGCCAGGAGTAATCCCTGAGCGCTGCTGGGTGTGATCCCCCGCCCCCAAAAAAAACACACACAAAAAATGGAGGGATGTATAGAAGGGAAGGAAGGAAGATCAGACTAAAGATGGCATGGGGGAACGGTCAACGACATTTAGGTGGTGGAGTACATCAGTATCATATACTTCCACAATATTATAACTCTACTATATATATATTATAATAAAACTAAAATACAAATGATCATCATTGTAGCAAATATTACACAGATTCAAGGACACCAAAAAACAAACTAAAGAATAGAGGGAAAAATTTATGCCTATGGAAGAACATGCTCACTGAAGAAGGAAGAGGTCAATGGTGTTAAAACTGTGGTTTTTGTTCCTTTGTGAATTGAGGGACAGCAATAAGTTTCTATTGCAGTGGTGACCAACACTGACTGGTACCAGGCTGTATCATCATCACATGAGGGATTGACTATAGCTAGCTCTGCTTTGAGGGAAGAAATGGTCATCTTTTATTATTATTATTATTATTATAATCATCATCATCATTATCATTATCATTATCATTATCATATTACCTAGGTGATGCATGGTTCCTATATTTGGGCACTGAGGAGGGGGCAAACCATGGTAAATTTACTAATAATTTAATTATTTTTATATTTAAAGCATTGTGATTCATAATTTTAACTCAACTCTTAGTCAAGTTTTAGACACACAATGTTTTAGTATCAATCCCGCCATCCTGTCAGCCTCCCTCCTCCAATACTCCCAGAGTCCCTCCCATGCCACCACCACCTCCACACCCCACCCCCACCTGCCATCATAACAGACATGATTTTAAGCTTTTTGTTAAAGTTAGGTCTCATGATTTCACCGTTGATGACCTTGTGGCTT